>NC_139626.1:73491778-73854278 GCF_964638095.1 Poromitra crassiceps
CCTTAGTTCAGTCAGTGGTCCATAAATTATGAACATTTAGGTATTTCTATAATATTTTACTATATTATACATGTTACTACTATTTTTATACTAGTGTAACGTGTAAATAATAATGTTAATTAATGTTAATAATAATGTTTTAGTGTATTGTTAAATTCATGGTTGGGACAACCAGCCATTCTTTGTAAAACCAAGGGCTTTTATTTCATGAAGAGTGCACCACCTAGTGGATAGTTTTTGTTCTGCAATATACACAGGTGCTCCCACACAGAGATTATATTAGTCTGTGGGTAAATTGGTCTGCAGCTTGCTCCGGGAAAAAGCTGTCAAAACAATTCAAGTTATCACACAGTGTGGAAAAGACATCAACATCACTTTGTGTCTTATGTAACTCATGTAGACACACAATTTAGTTAGCTGATCATCCCCTTAACACTAGAACCGCCAAAATTCCAATACCCCGTAGAACCGCCAAGGGGTCATTTTTACCCACCCAACTGCGCCAGACTACATATCGGAAAAAATAAAATTCCAAAATACGTTTTAGAATTCATGAATAAACTGTAAGCTATAACAAACAAACAGACACAATAATTAAGACATTTAAACAATTGAATTATTATAGAAGAAGAACATTAGGCCTAAGTAAAAGTTAAAAACGAATTTTGGATAATAACTACAGGCTACTATATTTTTGTTGTGCTAGTGGGGAAAAAGAACGGAGGTCTCTCTCACACACACACACACACACACACACACACACACACACACACACACACACACACACACACACACACACACACACACACACACACACACACACAGGGCCGTAACCAGGGTTCCGAAATAGGGGAGGTCCAGCAAGGGGAGGCGGATTTGGCCGAATTTTTTTTTGAGTTTCCCCCCCCCCTTTTTTAGCCATATTTAGAGTAATATATCATTTTAAATCAACATTAGGATTATACTGTTGTGATGTCATTTTTCAGTATATTCTCTTTCATGTCACCACCTGCTCAGCTCTCCTGTCAACATAATTGTAACTAACAAACACAAACTGTTTTAGCCAAATTCATATCAAAATGACACCTACAAACACAGGTACACAACCCAAGCCGTACACAACACACAAAGTCATCATCGATAATAAAAAAAAACATACAGAGGGACATTTATTTATTCCTGATAGGAACGATTGAAAAATAAAATAAAATATATTATGTTGTTTTTAACTTTACACCACCTCTTTTTGTTACTTATTGGGTCATGAAACTGAAACCATGCATATAGCCACCTGCATACCTGACTTCGGGAGCTTGGCAATTGGCATCATGCATGATTAGCCAGTAGCATCCCAACGTGTCACACAGGTAACATTACTTAAGAGACAGACTAGACACTTACTTTCTTGGTTGTTGCTAAAAAATCTGTCAGTGTCACTCACTGTCTGTCGTTCACTCGCTCACTGTCTCGCAGCTCGCTCACCTTCAATTATCTCGCCAGGCAGACAGACAGTCATCACTCACCACCATGCTGCTGCTCTCTCGGAATCAAGTTACAGCGGACGCGGCGTCAGATGACTTCCTGCCTGACCTGCCTTTCGTTTCAAAATAAAAGCGATCCCGTGTTTTTCATGCTTTTCCATGCAGATTGTTTTATTTTTTTCTCTGAAATATTAGGGGAGGTCCGGACCTCCCCGTCCTCATAACTAATTACGGCCATGCACACACACAATAACTACTAAATGTTACACTCTCCCGGTGTGCAGTCCCGGCTGGATAGCTCTCCAAACCATCCTGCCCCTGTCCGTCTCAAGCCCAAGTACGCACAGAACTTGCAGTGGTTGAGCCAACACTAATCATATAAATGATATGTAGAATTAGTTTAGCTGAAACTTGCTAAAAGTATGTGGAATGTGTCAAATAAATAAGTCTGGTCAAACTAAACAAGTGGCTGCTGTCATTGTCAGGGCCAGTTTAACACAGTGTGATGCCCCGGGGGGACCCAGACTTGCCGAGATACGCGAAGGACAGATGTACAGACAGTCTTGGAATAAGTCAAAATTGATTGATTGACTTTATTAATGGATATGGAGACAACAAAAGATCCAAGGGATAGCATGTAAAAGTGTAAACACTTATTTCGGGGTCATGCCTATGTTCCCCGGGTTCTATGTTCCCCGGGTTCTATGTTCCCCGCTCCTGCTAAAAAGGGTTCTATGTTCCCCGGGTCCTATGTTCCCCGCTCCCGAAAAAGGGTCCTATGTTCCCCGCTCCCGAAAAAGGGTCCTATGTTCCCCGGGTCCTATGTTCCCCGCTCCCGAAAAAGGGTCCTATGTTCCCCGGGTCCTATGTTCCCCGCTCGTATGTGTAAAGTCGGCGAGTGCAAACCACAATATCTCGAGGTTGTGAGACTTCATTGACAGACTGCATGAGGGAAAGCTCGAGTCTATAGGCTCAGATATATGCACACATTCAGCAGCAGGAGCAGCAACATGCTATCCATAATATTACATTTTTCAGAGAGAGAGATCAATATTTGCAACATTCACGCAGCACAAATCGCCTCTGCCTATATAACCCACAGACATGCACAAGTTCTGTAAAGCCATTCAAATAAATTGTTTAATTTCGCTTTCCTCTGCAACAGGCTACTTCCCACAGGCTACTTCGCAAGCATAATGGGCGAAGAAAAAAGAAAGCGAAATAATAAGTGTTATATCACTACGTGGCCGACATATGCTTCTCTAGCCTCTGTATAAATGTTACAAATTGCTAGGGAAAACTTTCTTATCGTGGCATTGTGCCATGAAAACATGAGGCATAGCGCATCAGAAACATCCATATCCCCTGAAAATACGCAATAAACACAATACTGTTGTTTCAAAGTTAAATTGTGTATTTATTTCTCATTTAAATGCGGCTCTGAAACTGGAACTTTTGCAAGCCGAACCCCATATTTTCAAGATGAGCCAGAGAGAGCCAGAGACCCGAGGCAGTGCACTGTAGTATGGAGTCACGCTGAAAAAGGTGCGCTGTCTCTGGGCAGTGGGTGTTGGGTGCTGGGGGTGAAGTGAAGGATGGTTGTGGAGGCGTGCGGCGGTGCGCTACTCGCCGACTTGCATACGAGCGGGGAACATAGGACCTGGGGAACATAGGACCCTTTTTCGGGAGCGGGGAACATAGGACCCGGGGAACATAGGACCCTTTTTCGGGAGCGGGGAACATAGGACCCGGGGAACATAGGTACGCTCCCTCTAAAAAACTGTAACAAAAAACATTAGGGTTGTGCTACAACCCAGCACACACACACACACACACACACACAGAGAGAGAGAGTTCTCTCCACAGCTGCTGCTAGATCGTACCTCCTTCCCCCTCCTTCCCCATCAGCGTTTTGCCTCCTCTGCTGCTCGTTTTCCTCCTCTCGCTGGGACGAATGCTGCGACACGACACAGGAACGGGTCCGCGGCTTGGCTTTGGGACCAGGCGCTGCTGGAACCGGATCGATCATGTTCGTCACGGGTTTGACTAGGCAATCCAGGTTCGCCCTGCAGCAAGGCAGCAGTGCAGCGCGCCGAGAGGCGTTTCAATGGCGTTTTTTCCTCTGTACAAGGAAGCGCGTTTCTCTGTTTTTCCTCCTTTCCTCCTTCTTTCTCGTTTCAAACAACAGCTGCGGTATGTGTTTGATCGCGTGTTGTCGGCTACCCTTTGAGGATAGGGACCAGATGACATGTCAGAGGCTGGGAAAGTGTTTGCTGCACGCGCTGCTCTAATAAAACCAAAAACACGTCAAACACGTCTTTGGCGTGGATGGCTATTTCTGATAACACGTCAAAGACGTATTTGGCGGTGAATGAGTTAAAAGCCCAGGCCATCTTCATTGTTGAGCACACCGCTGAGATCTTGGCCACCTTCACCAAACTGTACAACAAACAACACATAATAATTTATTATTATATTACGATTATTATCATTATTATGAGGGCTTTTTGAGTGATTTCATTTCATTTCATTTCTTCATGGAGTTATAAATCCACACAGAAAGAAAGAGACCTGAAAAACGTTATGTTACGCTAAGTTAGCCTTAGTTCAGTCAGTGGTCCATAAATTATGAACATTTAGGTATTTCTATAATATTTTACTATATTATACATGTTACTACTATTTTTATACTAGTGTAACGTGTAAATAATAATGTTAATTAATGTTAATAATAATGTTTTAGTGTATTGTTAAATTCATGGTTGGGACAACCAGCCATTCTTTGTAAAACCAAGGGCTTTTATTTCATGAAGAGTGCACCACCTAGTGGATAGTTTTTGTTCTGCAATATACACAGGTGCTCCCACACAGAGATTATATTAGTCTGTGGGTAAATTGGTCTGCAGCTTGCTCCGGGAAAAAGCTGTCAAAACAATTCAAGTTATCACACAGTGTGGAAAAGACATCAACATCACTTTGTGTCTTATGTAACTCATGTAGACACACAATTTAGTTAGCTGATCATCCCCTTAACACTAGAACCGCCAAAATTCCAATACCCCGTAGAACCGCCAAGGGGTCATTTTTACCCACCCAACTGCGCCAGACTACATATCGGAAAAAATAAAATTCCAAAATACGTTTTAGAATTCATGAATAAACTGTAAGCTATAACAAACAAACAGACACAATAATTAAGACATTTAAACAATTGAATTATTATAGAAGAAGAACATTAGGCCTAAGTAAAAGTTAAAAACGAATTTTGGATAATAACTACAGGCTACTATATTTTTGTTGTGCTAGTGGGGAAAAAGAACGGAGGTCTCTCTCACACACACACACACACACACACACACACACACACACACACACACACACACACACACACACACACACACACACACACACACACACACACACACAGGGCCGTAACCAGGGTTCCGAAATAGGGGAGGTCCAGCAAGGGGAGGCGGATTTGGCCGAATTTTTTTTTGAGTTTCCCCCCCCCCTTTTTTAGCCATATTTAGAGTAATATATCATTTTAAATCAACATTAGGATTATACTGTTGTGATGTCATTTTTCAGTATATTCTCTTTCATGTCACCACCTGCTCAGCTCTCCTGTCAACATAATTGTAACTAACAAACACAAACTGTTTTAGCCAAATTCATATCAAAATGACACCTACAAACACAGGTACACAACCCAAGCCGTACACAACACACAAAGTCATCATCGATAATAAAAAAAAACATACAGAGGGACATTTATTTATTCCTGATAGGAACGATTGAAAAATAAAATAAAATATATTATGTTGTTTTTAACTTTACACCACCTCTTTTTGTTACTTATTGGGTCATGAAACTGAAACCATGCATATAGCCACCTGCATACCTGACTTCGGGAGCTTGGCAATTGGCATCATGCATGATTAGCCAGTAGCATCCCAACGTGTCACACAGGTAACATTACTTAAGAGACAGACTAGACACTTACTTTCTTGGTTGTTGCTAAAAAATCTGTCAGTGTCACTCACTGTCTGTCGTTCACTCGCTCACTGTCTCGCAGCTCGCTCACCTTCAATTATCTCGCCAGGCAGACAGACAGTCATCACTCACCACCATGCTGCTGCTCTCTCGGAATCAAGTTACAGCGGACGCGGCGTCAGATGACTTCCTGCCTGACCTGCCTTTCGTTTCAAAATAAAAGCGATCCCGTGTTTTTCATGCTTTTCCATGCAGATTGTTTTATTTTTTTCTCTGAAATATTAGGGGAGGTCCGGACCTCCCCGTCCTCATAACTAATTACGGCCATGCACACACACAATAACTACTAAATGTTACACTCTCCCGGTGTGCAGTCCCGGCTGGATAGCTCTCCAAACCATCCTGCCCCTGTCCGTCTCAAGCCCAAGTACGCACAGAACTTGCAGTGGTTGAGCCAACACTAATCATATAAATGATATGTAGAATTAGTTTAGCTGAAACTTGCTAAAAGTATGTGGAATGTGTCAAATAAATAAGTCTGGTCAAACTAAACAAGTGGCTGCTGTCATTGTCAGGGCCAGTTTAACACAGTGTGATGCCCCGGGGGGACCCAGACTTGCCGAGATACGCGAAGGACAGATGTACAGACAGTCTTGGAATAAGTCAAAATTGATTGATTGACTTTATTAATGGATATGGAGACAACAAAAGATCCAAGGGATAGCATGTAAAAGTGTAAACACTTATTTCGGGGTCATGCCTATGTTCCCCGGGTTCTATGTTCCCCGGGTTCTATGTTCCCCGCTCCTGCTAAAAAGGGTTCTATGTTCCCCGGGTCCTATGTTCCCCGCTCCCGAAAAAGGGTCCTATGTTCCCCGCTCCCGAAAAAGGGTCCTATGTTCCCCGGGTCCTATGTTCCCCGCTCCCGAAAAAGGGTCCTATGTTCCCCGGGTCCTATGTTCCCCGCTCGTATGTGTAAAGTCGGCGAGTGCAAACCACAATATCTCGAGGTTGTGAGACTTCATTGACAGACTGCATGAGGGAAAGCTCGAGTCTATAGGCTCAGATATATGCACACATTCAGCAGCAGGAGCAGCAACATGCTATCCATAATATTACATTTTTCAGAGAGAGAGATCAATATTTGCAACATTCACGCAGCACAAATCGCCTCTGCCTATATAACCCACAGACATGCACAAGTTCTGTAAAGCCATTCAAATAAATTGTTTAATTTCGCTTTCCTCTGCAACAGGCTACTTCCCACAGGCTACTTCGCAAGCATAATGGGCGAAGAAAAAAGAAAGCGAAATAATAAGTGTTATATCACTACGTGGCCGACATATGCTTCTCTAGCCTCTGTATAAATGTTACAAATTGCTAGGGAAAACTTTCTTATCGTGGCATTGTGCCATGAAAACATGAGGCATAGCGCATCAGAAACATCCATATCCCCTGAAAATACGCAATAAACACAATACTGTTGTTTCAAAGTTAAATTGTGTATTTATTTCTCATTTAAATGCGGCTCTGAAACTGGAACTTTTGCAAGCCGAACCCCATATTTTCAAGATGAGCCAGAGAGAGCCAGAGACCCGAGGCAGTGCACTGTAGTATGGAGTCACGCTGAAAAAGGTGCGCTGTCTCTGGGCAGTGGGTGTTGGGTGCTGGGGGTGAAGTGAAGGATGGTTGTGGAGGCGTGCGGCGGTGCGCTACTCGCCGACTTGCATACGAGCGGGGAACATAGGACCTGGGGAACATAGGACCCTTTTTCGGGAGCGGGGAACATAGGACCCGGGGAACATAGGACCCTTTTTCGGGAGCGGGGAACATAGGACCCGGGGAACATAGGTACGCTCCCTCTAAAAAACTGTAACAAAAAACATTAGGGTTGTGCTACAACCCAGGTTTTACGAGTGAGAACGAGAGCTCTCACTAGTGCCTTAAACGCTGCAACGCAGCCCTATGGAAGACTGTTATTTTGCTCCAAAATTACTTTTCATTAAAACCTGACCACCCACCCGTAGGTGGCGTGGTACCCCCTGGGACTGACACGGATCCACGTGACTACGTCACGTCCTGCCAGCCCAGGGAATAATCACTCTAATTTCTTCCAGCCCGCTGAGATCCGACGCACCCCGTGACGCATCGACATAGCAAGGCTGGGTAGTGAGAGCTCTCGTTCTCACTCGTAAAACCTGGGTTGTAGCACAACCCTAATGTTTTACTTCGTTTCGAACTCAAGCTCTCACTAGTGCCTCCATTCAACCGACCTTGCTGCCGGGAGCACCCCACAGGGCGACCCGAAAGGCACCGGTGAACCACGGCCATATGGCAACGTTTATGCCTAACCGTCTGACATATTAGAGTGGCAACGATACTACTTTCTTGCCACCGACAGCACCGCATGCGCGAACTGCGAACCGGACACGTCGAGACTGTAGTACCTGACAAAAGTGTGATGAGAGGACCATGAGGCCGCGGCACACATGTCCTCCACCGACACACCACGCAACAACGCAGAGGATGTCGCAACACCTCGCGTAGAATGCGCCTTGATACCCTCCGGGGGAACCTTGCCCACGGCAGAGTATGCCAACGCGATCGCCTCCACTATCCAGTGTGATAAGCGATCCTTGGAAAGGGGTCCGCCCTGGGCCCTTTGCCCAAAGCAAACCAACAGCTGATCTGTAATGCGTAAAGAACGCGTCCTGGCCACATAGGCCGAGAGCGCCCTTACGGGGCACAGCATGAGCAAACGTCTCTCCTCACCCGTCTCTAACTGAACGGCGGGGGACAGAATGCTGATAAGTCTATGACCATAGACCTAAAGCTGACATTAATAATCTTAGGTTGGTAAGCTGGGTTAGGTCGCAACGTAACTCTGCGCCCATCATTCCCAAAACCACACAGGCCTGCTGCACCGAGAGGGCAATCAGGTCACCAACTCTCTTTCCTGACGACAAGGCCAGCAGCAGCGCGGTCTTTAAAGACAGAACCCTTAAATCGGCGGAGTCCAAGGGCTCAAACGGATGACCCGTTAGCCCGTCCAGCACCGTAACCAGGTCCGATTTGGGGAAAAAACGCACCGCGACGGCGGGCGCAGTTTACGCGCCCCCTTCATGAAGCGCAAGACCAAAGGGTACGCCCCCACGGGGCTCCCTTCAATTCCCATATCGTCGCCTTGCTAAACTAATGGCCTAAGTCATATTTTCAAGTTTTTCAGGAGACACAAAAAACTGAACCAAATAGAGAGTATATGATATTCCTTAATCATTTCACACAAAAAGGTTATGACAATATATGACTATTAACATACAAATAACGCTGTATGTCAAATCATGTTGCATAAGTGGATTAAATGACTTAGGCCAATTTATGAACATGCCGTTGCATCTTAGGCAATTTTAAACCTGACTTAGGCAAAACACTGCACATCTTTTATTCCCACTTCTGTGACCACAAACAGTTTAAAACGCTAGTGGAGCACATAGATAGAGACTCAGGAGACAGAGGGCAGTTTGACTTTCATTTAATAAAGCAAACTCATCTTTACTGCGTCACTCAACAAATTGTAATTTAAACTTAAACTTAAATCCTTCTTAAATCAAACAATGTCAGTTAAATCAAACACTGAGGAGGCATGTGCCTCACTTCTTCCTCCAGCTCTTCTTTGCTGGGTCACTCTTAACAAATTGTAATTTAAACGTAAATCCTTCTTAAATCAAACAAATGTCAATTAAATCAAACACTGAGGAGGCATGTGCCTCTCCTCACTTCTTCCTCCAGCTCTTTGCTGGATTTTAACTAACCCTTTAACATTTCAAACAATTTCACTGCTCACAAGTAATTTTTTGCAAGTCCAAGTCAAGTCTCAAGTCTTTGAGGGGCAAGTTCAAGTCAAGTCTTTGAGGGGAAAGTCCAAGTCAAGTTTTTGAGGGGCAAGTCCAAGTCAAGTCTCAAGTCCCTATGGATGAGCGTTCTATCCAGCTGCATGTACATGGTCCTTCGAGCCCAGATGGGCCTCAGCAAGTGGGAATGGACCATGGGAACCAGCAGCCAGTATGGGGGAAGAAGGGCACCTCCATACCTTCAGTTGTGGGGATATCATCCACCATCGCACCCCCCTCCCCCACAACGATACCATCCCCATGTAGTTGGGCCTACACCTGAGCGGCAGCATGGTCAACCTGCACGAGACACCATGGACTATTTGAGACACCTCTTGAGGAGGCTTGATGCGGTAGAGGGATGCTTGTACTCAAGGAAAGCGCTCCCTGTGCCTCACCCAGCCCAGGTGCTCCCTGTGCCTCACCCAGTCCAGGCGCTCCCTGTGCCTCACCCAGTCCAGGCGTTCCCTGTGCCTCACCCAGCCCAGGCGCTCCCTGTGCCTCACCCAGTCCAGGCACTCCCTGTGCCTCACCCAGCCCAGGCACTCCCTGTGCCTCACCCAGCCCAGGCGCTCCCTGTGTCTCACCCAGCACAGGCGCTCCCTGTGCCTCACCCAGTCCAGGCGCTCCCTGTGCCTCACCCAGTCCCGGTGCTCCCCGCACCGCCAGTTCCGATGCCCCCCGCACCGCCAGTCCCAGTGCCCCCGCACTGCCAGTCCCGGTGCCCCCCGCATCGCCAGCCCTGGTGGGCCCCCTGGCGCCAGTCCTGGTGCCCCCCGCACTGCCAGTCCTGGTGCCCCCCGCACTGCCAGTCCTGGTGCTCCCCGCATCGCCAGTCCAGGTGCCCCCCGCACCGCCAGTCCCAGTGCCCCCCGCACTGCCAGTTCCGGTGCCCCCTGCACTGCCAGTTCCGGTGCCCCCCGCACCGCCAGTCCCGGTGGCCCCCCTGGCTCCAGTCCTAGTGCCCCCCGCACTGCCAGTCCCGCCCCTCGCACTGCCAGTCCCGGTGCCCCCGCACTGTCAGTCCCGGTGGCCCCCCCAGCTACAGTCCCGGTGCCCCCCTGCAGCCCCTGCTCTGGTGGCCCCCGCACCTCCATCTGCTCCCTTGGCGCCCATCCCTCGGCGCCAATCTTCCGTGGCTCCCATCCCTCGGCGGCACCCTCCAGAACAGTCCAGCCGGAGTCGACAATATCTGGGCCGGCCCCCTGAGTATACCTGCCGGCATCACCAGCATCCAGGTCGGCCTCCGGAAAGGTCCTGTCTGTGGCATCAGTGTCTGGGACATGATCCGGGGTTGCTCAACCTGTCTGCTCTGCCTCCTGGATGCCCTCCGGACCAGATGGCCCCTTCAGCCCTGCCGTCTTGGCTCTTTTTCCACCGGCCATGCAGCTTGCCCCATTTCACCCTGCTATGGGGCGGCCATGACAGCCGAACGGTTTGCCTCATTTACTCTCCTTACCTTCAATTCCTCTGCCTCTAGTCACTTTTCTTAGTATACATATTCACTAGTGAATATGGGGGCGGCTGTACAAAAGTGACTCTCGGACTCCAATTCCCATAACCCATCACTCCCTCACCTCCAGCCATTTTCCCTCCCCTAAGCACACCTGCACCTAATTCTGGACTGATCACCACACACCTGCACTTAACACGTTCACTGCCATTGACGAGATATCTCGGCTTACAGAATCCAACGGTTGACTGCCAAAGACGAGATATCTCGGCTTAATTTTCTTTTCTTTTTTTTTGACGGTGGGACGTGGATCCAACCCTTTTACGTCTTTTATACAAATATTGGAGGTATTGAATGTGTATAATCTATTTTACCGACCCACTGAGTGGCGACATGTCTCTCCAGAGTAGGAAGAGGCGAGCCAAAACTGGAGGGAAAAGCGCGAGGAAGCCGTTTTCATACTGTAAAATGGATGGGGAAAACGCTTTCACTTTCGCGCTGACGCACAGCGGTGGCAACGGTGGGGGGTTCCAAGAATAGACTGGATGCACACTTTGAAACACGCACCATAAATAAGCCCAGAATCGCAAGAGCTTGATCAGAGCTCTCAACCGAAACGCCAAGAAACGAGCGAAACCCATCCAGCGAGCCCCATCCAGACTGCCAGGCAGCAGCCAGGCAGCAGCAACTCGTTTGTCACAGACCCGCTGCAGAGCCAAGGAGGGCGGAGGAGAACGCCCACGGAGGGAGGAGTTGGAAGCAGAGGGGGGTTTCCTGCTGTTATGGAGGAAATTACTGTTCAAAACTATTGTTTAGATGTCTGACGTCTTACTGATGCCAAAAATGAATGGTTAAAGTGACTGTTCTATCGAATTTCACAAAAAGCCGTTCATCTCAGAATAAATTTTCTGACGCTGAAACCATGCTGTATTCAACTGCTAATGCTTACATAACTACTAACTCTACAAACTAACTATTTTAGACAGAGAAAGCACACATTCTATTAGTTCTTTTGAGATATTGTGTGTTCACAAAATCCTAACAGAAACGAATCCTCGGCTCTTGAAAGATGAGCCAGAATCCTCAAAAAAAACCTTGGCAGAAGCTAACTACAGTATTGAAAAATGGCTGGCAGTGAATGTGTTAAGAGGCTCTAAGAGCCTTCACACCAGTGTGTGCTCCAGACAGCAGTGGAGGAGGCTGCTTTCGTTCTTCGCTATTGATTGCCATGTACAGATGCATTATTTGAAGCCTAAATCATCTGCTTGTACATCTGCATCTGCTTGTACATCTGCATCTGCCTGTACATCTGCCTGTACATCATCATCAAGGGATCTGCTTTAAATAAACACCCTTGGCATATGTTCCTCTGGTCCTCTTCATTCTAATCGGTGTCCCACTTGCTGAGGCTACACCCGTAACCAACCCACTAGCAGTTTGTACATACAAAGAGCTTCATTTATGTTGAAGTATTTATTTTTCCTTGATGCAGATGCCATTTTAAAAGCTTGTAAAATGGCCTAAGTCGCATTGTCTTGTGACTTAGGCAAAAATAAAATGGCCTAAGTCACAGTTAGATTGATTTAGTCACACTATTGATTTAGGCCATTCGAATATTGAGGTAAAAACAGCATTTTCTTTTCAATTAGGATGTTGGCCGTTTTACCAGAGGTGGGGAGCATCCTGAAGAGCTGACTTAGGCAAAAATATCATTTTCGGAAAAAAGTGACTTAGGCCATTAGTTTAGCAAGGCGACGATATGGCAAGCAGAATCGCGGCTACGTACACCTTAAACGACTGCGGGGACTGACCCGCGTCAAGCAGGCTCTGAAGGAAACAGAGAACTGGTCGCACACTGCAGTTCACTGGATCCACGCCCTTACTTGCTGCATAGTGCATCCCACATTATCAGGCAAGCCCTGGGCTAGCAACTGGTCCGGTTCAGGAGCCAGACCGCTAGCTTCCACCTGCCTGGGGAGGGGTGGAACACCTCCCCCTCCGCCTGGGATAGGCGATCGGCCCGTACCGGCAACGCCCATGGCGGATCTTGCGCCAGGGAGACCAGGTCCGCAAACCATGTCTGCCTGGGCCAAAACAGACTAAAACGAGCCG
The DNA here is from genome assembly GCF_964638095.1 of Poromitra crassiceps. Classification (NCBI taxonomy): domain Eukaryota; kingdom Metazoa; phylum Chordata; class Actinopteri; order Beryciformes; family Melamphaidae; genus Poromitra; species Poromitra crassiceps. Next base: position 73,504,708 of record NC_139626.1, read on the forward strand.
GAGGCGCTGTTCCCTCACCCTGTCCAACACCTGACGGATCAGGGGGGTCGGGGGAAACGCATAGCGCCCCTCCCTCGGCCACGCGTGCGCTTTTAGCGCGTCATGACCTAACGGGGGCTGTCCTCCTGGATCGAGAACCACAGTGGGCAGTGTGTCGCGCGCCGCGATGCGAGAGATCGACGCAGGCGCAACCAAACCTGGCCCAACCTGTTCCATCACCCGAGGGTGGAGGCACCACTCCGTATAACGGGGATTGCCTCGAGACAGCAGGCCGGTCGTAACTCCGCCGTCCCGGCAGATAGACCGCTGACACTGAAAGGAGACGGGGATACACCCACAGGTGAATCCCCGCTATGGTTCAGCGCCCCCGACCGCACACCGCCCCTGTTTGTTCAGGTGGGCGATCGCTGCCCTATTGTCCGAGCGAATCAGCACATGGTGCCCATGTGTGAGCCGCTGGAAGTGTTACCTCCGCAGGCCGGGGGGACTGCGGAGGCAACGTTCTCTTTCGAGTCTGGTCGCACGCGGACTTGTCCGGCAGTGCGGTCCCCAAGAGAGCTCCCAACCAACAATGGGCCCACGGCGCCATTGATGGTGGGCTTGTCCTGAAGCAGAGCCCGGCGAAACGCCTTCAGCTCTAGCACGTTTATGTGGCGAAGCTCCTGAGCCTCCCACCGGCCGTTCGCCGAAAAATGCCCGCAAATCGCACCCCCTCTCCAGAGGGAGGCGTCTGTGCAAATCACCATCCTGAGCGGGACAGGGCCCCCCCCCCCCCCCGCCGAGTACCCCTCGAGAGGTAACGGGGGTCCGCCCATATAGCCAGCGCCTGCCAGGCCTAACATGTCAGAGGAACCCTGCGATGACGGTCCCTGGCCGAGTCCAGGCGAAGCCTGAGAACCATATTTGGACCACGAGAGCATGTGTAGCCTCCCTAGCGGGAGCACATGCAGTGCTGAGGCCATCAGGCCCAACATCACTGTGCACTGATGCACTGACACCAAGGGCACAGACCTAACGTCCTTGGCTTGCTGTCCGAACCGTGCGAGCCTGTCGCTCTGGCGAAAGGCTCGCAGGAAGTCTAGCTCGAGCCCCAGGAAGGCCGCCGCCTGCGCTGGGACGAGGCAACTCTTCTGCCAGTTCACCAAAAACCCTAAGGTTTGCCGGTGATCGGTCACCACCTTGGTATGTTCCGTGGCACGGACCCTCGAGTCGGCCGCTAAGAGAACGTCGTCGAGATATAGGAAGACGCGGATCCCCCTCGCGCGGAGGGGAGCCAAGGCTGTCTCCACGCACACCGTGAGGGTTCGCGGGCTCAAAGACATGCCGAAAGGCAAGACACAGAACTCGTAAGCCTTCCCCAGGAAGGAGAACCTCAGGTATTTCCTGTGTCTCCTGACCATGTGGACATGGAAGAATGCACCTTCCAGATCCCCGGAAGTAAGAAATCCCCCTGTCTCAACTCGTTGAACAGGCGGGGAAGAGAGCATTCGGAACGGGACTTCCTCAGCGTCTTGTTGAGACGCCGAAGGTCCAATTTTGGACGCATGGAGCCGTCCTTGTTGAGCACGATAAAGTACCTGTGGTAGAAAAACCAAGCGCACATCTGCCTTGGGAACCGAGCGAATCGCCCCTTTGGCGAGGAACGAATAACCTCCTTGTGGAGTATGTCCATGGCCTCCCCCTCCACGGCCAGATCGGGGGTCCCGTCGAACGTGGGTGTGGGCCTGGCAAACTGTAGAGCGTATCCCCTCTGGAGGGTGCGCCGTAATGGGGACGGGGAACATAGATGCTCCCAGGCATCGAGCCTGTTGGACAAGATGGTCTCTTGTGGCCAAAGGAGCGGAACCTGTCGTGAGCATATTGCTGGGCACCGGGACCTTTTGATCAGGTGCCCTGATGGGAGGGCGGGACGTGAGAGGCTACGCCCCCCCGCCGCATGGACAGTTCCATAGAAGCTGTGCATGCTGGGGGAGAACTTATTACACAAGCTCCGCCTACTGACGTGCTGTTGTATCGAAGTAACCCCCCCCCCCTGCCGTGCGCCTTTCGCAGGCTGGGGGGACTGCGGAGGTAACGTTCTTTCTCGAGACGCACATGGACTTGTCCGACAGTGCGGCATCCAGGCGAGCTCCCGACCAGCAATGAGCCGTTGGTGCCATTGATGGTGGGCTGTCCTAGGAGCCTCTAGCCGAGGCCAGGCCGTAGCCATGGACCAAGGCGAGCCTTGATGCTGGGTATGAGACCCTGGGCGAGCTCCCGACCGAACTCGGGCCTTGGGCACCGAGGACGGTGGGTCTAAAGCCGCAGGCTGGAACTAAGCCCAGCCTTGGCGAGCCAACCGGTGGGCTTGACCTGGACGCTGCCAACCGAGGCCAGGCCGTGGCCATGGACCAAGGTGCGCTCTGCCCCCAGCCAGGCTCCCTGCACTTGCAGGGAGCGCCCCAACAAGGGAGTGCGACCCATGGAGAGCTCCCAACCACCCCGTGCCTTGGGCACCAAGGGCGGTGGGCTTGTCCTTAGAGCTACAAGCCAAAGGCTGGCACTGAGCCCAGACCTTGGTGAGCTGTAAGCCCTGCTGGACGCGTAGCGCCAGCAAGGAGCAGTATGTCTATTGTAGCGGAGGTAGCTCGCGCCCAATGTACTTAGCACACAGATACTAACTGCACGGGTGCACGCCAGCTATCTGCAAATACTATCGTTCTGTGCTAAACAGTACTAAATATTGCTATCTGCACCTATGCAAGGCAAGCTAGCTTTCACACTTCTTTGAGAGCGGACCTTGGTCCGCTCTCAAGAGCTTAGCTGCGGACAAGACCGAGGGTTCAAGGCGCCTGTGCAGCGTGCTCGTGCCCAAGGCAGAACATGCACTTAACGTGCCGATTCATACTCGGCCAAAGTAGTTTTACACACGGCCCATCCCCTCCCTGACCTTCCCTGCTCAGTAGCAAGAGGAAGCAGGAAGCTAACCACTAATAGCAAGCTCCCGCAGGGCGCACCCTAATAGCGGGAGTACTGCTTAAGCAAGCTAGCAGGCTAGCAAGAAGCACAGGCTAGACAGTAAGCAACCCGGAGGCTAGCGAACGTGCGCGTGCAATGGTAACGTAAGCGGCAATAGCCCATCCCGAAGGGGGGGCACCAATACCCACAACCTGTTAACCCGAGAGAACAGACGTGGAAGCCACTAGCTAAGCTAGCATAAGCACTGAGAGACAAGCGTGCGCTAACACAAGCCTGCGCACAAGCCGGTGCAGCGAGTCTCTACCCTGAGTAACACGGGGAAGCAAGCGTGACCGCAAGCAAAGGCCAGCGGCCCGCGAAGCTAGTCAATCTCAGAAGAAACTCCTCAGAGGGAGTTACAATCTAGTAGATGCTATTTGCACGAGGCAAGCAACACTTAGCAGACAAGCAAGCTGGCTAAGATGGCGTAAGTACTGAGAGAAGCTACACTACATTTATGTAGGTCCCAGCAACGCCTGAGCGGCGTGCTCCTGCCCTTAGGCATGCACACATCAAATTAATTGTGCCGGTCGTAACCGGCCAGCGTAGCCTCACAGCTAATACAGCACCTAGCTGTTCCCCCCTCTCTCTGCTAACAGGAATAACGGGGTTAACGTGCAAGCTAAGCCTGCAACGGTAAGAGCTGGAGTGCTACACATCAGCTAACTGAAGAGCATGGCTTCTAGCTACTACTCTCGCTTAAGGCGCGCCCTACACAGAGGTAGCTGGCGCGAAGTACTTAGCACACAGACACTAACTGCACGTGTGCACGTTAGCTATCTGCCACAATAACCGGGTGCGTTACCCTGTCTGGGGACGCAGCCAAATAGCTGGAGTGCTACAAGGTAGTCCAAGCTAGCTGCACTGAGCAAACTAGCTAACTATCTAACGCGCGCGCTCTAAAGCCAGCGTTCCTAAAGTACCTAGCAAACAGAAGCAACCGCACGGATGCCAGCTAGCTATCTGTGACAACTGTGCTATTTAGCCTGTTGTTCTAGTGCTAACGGTACAAGCTGCACGTGTGCAACCTAGCTAGAGTTATGAGTGCAGACCTGAGCTCAAGCCTAACAACGTTACCCCGCCGGGGAAAACGTTCACATGCGCTGCACGGCGGCAGCTAAACAACAGTTAACTAAGGAAGATACTCTTAGCTTTCAGATGACTTGTTTCCGACGCCGCAGGGTGAAGGGTACAGGGTCGGGTCCCCGAAGCCTGCTTTATCCCGTCCACGCGACCCTCTTGAGGTGGGCATATCAGACGGAACGAGCCTAGTATCTAAAGCTATGTAATAGAGCTAACTCATAGTTAACCGTGGAGCTTTCACAAAACACGTCTTCACAGCGGCTGGAAGAAAGCGGAAGTGATTATTCCCTGGGCTGGCAGGACGTGACGTAGTCACGTGGATCCGTGTCAGTCCCAGGGGGTACCACGCCACCTACGGGTGGGTGGTCAGGTTTTAATGAAAAGTAATTTTGGAGCAAAATAACAGTCTTCCATAGGGCTGCGTTGCAGCGTTTAAGGCACTAGTGAGAGCTTGAGTTCGAAACGAAGTAAAACCCTGCATGAATGCAGTACCGCACTCCATCGGGGTCCGAGCCAATCCGAAGTCAATCGGACAATGTTTCTCGAGATAAACTGCTTTCCTCAAATTGCAAGAAATTCAGCACTGCACTACTTTGAGTTCCCAGGAGCACACTCCCCAAGTTTGAAGTCAATCGGATGAACGGTTCTCAAGATAAACCACTTTTTGTTTTGCCAGTAGGTGGCGCTGTGCCAAATTGCACAACATTTGGCACTGCTCTATGTCAGGTTCCCAGGAGCGCATTCCCCAAGTTTGAAGTCGATCAGATAAATGGCTATCGAGATAAACCACTTTTGTGTTGCCGGTAGGTGGTGCTATGCCGAATTGCACGGAATTCAGCTCCCTGCACTCCATTGAGTCCCCCTAAGCGCACTCCCTGAGTTCATTGAGATAAAGTGCTTTTTGTGTTGCCAGTAGGTGGCGCTATGCCGAATTGCACAGAATTCAGCTTCCTACACTCCTTTGAGTCCTCCTAAGCGCACTCCCCGAGTTTGAAGTCGATCAGACTAACGGTTCTCAAGATAAACCACGTTTTGTGTGGCCAGTAGGTGGCGCTGTGCCGAATTGCATGAAATTCGGCACTGCACTGTGTCGAGTTCCCATCAGCGCACCCTCCAAATTTGAAGTTGATCTGACAAATGGTTCTTGAGATAAACCGCATTTTTTTGTTGTCAGTAGGTGGCGCTATGCACGAAAAGTTTGAAGTCGATCCGACCAACGGTTCTCGAGATAGGCGAAGGACAGAGAGAGAGACAGACAGACACTGTAGTATAGATATCTTGAGGTGACAGGTCAAGGGATCCCTTTGGATATGGCCATGCCTGTTTTTCCCTTGCCAAAATTGAGTCTAACTTTGGAGCGGTATTTAGCCCCCTTCCTAGGTCTTCTAGTTTCTTATGATATCAGGACCTTCGCTCTAGCTTTAAAACTGAGCCTACTACAGCCTCTGAAAGACAGTAAAATTAGCTGTGGAATCATTTTGGCTGATGCCCCAAGGCAGCTGATGCCCCAGGGTACTCACCCTGCCCATATAGTTGCTAATCCAGGCTTGGTCATTGTGCTCCGACAGCAGAGATTGCTAGGGTCACGCATTTTCAAGTTGAGTTGTAACATTACCTGTCACCCGAAGACTTGTTTATGGGGTGGAGGCTTGTACTCCTCCTGAGATGAAGACTTTTCACCATCAGGTGAAATTGAAGGATCAGTCACATCTCCCCATCAGATTCTCCCTCACTCATGTCCTGAAAATGTTTCACTGCCTCTGGACATTCTTCTTTTGTCGTCATGACCGTCTCTTTTTTTCTAAGATAGGCTACTGTATGTGGCTACTCTATTTTACTGTAAGGCAAATATGTATGTCAAATAGAGTAGCCACTTTGTTTCAGTTCACTACGTTAATAGGGGGGGGGGGAAATTGTGTTTGTTGAACGTGACTGACGTTTATTTTTGTAAACCGAAGGTGGCAGCATAGCACAATTTAGTAAATTTCCTTGTAAAAAAAAAAACGATGGGCATTGAAATTATTGGATGAGACAGTTGTTGGCTGTGTTACATAACATTTCTTGTTTTTGCTGTAACTGTGATACTGTGATATGTGTGGAGTGTTTACATTTTATATAGCTATAAAATGTTTCTACACATTTGATAGCTATATAAAATGCTATATAAAATGCTATAGCTATATAAAATGTTATAGCTATATAAAATGTAAACATTTATTTGGCTATGAAATATTACTGTAAATTGGTAAACAGCACCTTTTATTTTTGTTTTAATTTAAACACCACAGAGAGATTACATCAGGCTGTGGTTGGAGCAAGCTGCCAATCATCCTGCAGTAGTGCAGACCTGCTGGTTGTGTGTGTCCCACTGCTGTTGTCACCCATAGACTTAGTTGGCGTGTCATCAGCCCCATTCCTATCGCTGATAAACCTGCTAGGTTGGAATGGCTGTTATCAAACAACTTTATATTTAGGCAAATAAAACAACTTAGGGTTAGGTTTAGGGTTAAAATTAAGCAACAAAAAGCATTAAAATACAATTTACATGTGAAACGTAAACCTATGGCTGATAACGAATCACTGATAACGACCTTAAATTAAATTAGGCATAGTTTGGTTGCTTAGAAATTGACATATGTCCGTTTGCAAGATGTGCGTCTATATTTCTCTTCTCTCCCCACCTCCTCCCTCCCCCTGCTCTCTTCTCCCCCACACCCCCCCCCCCTTCCCCTCTCCTGCTCTCTCCTCTTGCTCCTTCCCCACCTCCTATACCCTCCAACATCTCCCATTCCCTCCCCACCCCATCACTCTCTCACATTCCCCCTGCTCTTCCCCCTTCTCCTGCTCTCTCCTCTGCTCTCTCTTCATTTCTATATTTTCTATATTATCAATTGTTCAAATGTTATCTTTATTCTGTATATTCTTGTTACTGTTGTGTCAGCTAGAATCAGCTAGACATACTTTCTGTGAAGCCCTCTGAGACATGCTTGTGAATTAGGGCTATATAAATAAACTTGACTTGACTTGACTTGACTTGACCTTCTGCGCCTACTAGCAGGTAAGTAGGGCCCTACTGGCCGATATGAATGGAGTGATAAAACGCTGATAACGCCGATTGAATCATGTGACAACAGTCAAACTGTACAGACAAATAAATATTGAAATGTTCCAACCATCTCGACTCCCGTGTCATAAATGCGTCAACACGCAGGACAGAGACAAGGTGGTCACACTAGTGTTAAATGTTGGCACATTTGAAAGAAAATAAGAACTATATTTCATGAGGACAGAAATGTTGCTGCATAACAGGAACCTCTGAGAGGACCTCTGTGTACCTATATGTTGCTTTACTGTTTATAACTCAACTGAGCATGAGCAGAGCTTTCATTAGAGCCTAATATTAAGGCTCTACAATTTTGAAAAATCAACCTTTTTGAGCTGAAAATTGGCAGCCATCTTGGATTTGAAGGTATAAAATAGGTCAACTCATCATCAACATAAATTATGAATCCCTCAACCCAAAAAGTCCCAGAAATCATGTAATTTGCAGCACTGTAGGCCAAACCATTGAAAAGTTAATTTCCAACGTAGCCATTTTGGATTTAGGGCTCTCAAAAAAGTTGCTTGCATTTTCGCGAAACGCATGGGAGCTAAGTTTGCTTATTAACCTTCATAGATGACAAATCCACTGAGAAACGAACCTTCGCTCTCCACAGTCACGGAATGATCTGGCAATGACCCAACTAATTTCTTTATTTGTTGATTTATTTGTTGGTTTATTCTAATTTTTATTTATAATGTAGGCTATATGATTAGACAGTCCCTGGTGCACAGATGTCTACAGAGTGGATTTGCTTGCGTCCTGGCGGCGAAGATAATGCAATGCTTATGCGGCAATGGTTTGCGCACCTACTACAGACAATATCATAATGGCAGAATTTAGGGCAGCACGCCTGGTTTAGCATAAGGCACAGCTGCGCTGGCACGCAAACCCTATAATAACTGACTGCTATCGGGCCGGACGGGCAGATTGACAGCTGCACAGGGCGGACGATAGGACATGACACGTGTAAGGGCACGCAAATTGGCTTGCAGGTGCAAACCGGGAGTGCAGGTGCGAAGATAGAACCCCTACTTTCATATAACATCAGTATCTTCACTCTAGCTTTAACTAGAACGACCGCAGTGCGGACTTATGCATCCGCCATTAGTTAATTATTTTTCTTATTTTTTAATATTTTCCCCCCGATTTTTTATCCCATTTTAATCCCCTGTTAGTGCTAATTGTAATTTATTTATCCTGGTTGCTGCTCCACCCTCTGCCAATCTGGGGAGAGCCGAAACTGGCTCCATGCTTCCTCGGAAACATGGGCAGTAGCCAGCCGCTTCTTTTCACCTGACAGGGGAAGCTTCACCGGTAGGACATAGCACGTGAGAGGATCACGCTATTCCAACGAGTTCCCCTCCCTCTGAACAGGTGCCCCTAACGACCAGAGGAGGCACCACATCAGCGACCAGGATATTTCATGTTTTGGTGAAGGAGTTCCTATATGAAGGAAACCCCCAGGGGGCACAGGGGGGGACATGCAAACTCCACACAGAAAAGCCCTTTTGACGACCCCACCTGGGCGGCGGGCACTCAAGGACATGGGGACGGGCACGCATTCCTTCAGCGCTCACAGCGTCCCAGGTGGGGATCGAACCCATTAGTTCATTATTGAGTCCAAATCGCCATTTGAGGCAAATTGGAAGAAATTCCCTCAAGGCGCTCCTGAGATGTTGCGTTACAGAGCTTGGAAGTTGGGTGTGTGAGGTCACAGTGACCTTGAACTTTGACCACCAAAATGTAATCAGTTCATCCTTGAGTCCAAGTGGACGTTTGAGGCAAATTCAAAGAAATTTCATCAAGACATTCCTGAGATATCGCGTTAACAAGCTTGAAAATGGCATTCAAGAGGTCACAGTGACCTTGACCTTTGACCACGAAAATCGAATCAGTTCATGCTTGAGTCCAAGTCGATGTTTGAGGCAAATTTGATGAAATTCCATCAAGGCATTCCTGAGATATCGCGTTAACAAGCTTGAAAATGGCGTTCGAGAGGTCACAGTGACCTTGGCCTTTGACCTTTGACCACCAAAATCTAATCAGTTCATGCTTGAGTCCAAGGCGATGTTTGAGGCAAATTTGATGAGATTCCGTCAAGGCATTCCGAGATGTTGCGCTAACAAGCTTGAAAATGGCGTTTGAGAGGTCACAGTGACCTTGGCCTTTGACCACCAAAATATAATCAGATCATCCTTGAGTCTAACTCAATATTTGAGGCAAATTTGATGAAATTCCGTCAAGGCGTTCCTCAGATATCGCGTTAACAAGCATCGTACGGGCAGACGGATGGACATACGTACAACCCGGATCGGAGGCGGCGGATCGCCGGCGGAGGCATAAAAATTAGCCCTCTAGCCTCTGAAAGACAGTTATCATCCATTACACATCTGACCAGCGTGGCGCCCCTGGTGACCGCGTCGCCCTAGGTGACTATATGGTATGGTATGGTATGGTATGGTATGGTATGGTGTTTATTCTTAATCCCGAAGGGAAACATGGTTTGCCACCAGAGTGAGTACAGATACACAAACAGGAAACAGTAACATACAGCACAATACGACTTACATACACACTACAGCAAAAAGAGAGCCTCACAATGCAGAGCTAGCAGTGTTAAAGAATTAAAAGAAAATTAAATAATTTTACAGCAGCAGGAACAAAGGACCTTCTCAATCGCTCAGTAGAGCACCGAGGCATCAAAAGCCGATCGCTAAACGAACTTCGCAGAGCATCAAATACATTATACAAAGGATAGCCTTCAATAAATAGAATACAAGAACGAAAATATGAAAACCGAACTATCCCTTTAAGTTATGTTAAGTTAGATACAGGCCGACGCTGTAGCAAACATGCCAGCTTCCGAAGTAACTAGCAGTAACATGAACGTTAGCATAAGCACATTGCAGAAATAGACTCAATAACAACAATTAAACAAGAGCAAGAGTATGCGCTTGCGGAGTTTCTCTGCGGAAAAGACGTTTTCGCTATTCTACCGAATGGATTTGGCAAAAGTCTGATCTATTAAATTGCTAATGGTGCTGCTGGCTCTGAAGTAAACAGCGCCCTGTGATGACGTCACTTGTTTTGGTACAGTATGCTGATTGGCTGAAGGCGTTTGTCTGTCAATGCAACTACGCCCGCCCATGCTCCCGCCCCTGCTAAGGACTGGGTCAAGAGTTGAGGCCACATCGTCTCGCAGAACCAAATGAAATGTGAGTTCACGTGACGGGCTGGTTTACCAGTCTAATTTATTGTCACTGTAAAGGTCCTTGTTATGTGTTATCTGTTTTTGGTCTTGTATGAAGCCTGCACTACCATGTCAATGCCTCTACCCTATGTTATGTGATTATTGTGTAATTGTTTTATAAGAAGCAACGGTGTACCTTGCCCATGACGAATTTCACCCTGGGGACAAATAAAGTACAACTAACTAACTATTTTTCACAACGTCTAAATACACCTGGTCTGGTCATAACTTTCAAAATAGAATCCCTGTCTTTCTCAGGCTTCAGCTGCTGCACTGCCAAATGTCGAGGAGCACCGTGATTTATGGAATTTATTGAGTTGCCTCGTATCTGGAGGCTCTGCATGTTGGTAAGAGTTACACAGTACATAATAGGGTATATTTTTATTTGGAAGACTATACATTTAAGTAGTTGTGATGCCATATACTCAACACCATGTGTGCGATAATAGGGGATAATATACCTGGCGTTACATTTATTTATATAGGGGGAGTCTCGTTGAGAGCAATTCTCTCTCTTTCAGGAGCGTGATTGCATGGCAAGAGATGATGGCCATTTCTCATGCTTCTGCGTGGGAAAGACTATAGTTTTTTACTGACGCCTATGTCGTTACCGCAGTAAACCAGATAGGTTGGTGGTGTCTGGACACACAAATCCGACTTGATCACTTGCCTAAATCAGATTTGTGGCAATGCGGACAGTCTTACAAATCAGATTTGGGAAACAAATAAAAATCTGATTTGAGAAACAAATTGCATCTTCCTGCAGTCTTAACGTGGTCTGACGTAATAGTCTGTTTTTAAGTAACTCATCATTAAGTACTTGATTCAGACAAAGTCATTCAGGAACTCATTGTTATCTATTCATTAACTAGCAGTTCGTTTCGGACTCGTAACTTAGTAACAATGCCTTGTTCACTAGCAAGGACCACACCACAACAATATATCGTTTAGAAGTTTAATGAAGATTGAGATGTGTATGTGTTGAAGATTGAAATGTGTATGTGTTGAGGTGCAGGTAACGGTGAAAACACACCGCACGCGTCTCCTGCACGTAAGCTGCGCGGCGCGACCATTTGCGACCTTGTGCGCAGCCAGTTTTCATTAGGACACCATGTTAACAGATCTGTCAGTCCACACCGAATTGCGCGCAGCGCGCAGCGCGCCGCTCAGCTCAGCTCCGCGGACGCTCAGGGCCGCTCAGCTCAGCCTGGAGTTCTATTTTCCTGCGCGGCCGTCTGCGCCTGTGAGCGACTCTGTCAAGTTGAACAGATCAGATAAGGGCAGACAGGAACTCCGAAACCGGACATTCGTCAAATAAAACCAATTTCAAAGTGAAATAATGTTTATTTACGTTGTTGATTGCCCCTTTGGAAGTGTGAAAAGAGAGAAAGAGCAGTGGGAGAGGGGGAGCGGCTTCTAGGGGCTCGTTGCCTGCGGAGCAACAAGTAGAGAGCTAGGACTCGCCTTCTCTCTACAACAGCACGCACTGGGAAAACGGGAGGAGAACAGACAAATGATGCAATTGCATTTTATAACGAAGGTAGCCATTAACTGTTATCCCAAACATATTACTTTAGATATTTATGTCATCATTTACTTGGCCATGATAAGGAAGACAGGAGATCTGGGGCAAAATATATAGCGGACGAGCAGAGCGCGCAAAGAGAGCTGCGCTCTCTGTGTGGACACTTTAAGCAACTTCTGCGCGGAGGTGCGCTGCGCGGCGCATGCGCGCAATTTTCGCCTCTGGTATGTCCCCAGCGTAAGGGTGCATGGATATGTCGTCCGTTGACATCTGTCTGGTCTGGGAGGAGGAACTGAAGACCGGGCAGAGAGAGACTCAGCGTTGGGGGATCCGTCTCAGCATGAGCTGCCCGAGCGGATTGCTTCTTGGCGTGTTTACGTCCGAGCTGATTTCAGACCCCTCCAGACAGATCCTGGGAATGACATGTGAGAGACATGCACTGGATTTGACACTGGGGAATAAGGATGTTAGAATTAGGGGTTGAAGGATGAGTGGATGAAGGATGGATTCGACCCCGGGTTGGCTGTGCGAAGGGCCGAGCCTTCGTGGTATGCGTGCTACCATGTGAGCTACCTGGATGCACATTGAAGGTAGGGATGAGGGGATGAAGGGATGGGTTGAGGGTAGGGATGTGGGATGAAGGGATGAGGGTTGAGGGTAGGGATCTGGGATGAAGGGATGGGGTTTGAGGGTAGGGATGTGGGATGAAGGGATGAGGGTTGGGATGAGGGATGAAGGGTTGAGGGATGAGGGTTGGGATGAAGGGAAGGGAGGGTGGGTTGAGAGAACTGAGATGATCTGAGACAAACAGGGCAGGACAGGTTCACCAGGTACATGTATATGTAACCTGTCAGGTAATTGAGGTGTGGTTAGAGGCGTGGTTAGAGAAGTGGTTGAGGCGTGGCCCCGCTCCTGAACTTAAGTTAACATACATTAACAACATTTCACTAGCAAGGACCACACCACAACAATATATCGTTTAGAAGTTTAATGAAGATTGAGATGTGTATGTGTTGAAGATTGAAATGTGTATGTGTTGAGGTGCAGGTAAGGGTGCATGGATATGTCGTCCGTTGACATCTGTCTGGTCTGGGAGGAGGAACTGAAGACCGGGCAGAGAGAGACTCAGTGTTGGGGGATCCGTCTCAGCATGAGCTGCCCGAGCGGATTGCTTCTCGGCGTGTTTACGTCCGAGCTGATTTCAGACCCCCAAAAGAGTTGGATTTAGAAAGAGCTGAGTTGAGCGTGAGCTTGACAAATATCATTGACGTTGTAGGTATAGGACATAACCAGCGGCCATGAACCTGAATGGTTTGGTCTGAGATATTCAGTCTGGGACTGTAGAAGGAATTGCTCGAATGGAAGATATAGAAGTTGTTCAGAATATATACAGAGAGCTTCTGGACCCGGAATTGAGTGGCCATTCTTCCTGTTTTGTTAAAGAGTGGGTCTTGAGGTGATGCTTGCAGCGTACGTGAAGCGGAAATAATTAGTCAGTGCCTTGTGTTGCTAAGATAGGTGTAGAAGCAGAAGTAGAGGGAAGGAAATTCCATGCTGATATGTTGAACTAGTGTTGAGCCGAGATAAACGTGATTCTGTGCAAGAAATGCATGATGGCTGGAAGACTAGATCGATTGTTGTTTAGGATTTCTAGGACTGCTGAGTTTTCTAGGACTGCTGAGTTATGAGAGTGGATGAGTATGGACTTCCTAGACCCAACATGCCCCCAAAGAATGGCAGATAAGCGATGATAATTGCGGCTGAAGGAAAGCGAGACTGGGTCGAAAGATTTGACCTCTGCTTCTGTCTGTGGCTGATAGAACTGTCTGCGGCAGCTGAAGAAGAAACTGCATGCTGTGTAGTAGCTGACGGGAGTGCACTGTGGCTGATCTAGCGAGCTGCATAGAGAATGAGTTGCATTCTAGTGCAGTTACTGAAGGAGCTAAATGAGTCTACCGTAGCCGATGGATTAAACTGTAGCCTAGCTCTAGCCATGACTGATGAGCTAACTGCTTCTGCCGCAGCCGATAGACCAAGTTGCACTCTAGTGCGGTGGCTGATGAAACTAACTGCGTCTGCCACCTGCAGTAGCTGATGAAGTGAATTGCACTCCGCAATGGCTGATGAAGCCTTCTTTGTCTACGGCAGCTGATGGAGTGATCAGCACTCTGCAGTAGCTGGTGAAATAAACTGGACTCTGTATAGTGACGGATGGATTTAACAGTGTCTGTTGCAGCTGATGGAGTGAACCTTACAGTGGCTGGAGAAGCTAACTGTGTGCTACAACTGATGCGAATGAATTATGCTCTATGCATTGGTTGACGAAGCTATCTGTCTGCAGCATCTGATGGAGTGAACTACGCTCTGGCTGATGACGCCAACTGCTTCTACCGCAGCTGATGGGGTGATTTGCATTCCATGCAGTGGCTTATGGGAATAACTGTCTGCAGTAGCTGATGGAGTGAACCGTACTCTGTGCAATAGGTGGAGCTAACTGTCTGCAATAACTGAGTAAACTGCACAAGGAGGCTATTGAAGCGAACTGCGTATGCAGCAGCTGTAACTGAACCCCTGTGCAATGGGGGATGAGCCAACTACGTCTGTGGCGGCTGTTAAGAGTTTTGAACTTGTGCAATGGCTGATAAGCGAACTGCGTGTGCAGCAGGTGATAGAGTGAGTGAGCTAGCTGATGAAGTTAATTGCATCTGCAGCCGTGGATAAGTGAACTGCATTCTGTGAAGTGGCTGATAAAGTGAACTGCGTCTGCAACAGCTGATAAGATTGAACTTATTGATGAGGCGAACTGCGTCTGCAGCGTTTGATAGAGTAAACGGCATTCTGTACAGTGACTGATGAAGCGAAACTGTGTCTGCAGCAGCTGATAGAGGGAACATGCTGATGAAGCAAACTGTGTCTGCAGCGGTTGATAGAGGGAACTGCATTTTGTGCAGTGACTGATGAAGCAAAACTGCGTCTGCAGCAGCTGATAGAGTGAACATGCTGATGATGCGAACTGCGTCTACAGCGGTTGATAGAGTGAACTGTATTTTGTGCAGTGGCTGATGAAGCTGACTGCATCTGCAGCAGCTGATAGATTGGCTGACAAGTGAACTGCGTCTGCAGCGGTTGATAGAGTGAACTGCATTTTGTGCAATGGCTGATGAAGCTGACTGCATCTGCAGCAGCTGATAGATTGGCTGACAAGTGAACTGCGTCTGCAGCGGTTGATAGAGTGAACTGCCTTTTGTGCAGTGGCTGATGAAGCTGACTGCATCTGCAGCAGCTGATAAATTGGCTGACAAAGTGAACTGCGTCTGCAGCGGTTGATAGAGTGAACTGCCTTTTGTGCAGTGGCTGATGAAGCTGACTGTATCTGCATCAGCTGATAGATTGGCTGACATCTCTTTTTGAAAAAGGATGCGTGTGCGCAGGAGTCTATGGGTGCGCCCCCACCGCGCTGCGGCTGGAGGGCGGAAAGGAGGTTGAGCAGGAGGAGGGAAGGGGAGGCTGCGGCCGTGGTGGCGTGAGCCTGCTGGCTGTGGCCACGGTGCAGTGAGCCTGATGGGAAGGGAGGGGGGAGGGAAGGGGAGGCTGTGGCCGTGGTGGCGTGAGCCTGCTGGCTGTGGCCACGGTGCAGTGAGCCTGATGGGAGGGGAGGGGGGAGGGAAGGGGAGGCTGCGGCCGTGGTGGCGTGAGCCTGCTGGCTGTGGCCACGGTGCAGTGAGCCTGATGGGAGGGGAGGGGGGAGGGAAGGGGAGGCTGTGGCCGTGGTGGCGTGAGCCTGCTGGCTGTGGCCACGGTGCCATGAGCCTGATGGGAGGGGAGGGGGGGAAGGGGAGGCTGTGGCCGTGGTGGCGTGAGCCTGCTGGCTGTGGCCACGGTGGCGTGAGCCTGAAGGGAAGGGAGGGGGGAGGGAAGGGGAGGCTGTGGCCGTGGTGGCGTGAGCCTGCTGGCTGTGGCCACGGTGCAGTGAGCCTGATGGGAGGGGAGGGGGGAGGGAAGGGGAGGCTGCGGCCGTGGTGGCGTGAGCCTGCTGGCTGTGGCCACGGTGCCATGAGCCTGATGGGAGGGGAGGGGGGGAAGGGGAGGCTGTGGCCGCGGTGGCCTGCTGGGAAGGGAGGGGAGGCGGGATTGATACCTGAGGTGCCTGCTGCTGCGGCGCCGAGGAGGTGTATAGGCGGTGCAAGGTTGCCTTGTTGTCCGCCCGACGGAAGTAGACCCCTCGGCTTCGGAGCTCCTGCTGGATGAGGGGATGAATGGATGAGGGGATGGAGCGAGCAGCGCTCTGAGCATTGGTAGCCGGGTGAACTGCGTCTTTGCAGCGACGGCTGGTTGAGCTGTCTCTGAGCAGCGGCAAGTGGTTCTTTACCACGGCAGGCGGGATGAAGTGATGAAGCTCCCTGGGTGGGTGACACTGCTGTGGAGTGTTAAGTATTAGCACAAGACAACAAGACAACCACAATGTTTGGGTGTTGGGGAAGGGATGGGGTAGGGAGGAGGTGGGGTTGAGGGTGAGGATAGACAAGTTTGAAAAGAAGGAAGAGGCTGAGACTGAATAGTCTGCGGCCGGACTCCTTGGGTTAATAGCCAGGCTGCTGCCATGTGGCCCTGGAAGAAAAGGAGGACAGAAGCCATGTTGCTGTGAGCGGCTGAAGGGAGGGTAGAGGAAAAGGATGATGGATGGAAGGCTGTACGTGTGCACAGGGAGTTTGTGAAACCTGAGAGACAGGCTGAATATCATGTTTAGTTTGAAAGTAAAACATGATCTTGTTGAGTAAGAGAGAAGTACTTGCCTGAGTACTTGTGACTATCTGTCTATATTTTGAATTTATGCAGACAGAAACCAGAATTGTTGTTGTTGTTGTTGAAGATCAATGCTGGTTGTTTACCATTGAACTGATGCATTTGTGTTATTTATTTGTATATTTAACATTGACAAACATGTTAAAATATATGTGTGTGTATATAGGACCTATAGATATATAAGCCAGAATTAGCCATGAAGGCTAGTTGTCCTTAGTTCACATTAAGAACAGGCATAGGACAGGCATAGCACTGGTTCTAAGATAACGAAATATTTGTAAATGTTTGTACTTCATACCACAACGTGTGGTCTAAAGTAATTAATCTGAATCTGATTAAAGAGAGCTGAATTTAGCAGTGAGCTGTATCAAATGGATGAGTAGTAGACATATGACCTGTCCCTCACTAGGGGGAGCTGAAGATGCGGCTGGGGTGACGTGGCTGAGGCTCTGATGTCACGCCTGACGACACCGGCTGTGGTTGGCTCTGCCGACGGGACCCGAGCAGGAACCAGAAGCGCTGAAGTTTGGTTGTTGATATTTGTGGCTGAATAGAGCAGTTTTCGTCGCCGTGTTGAAAGAGAATGTATTTCCCTCTTTGGAAATAGATGCAGGTGACGGTACAGTCTGATGTCGGCTCCCGTTTGTGAACGTGGAGTTTCTTCACCCAAAGGATGAACTGGAGCGCCCGTGCGGAAGGGATGCAGAATGCGTCGTTACACCGGCAATGTAGGATAAGTTGATACATTGCCTCCCTGGAATATGATCGCCTTCCACGTTTGTCGAGTCGATTTGACACGGGAATATTGACTGATGATGCCGTCGGCTGGCCGTGCGGACTCTTGGTTTTGGTGTGGAGGCTGTGACGCTAACTGTTAGCGGCTAATGTTAGCATGTCTGATAGACATTACCGGAGAGGTTTGATCTGCGCTCGGCATCCACGGTGAGTTTGTCTGGTTTTTGCATGGCGATTCCAGCGATTGTCGAAGTTTACTGATGTGTAAAAGCGTTGTGCAGCTATGTGCAGCTATGCTGCATGGTCTGTCTGTTGAGAGAACTGAGATGATCTGAGACAAACAGGGCAGGACAGGTTCACCAGGTACGTGTATATGTAACCTGTCAGGTAATTGAGGTGTGGTTAGAGGCGTGGTTAGAGAAGTGGTTGAGGCATGGCCCCGCTCCTGAACTTAAGTTAACATACATTAACAACATTTATTGTAAAGTGTTACCAAACAATTTTGTTAACTTTTGGTGAAAATGTGGAACTGGCACCTGTTGACATTATTGCATAGTGCTGTTGGAAGTATGCAATCAACTGAGTCTGACTGTTATCTAGTTTAAAGCAGTATTTACCATCTAAAAGCTGATGTGAACACTATGTTCTAGTAGGATGTGTATGGGTGATTGACAGTGTTGTTACCCCAGTAAATATTATCCAAATCCTATCATCATGATGAGGTTTTCCTCCCAATATTGATTTTGATTATATTTTCATACAGCTGTACTCCCATTCATTTGGTAAGTAGATTACTTTCTGTAGGCTTTAGTATTATTTTCTAGTATTATAAAAATGATGATGATGATGATGATGCTCAAACAAGTGTTGTAGCCAAAACTTTGGAAATCTTTAGCATGAGAAGCAGCTGGAAAAGAACAAAGGCTGAGTAAAGCTTCTTAAGAAGGTCATGGATGATTCAAAGACCAAGTGTAGCTTAGTCTGTCTGTCAGTCAGCAGGAACTGGACTGGATCCTGCTTGTCATTCCATTATAAATTATAACTTTTTCTCCATGTCTATTTCTTACCAGTAGGAGGCTGTTTTTATGTTGCATGCAGTGGACATATCTGTGGTGAGTGGTCACTGCTCATATCATGCCACTGCATTGGCTGCTTGGCAAAGGATTATTTTAATCAAGCATGTAGCCTTCTTCAAAACACACGCGTGCGTGCGTGTGTGTCACTGGCGTAGCTAGACTTGGCACATTGGGAGTGCCACAGAAAGACAGGGTGTGCCAGGGGGCGAACGGCCGCCGATGCATGGCGCCGCTGCAAGAGCTCTCCTGTGTCTGCTGTACTGTCTGTTCCTTGTTTTAAATGTTTCCGTCCTTGAGACATGTGCTATCATCGGATATAATCGAGAATCACTGCTACGCATACGCGATGATGTCTGGGGTTTCCCCTATGTAAACCCTGAACTGCGTTGCGAGGACTTTGCTGCTTGCCCCACTGGTGGAGGTGAGACCCGAGCACGCCATAGACGGCGACATGGAGGCAGGCACGGCACTCACCATGGGGGCCGTCATCGCGGTGACGAGACGCACCAGCGTCGGTGCCGGCACAACAGCGACGGGACTCCCCAGAGACGCTGACACCGAGGCAAGCGTGGAGGAGTCCTGGCCAAACTACGTGAACGCCCGTTCAAGATCCCGCTGCCGTCCATCTACCTGGCGAACATGCAGTCGCTGCCAAACAAAGCGGACGACCTGCTGAGTCGGATCCACTCCCAGGGAGAGGCCAGGAACTGCTCCGTGTTCTGTCTGACGGAGACCTGGCTTGACAGCAACATGCCGGATTCAGTTTTTCAGCCGCAAGGCTTCACTGTCTTTCGCTCCGACCGTCTAACGGAGAGCACCAGGAAAACAAAAGGAGGTGGTGTTTGTTTCCTCATAAACGATAACTGGTGCACAGACACTGCTATAATGCATAAGACTTGCACTGCTAATCTTGAATGTCTACCTATCAAATGTCGCCCCTTTTACCTCCCTCGGGAGTTTTCATCAGTCTTTTTATTTGCTGTTTATATTCATCCTCGGGCTGACGCCTCCATTGCTCTTAAAGGAGAATTTCGGTGTTTTTGAACCTGGACCCATCTCCTGGCAATAATTATGATTTGGCCACTCACCCAGCGATGTCCGCGGCGTTTCTGGCCGTCCTAGCGTTGTTTTGAGATCAATAGCGTCCAAGTCAGTTGTAAAATGGAGCTGATTTGGGGCCAAGTGTGAGCCTGTCTTTCCTGCATCTAAATAGCTATTTTTATTCCCGTTTTCGCCATATATCGTCGTAATGTGATCCCTCAACATCCACCAGAGTGATATTTCGCCCCAGGCCATTTCCTGGAGTCTCCCAGCGATCAAATTGCCTCAAACGTGATCTCGGTCACCAAGTCTCGTAAAGTCCCGCAATACTTTCCTGCCAGCTGGCCAACTACAGGTAGGACGCTTTGCGGTGGTGGTTTTAGCGTAACCTATGTGGGGTTTGGCGTAACCTATGTGGGATTCGAAATAACGAAGGTTATGCCAAACCCCACATAGGTTACGCTAAAACCACCACCGCAAAGCTTCCTACCTGTAGGACGGCCAGAAACGCCGCGGACATCGCTGGGTGAGTGGCCAAATCATAATTATTGCCAGGAGATGGGTCCAGGTTCAAAAAAACCGAAATTCTCCTTTAATGATCTAGCTGACATTTGCTGGCGATTTTAATCATTGTAATTTGAAATCTGTTCTTCCAAATTACTATCAGCATGTGAAACACCCCACTAGGGGCAGAAAGGTGTTGGACAAATGCTATAGTAGTGTGAAGGATGCTTATCGATCCCTCCCAAGACCGGCTTTTGGCAAATCCGATCATATTTCCATGTGTCTCCTGCCCACTTACACACAGAAGAACCATGTAATCAAACCAGTCGTGCGCTCTGCTCAATGTTGGTCGAAGGAGGCTGAAACACAGCTGATGGGGTGTTTCGACGCCACTGACTGGGATGTTTTTAAATCGGATGATTTAGACGAATACTGTGACTCTGTAACTGGATATATACATTTTTGTATTGACTATTGCGTTCCGCGTGAGGTGATTAAACAATACTCTAACCAGAAACCATGGCTCAACACTGATGTCAGAGTCAAATTAACTGAACGTACCAATGCTTTCAAATCAGGAGATGCCACACGTTACAAGCTGTCCAGATACTCGCTGGAGCGTTCAATAAAAGCCGCAAAGCGCTCATATGGAGAACTGATCGAGGGTCATTTCAAGGAGAATGACCCACGACATATGTGGCAGGGTCTTAGTAATGTTACTTCATACAAACCCAGGAGCCTGGCTACTGCAGCTTGTGATGACCCCTCACTTCCTGATGTGCTCAATAACTTTTATTCGAGGTTCGATGCCATGAACAATGAGTCACCTGTTTTTATGCCTTCGAAACCCAGTGACCTGTCTGGGCTAACTGTATCTGAACACGAGGTTCGAAAGGTTCTGTCCAGGACCAAGGTGGGGAAGGCCGCTGGACCGGACGGCATTCCTCCCCGAGTTTCCAGGTCCTGCTCTGAGCAGCTTGCCCCTGTGCTGACAGATATTTTTAATATGTTACTGCAGCGTCGCATTGTTCCAAAAAGTTTCAAGGAGTCCATTGTAGTCCCAGTCCCAAAGAAATCTCCTGTTACATGTCACAATGATTACAGACCCATTGCACTAACATCAGTGTTTATGAAATGTCTGGAGCATTTAGTGCTGGACTACATTAAATGTCAGATTCCTCCTACTCTTGATCCTTGGCAGTTTGCTTATAGGAAAAACAGATCAGTTGAGGATGCAGTTTCTATAGCTCTGAACTCTGTATATGAACACCTGGATAAAAGTAAAGCTTATGTCAGAATGCTTTTCATACGTTCAAATATATATACTTCAGCATGCGCTGGGACGCGTCATCAGTGATGTTGACTGGGGTCGCAAGGTGTTTCGGGTCATTCCAACATCATACACCCTCGCCCAGTAGACCCGGCCGAGGCCGATTAAGACCCCGACCCGCGTCCCGGAAGCAGCCGCTACGGATCAGCCTTCCTACTCTGTCTGCAACGTTGCCCGCGGAAGGGTTGATCACTCCCAATCCGCTGCAATCGAGCCAGTGCTACGTCGCAGCATTGAAAGACCCTTCGGTGCATGGAGGCTAAGGCATTGTGGGTTGTCTCCCAGCCGCTCTCCTCCTTCGTCTTACCGGGCCCTCTCCCAACAACACAGGCAGCTAGTCTGTACCTGGTTGTCAGGCATCCAATGGAAAAATAGATGCCTCAAGAAGGCCTGTGCGCTGCACGTCATCCGGCTGCGCCGAGCACCTCGCTCTAGCCTGGAGGACCCCAGGCCGCGCCGATGTTTACACAGATTTTCGGGAGACTAATCCGTAGCGTTTGTGGATTTCTCCCTCACGAGAGAGCCAGTCTGGGTTGCTAACCCATCCCGTACCGGGTTGCCGTCTCTCCGACCGTCAACTGTCTCTCCAGTTTGTCACCAATCTATTCCTTGGTTGTCACCTAGTCTATTCCTAAGCGTCACTGGCCAGGGAAACCAGGGTTCTACGTTCAAATATACATACTTCAGCATGCGCTGGGACGCGTCATCAGTGATGTTGACTGAAGTCGCAAGGTGTTTCGGGTCATTCCAACATCATACACCCTCGCCCAGTAGACCCGGCCGAGGCCGATTAAGACCCCGACCCGCGTCCCGGAAGCAGCCGCTACGGATCAGCCTTCCTACTCTGTCTGCAACGTTGCCCGCGGAAGGGTTGATCACTCCCAATCCACTGCAATAGAGCCAGTGCTACGTCGCAGCATTGAAAGACCCTTCGGTGCATGGAGGCTAAGGCATTGTGGGTTGTCTCCCAGCCACTCTCCTCCTTCGTCTTACCGGGCCCTCTCCCAACAACACAGGCAGCTAGTCTTTACCTGGTTGTCAGGCATCCAATGGAAAAATAGATGCCTCAAGAAGGCCTGTGCGCTGCACGTCATCCGGCTGCGCCGAGCACCTCGCTCTAGCCTGGAGGACCCCAGGCCGCGCCGATGTTTACACAGATTTTCGGGAGACTAATCCGTAGCGTTTGTGGATTTCTCCCTCACGAGAGAGCCAGTCTGGGTTGCTAACCCATCCCGTACCGGGTTGCCGTCTCTCCGACCGTCAACTGTCTCTCCAGTTTGTCACCAATCTATTCCTTGGTTGTCACCTAGTCTATTCCTAAGCGTCACTGGCCAGGGAAACCAGGGTTCTACATTCAAATATACATACTTCAGCATGCGCTGGGACGCGTCATCAGTGATGTTGACTGGGGTTGCAAGGTGTTTCGGGTCATTCCAACATCATACACCCTCGCCCAGTAGACCCGGCCGAGGCCGATTAAGACCCCGACCCGCGTCCCGGAAGCAGCCGCTACGGATCAGCCTTCCTACTCTGTCTGCAACGTTGCCCGCGGAAGGGTTGATCACTCCCAATCCGCTGCAATAGAGCCAGTGCTACGTCGCAGCATTGAAAGACCCTTCGGTGCATGGAGGCTAAGGCATTGTGGGTTGTCTCCCAGCCGCTCTCCTCCTTCGTCTTACCGGGCCCTCTCCCAACAACACAGGCAGCTAGTCTGTACCTGGTTGTCAGGCATCCAATGGAAAAATAGATGCCTCAAGAAGGCCTGTGCGCTGCACGTCATCCGGCTGCGCCGAGCACCTCGCTCTAGCCTGGAGGACCCCAGGCCGCGCCGATGTTTACACAGATTTTCGGGAGACTAATCCGTAGCGTTTGTGGATTTCTCCCTCACGAGAGAGCCAGTCTGGGTTGCTAACCCATCCCGTACCGGGTTGCCGTCTCTCCGACCGTCAACTGTCTCTCCAGTTTGTCACCAATCTATTCCTTGGTTGTCACCTAGTCTATTCCTAAGCGTCACTGGCCAGGGAAACCAGGGTTCTACGTTCAAATATACATACTTCAGCATGCGCTGGGACGCGTCATCAGTGATGTTGACTGGGGTCGCAAGGTGTTTCGGGTCATTCCAACATCATACACCCTCGCCCAGTAGACCCGGCCGAGGCCGATTAAGACCCCGACCCGCGTCCCGGAAGCAGCCGCTACGGATCAGCCTTCCTACTCTGTCTGCAACGTTGCCCGCGGAAGGGTTGATCACTCCCAATCCGCTGCAATCGAGCCAGTGCTACGTCGCAGCATTGAAAGACCCTTCGGTGCATGGAGGCTAAGGCATTGTGGGTTGTCTCCCAGCCGCTCTCCTCCTTCGTCTTACCGGGCCCTCTCCCAACAACACAGGCAGCTAGTCTGTACCTGGTTGTCAGGCATCCAATGGAAAAATAGATGCCTCAAGAAGGCCTGTGCGCTGCACGTCATCCGGCTGCGCCGAGCACCTCGCTCTAGCCTGGAGGACCCCAGGCCGCGCCGATGTTTACACAGATTTTCGGGAGACTAATCCGTAGCGTTTGTGGATTTCTCCCTCACGAGAGAGCCAGTCTGGGTTGCTAACCCATCCCGTACCGGGTTGCCGTCTCTCCGACCGTCAACTGTCTCTCCAGTTTGTCACCAATCTATTCCTTGGTTGTCACCTAGTCTATTCCTAAGCGTCACTGGCCAGGGAAACCAGGGTTCTACGTTCAAATATACATACTTCAGCATGCGCTGGGACGCGTCATCAGTGATGTTGACTGAAGTCGCAAGGTGTTTCGGGTCATTCCAACATCATACACCCTCGCCCAGTAGACCCGGCCGAGGCCGATTAAGACCCCGACCCGCGTCCCGGAAGCAGCCGCTACGGATCAGCCTTCCTACTCTGTCTGCAACGTTGCCCGCGGAAGGGTTGATCACTCCCAATCCACTGCAATAGAGCCAGTGCTACGTCGCAGCATTGAAAGACCCTTCGGTGCATGGAGGCTAAGGCATTGTGGGTTGTCTCCCAGCCACTCTCCTCCTTCGTCTTACCGGGCCCTCTCCCAACAACACAGGCAGCTAGTCTTTACCTGGTTGTCAGGCATCCAATGGAAAAATAGATGCCTCAAGAAGGCCTGTGCGCTGCACGTCATCCGGCTGCGCCGAGCACCTCGCTCTAGCCTGGAGGACCCCAGGCCGCGCCGATGTTTACACAGATTTTCGGGAGACTAATCCGTAGCGTTTGTGGATTTCTCCCTCACGAGAGAGCCAGTCTGGGTTGCTAACCCATCCCGTACCGGGTTGCCGTCTCTCCGACCGTCAACTGTCTCTCCAGTTTGTCACCAATCTATTCCTTGGTTGTCACCTAGTCTATTCCTAAGCGTCACTGGCCAGGGAAACCAGGGTTCTACATTCAAATATACATACTTCAGCATGCGCTGGGACGCGTCATCAGTGATGTTGACTGGGGTTGCAAGGTGTTTCGGGTCATTCCAACATCATACACCCTCGCCCAGTAGACCCGGCCGAGGCCGATTAAGACCCCGACCCGCGTCCCGGAAGCAGCCGCTACGGATCAGCCTTCCTACTCTGTCTGCAACGTTGCCCGCGGAAGGGTTGATCACTCCCAATCCGCTGCAATAGAGCCAGTGCTACGTCGCAGCATTGAAAGACCCTTCGGTGCATGGAGGCTAAGGCATTGTGGGTTGTCTCCCAGCCGCTCTCCTCCTTCGTCTTACCGGGCCCTCTCCCAACAACACAGGCAGCTAGTCTGTACCTGGTTGTCAGGCATCCAATGGAAAAATAGATGCCTCAAGAAGGCCTGTGCGCTGCACGTCATCCGGCTGCGCCGAGCACCTCGCTCTAGCCTGGAGGACCCCAGGCCGCGCCGATGTTTACACAGATTTTCGGGAGACTAATCCGTAGCGTTTGTGGATTTCTCCCTCACGAGAGAGCCAGTCTGGGTTGCTAACCCATCCCGTACCGGGTTGCCGTCTCTCCGACCGTCAACTGTCTCTCCAGTTTGTCACCAATCTATTCCTTGGTTGTCACCTAGTCTATTCCTAAGCGTCACTGGCCAGGGAAACCAGGGTTCTACGTTCAAATATACATACTTCAGCATGCGCTGGGACGCGTCATCAGTGATGTTGACTGGGGTCGCAAGGTGTTTCGGGTCATTCCAACATCATACACCCTCGCCCAGTAGACCCGGCCGAGGCCGATTAAGACCCCGACCCGCGTCCCGGAAGCAGCCGCTACGGATCAGCCTTCCTACTCTGTCTGCAACGTTGCCCGCGGAAGGGTTGATCACTCCCAATCCGCTGCAATAGAGCCAGTGCTACGTCGCAGCATTGAAAGACCCTTCGGTGCATGGAGGCTAAGGCATTGTGGGTTGTCTCCCAGCCGCTCTCCTCCTTCGTCTTACCGGGCCCTCTCCCAACAACACAGGCAGCTAGTCTGTACCTGGTTGTCAGGCATCCAATGGAAAAATAGATGCCTCAAGAAGGCCTGTGCGCTGCACGTCATCCGGCTGCGCCGAGCACCTCGCTCTAGCCTGGAGGACCCCAGGCCGCGCCGATGTTTACACAGATTTTCGGGAGACTAATCCGTAGCGTTTGTGGATTTCTCCCTCACGAGAGAGCCAGTCTGGGTTGCTAACCCATCCCGTACCGGGTTGCCGTCTCTCCGACCGTCAACTGTCTCTCCAGTTTGTCACCAATCTATTCCTTGGTTGTCACCTAGTCTATTCCTAAGCGTCACTGGCCAGGGAAACCAGGGTTCTACGTTCAAATATACATACTTCAGCATGCGCTGGGACGCGTCATCAGTGATGTTGACTGGGGTCGCAAGGTGTTTCGGGTCATTCCAACATCATACACCCTCGCCCAGTAGACCCGGCCGAGGCCGATTAAGACCCCGACCCGCGTCCCGGAAGCAGCCGCTACGGATCAGCCTTCCTACTCTGTCTGCAACGTTGCCCGCGGAAGGGTTGATCACTCCCAATCCGCTGCAATAGAGCCAGTGCTACGTCGCAGCATTGAAAGACCCTTCGGTGCATGGAGGCTAAGGCATTGTGGGTTGTCTCCCAGCCGCTCTCCTCCTTCGTCTTACCGGGCCCTCTCCCAACAACACAGGCAGCTAGTCTGTACCTGGTTGTCAGGCATCCAATGGAAAAATAGATGCCTCAAGAAGGCCTGTGCGCTGCACGTCATCCGGCTGCGCCGAGCACCTCGCTCTAGCCTGGAGGACCCCAGGACTATAGACTATAGCTCTGCCTTTAATACGATCATTCCCTCACTTCTGATCCGTAAACTGCAAAATCTTGGTCTGTGTGATGCTCTTTGTGAATGGATTTTTAGCTTTTTAATCATGAGGCCTCAAAGAGTCAGGATCGGAAATAATCTGTCTGATATACTTGTTCTGAGCACTGGCAAGCCGCAAGGATGCATTCTTAGCTCTTTCTTGTTTACTCTTTTTACCCATGACTGTATCGCTCACTACCTCAACAACCTGATAGTTAAATACGCGGATGACAAATGACAAGTCTAACTACAGATCTGAGGTAGAAAAACTTGTCAGGTGGAGCGAGGCCAAGAACCTCATAATCAATGCCTCCAAGACAAAGGAGCTCGTCGTCGACTTCCGCCGTACAAAGGCACCTCACCATCCTATAATAATCAATGGTACAGAGGTTGAGATGGTAAAAAGTATCAAATTTCTTGGTGTCACTATTTCGCAGACAATTGTCCAAGTCCCTCTGATCCGAGTCCCAAGCGAGTCTCAAGTCAATTGGTCCCGAGTCTCAAGCAAGTCCCAAGTCTTTCCTTTTGTCGGCAAGTCAAGTCAAGTCAAGTCACAATGTTATTTCAAGTCAAGTCTCGAGTCGAGTCACAGGTTATGTCAAGTCGAGTCACAGGTTAGAAAAAATGACAAGGCAGAGATTTAGGCTGCAGACGTGTGCGTTCACGTTAATACGTGCTTGTTGCCAAGCAACACACTTCTCTCAGATATGCTCGAGACAGCTGACAGACAGCTCCAACTCAGCTCAAACTTATAGAGTTGTATTCAAAGCATAGAAACGTTCTCACAGCTCAATTTAACAGCGCCAACACAAGCAGTTTGATCACAAGTGCAATCAGTACTGAATGCGATGGCAGACTGCACACTGCGGGCAGTTGACGAAGTCAGGAAGAAATTGAAAGATCTTCCGACGCATATCAGCTTTTAAAAACCCGCCGACGAGCGGAGGTCCTGCGACCAAAACGTCTATTTATCGATCGATATTTTTGGAGAAGATTCCGGCCGCATCACGCGCAGATCAAGATGAGACAGCTGTCAGTGAGTAGCTACGCATTTGGGTGTAACTTTTACGCCTGCTCCATACACAGACGCAGCGCATACAGGGTGCACTAGTCATAAAATTAAGTTAGTCGTAACTTTGAGTTCTACATCGGACGTAGCGTGTAAACCTAGGCGTACGCCCAGCTGGTGCACTCGGCTGATCTTGTCACAAGTCCGAGTCGAGTTTCGAGTCATTTTCTTCCAAGTCCGAGTCGAGTTTCAAGTATTTACCTTCCAAGTCCGAGTCGAGTCGGAAGTAGTCAAATTTGCGACTCGAGTCGACTCGAGTCCGAGTCCCTACGACTCGAGTCCAATTGTCTGCTATTTCGGATGATCTTAACTGGCACTCAAATACCAAAGCGATTGTTAAAAAGTCTCAGCAACGTCTTTTCTTCTTAAGAAGACTTAAAGTATGGCTTTACCGTGGTGAATATGAAGATTTATTAAATGTAACGCACCTATGGAGTTGCAGAGGTGCAGAAATCCTCCACTTCCCACAATGCACTGGGCTTGTGGTTTTCTAAGTCCACGCCCACCCCTCAGGCATTTGGCTGATATCAAACTCCAGTAGGTGGCGGTAATGCACATATATATGTTTGCCAACCGCCATAAAACTCAAAGAAGAAGAAGAAGAAGAAGGCATCGCCATAAAACAATAGTAGAAGAAGAAGAAGCATTTTTCTTGGATAGCTAACAATAGCATAGCTACGTTTTTTTTTTTGGCTCCAAATTGCACCAATTTTAAACCGAAGTATATGTGTCGGGAGATGTCTTCACGCACAAAGTTTCATGCAGTTTAAGCCATTTTCCTAGGAGTTATAAGCATCTGATGTTGTAACTGACATGTAAAAAAGGGTACATTGCTCAGCACCCCCATCGTTGATTTCGTAACTTCACCGCACCTTCTACTAGATGTAAAATTCGACCAGCTTTCCAACGGCGTCAGTCCCGTGTATGTAGCTGCTTCCGTTCCCGAGATATGGCCAAAAAACCTCCAAAAAAACTGTTTTTTTTTGGGCTCCAAATTGCACCAATTTTAAACCGAAGTATACAGTATATGTCGGGAGATGTCTTCACGCACAAAGTTTCATGCAGTTTAAGGCATTTTCCTAGGAGTTATGAGCATCTGATGTTGTAACTATTTCATGTAAAAAAGGGTACATTGCTCAGTGCCCCCATCGTTTCGTAACTTCAACGCACCTTCTACTAGATGTAAAATTTGACGAGCTTTCCAATGCCGCCAGTCCCGTGTCTGTAGCTGCTTCCGTTCCCGAGATATGGCCATGGTTCTTTGCAAGGAGCTAGGGGAGCTAACGTTAGCTAGCCTATGCTATGCGGTGGGAAAAAATGGCTGCCTTTTGTTTTGGTTTAGGAGCTGTGAAGGGGCATGGAGGACCTCTAGAGGCGGGACCATGGCGGCACACACAGACAAGTTTAAAGCTGCTCATCTTCCGCAAGTGTAGTACACCGATCTGACGCGGTCGTGACGTAAAACGGGTCAGAGCGGTGTACTAAATATGTGAGAGATAAGGGAGATCAGCCAGGAGGGTTGAGTGAGGGGAGGTAAAGGCTGCTTATCTAATCCAACTAGTGACATTGTAATGACACAAATATGGTTGAAAATCAGGAAAGCCGGCCTTTAAGGAGTTCACCCACAACAGCCAGATCCTTGTTAACTTTTATCGCTGTATTATTGAGAGCATTCTCACTAGTTCCTTCACTGTATGGTTTGGTAATCTTACTGTTAAGGAGCGAAAATCCTTAAATAGGGTAGTGCGCCTTGCCCGCAAGACAACTGGTGCCAACCTGCCGGCTCTAGAAGAGCTCTATAGCTCTAGACTTCTGTCCCGGGCCTCCAGTATTGTCAGGGACCCTGCAGGCCGCCAGTCTTTTTGAATTACTCCCTCTGGGTAGACGCTACCGCTCCATTAAGTGCTCCACCACTCACTTTGCGAGAAGCTTTTACCCGAGTGCTGTGCGTAGTTTGAACGATCACAAATCTAAACGGTAGATCTCTGATTTGTCTAGACCACCTAGACACCTAGACCTTTTTTTCTGTTGTTTTCTTTTGTATAAGATGTCTTATACTGGTTTTTCATGCAATTGATCCTTGCTTAGGCACTTTACTACTGTGCACTTTATGTCTGTTTGTGCACTTTATTCCTGCACTTTAAAAGTGAGCTGGATGACTCGGGCCTTTATCCACAGATGTACCTGTCTCATTTTATTGTTTTATTCTCTTATTTTACCTTACTTACTTTTTAAACTTTTTTATTGTTTGTCTTTTTATATGCTCTTTTATGTTGTCATGACTTGTCATATATGTGTCTATGTTTTAAGCTCTTGCACCCCAATTCCAATGTAGTTTCGACTGCAAATGGTAAATAAACTGACTCTGACTCTGACTCTGACTAGGGATGCACACAATTAATCGAAGCTCGATTACTCGCTCGTTAAGGATTTACTCGAGCATGTGAAAACGGACTCAAAACAAAACAAAAAGCAACGTGCATTCTGTCAGTAGAACAGTGTTTTCAAATTCGAGGCTCTGTGGATGTCCCCTCAGAGTTACCATAGAACAGGAAGTGCGGGGACTTGTATTGTTGACGAGAGCCGGTGTTGACGAGTGTACTAACGCTACACGCTAGCTGTCTGAGAATAAATGTCAAAGCGTGTTATAACGTTACAGCCTGACTCTCGTTTATTGTTTTATTAACAAAGTGTAAGTAATAGGAAGACCCGGACACTCGGCTACATCACTATAGCCCTTTTCAGACAAGTCATGAGATGCTCTACTTGAACAGTGTTCATTCGGATA
Organism: Poromitra crassiceps; assembly: GCF_964638095.1. Classification (NCBI taxonomy): domain Eukaryota; kingdom Metazoa; phylum Chordata; class Actinopteri; order Beryciformes; family Melamphaidae; genus Poromitra; species Poromitra crassiceps. The sequence continues at coordinate 73,535,312 of NC_139626.1, forward strand.
AATTGGCTGGCTGCTCTTCTTCAAACCTGGAGCAACCCACCATCAGCGAGGAAGAGTTGCGACGCACATACAACAATCACTTGAACAATGTTCATTCGGATCCTAGTCTCACCTGGACTGGAGCTGAGCAACTTGGCATCAGCGTTTAGAGCTGCGACGGCTCCACGACACACTGCGAGCAGAAAAAATAAACAATCTGCGGTAAGTGAGCCCCTGTTGGACATAGGCAGCGGCCGCGGCGAGGATTCTTGGCAAATGTTGACATGTCTAAAAGTTATGCCTCTACGTTTTTATGTGTTTCATGGCTATGCTATGCAATGCTGTGAGAAATATACAATAAGTTGCTGCTGTATAAATAAAGGTTTTGTTGAGGAAAAAACGCATTTGGTATGGTTTGTATTTGTATTTTTTATTTTTTTTATTACAATTAATCGATTGATTGCTCGTTAACGTTACCAATGATTGATTTCGGAATTTGTGGAAAATGTGTATCCCTAGCCGCCACCCCAAAAAATGTGGGCCTTTTCAAGCCAGATTTAGAGGAATATTAAGATAGGACCATATGACCATAACCATCAATGTTTGCTCCTTTCCGCACTCATTATTAGCAGATAGAAGCACAACCTGTGTTAATATGCCCCCAGTCTCTCAGTCTGGCTTTGTTAAATCTTCCCTCCTTCACATCAGTGTTGAAATGGTGGCAAGGCTGGCAAAATACAGCATCAACTTTAATGCTGTACTCTAGCCAACTGTATCTGTTGTACCATTTAGCTGAAAAACACTTACTTTTTCCCAAGAGTGTTCTAGTCGGGAAAGAACGCAAGTTTGGTTGGCATGCAGGTCCGTCTACTGCAGAGAGATCTGTAGCGTTAGTGTCCTCTGCCTCTGCTGCTGCACAAACCACCGGTGTATTTTTGGCTGCGTCCCACATTGTTAACGTCATTGTTTCGGCTGCATCATCTTCATCATCACTGTCCACCACCAATACAGGTGCGAGAATGGGTGCACTACAAGCCGCACTTGTTGAGGGGGAGGGCGACAAGTCATCTTCTTCCTCGTCAATGCGACGTTTCTTGCCTTTGTCGAAAAAGCTTAAAAGCAAGCTCTGTTTCATGTCTTCTTGATTTGGCGCTGCATTTGTTTACTTTACTAGACAGCTTAGGGACTGTCCGTTATTTATGAGAGGGGGGGGTATGGTGCAGGGGCGACTTTGTTTTCGTTTTTTTCCTTCACCCTCCCCAGATCTATAAATATTTTTCCATATCCCTCCCTGAGTGACTGGAGATAAATGCATGACCCTCCCTCCACCATAAATAACCACACTTTATCATATTCACACCAAAGGTAGTAGCCTACTGAAGAAAATATGACCTTTTCCGATGATTTGGCTACGTTTGATAGCGCCCTATGACATCGGGGGAGAGAGGGCGGGCGGGGGAGAGAGGGGGCGGGGGGCATATAACGTTTAGTACCCAGCCCAATAACGGCCTCATCTCCTAGTTATAAAGCCGATCACCCGCTCAGTACCGCTCAGTCCACAACATGTTTGAAACAGAATGCATCGGTGCGTGGCTAATTGAGCCACATGTGATATCTCCCACTCCCAGCATGCATTGAGGGTAATACATTGACAAGAAATAGCAACCAAATCAGCCTAAATAGGCTAAGTGGTAGATATAAATAATGTTTATGTTAGCACAACATGCAATTTTAGAACATTTCAATATTGGACAAAATAAAACAATAAAAATCAAAACACAACCCTATGTGAAACATGTATGTAATCCAGGTGCTATATATATCCCTTGCAGATTTAACGTTATTTGGATGAGTGACACTGATGCACTGTGATGTCCGATCCAGCCTCCAATAAGACTTGACTTAGCCTATACTTCATGTGCACGCCCACTATTTTCTTGCCAGCTGCTGCGAGAGAGAAGGAAGAGAAACGAGCATGCAGCGGACTCTGCTGAGCTCATGTTATTTGTAGTGAGCAATGCCCATTGCCCAGGCGTTTAAACAAAGCCAAAATAAAAAACACAAGTCCTTCCCCAGTACTCCAAAAAATATTTGATATCCCTCCCCCTTTCTGCACCATACCCCCCCTCTCATAAATAACGAACAGTCCCTTAGCTAGTTTTCCATGATGCTCTGGGGCACAGAGTCATAGGTCAGCGGACACTTACGCATGACAGGCTGTGCATGACAGCTGATGTGTTTTGCAGACAAACAAAACAAACAAAACTTTATTTCCCCCCTTTTTTGGGGGGTGTGCCAGGTGCCTGTGTGGGTGGCACTGGCACACCCAGGCACACCTGTAGCTACGCCGTTGGTGTGTCTGTGTGTTCTATACTAATGCAAACCTAGTCAGTTTTGGAACAGCTGATTTTACAATTCTGTTACTGATATCTCTGGAATTCACATTGTCAACCAGCCATCTCCTGATGACTGGGTAAAGCAAGCCACAGAGACTTCTAGAGTTGGGGTTAGGGTTGTCATCGTACCTTTGAGTACCCAACGTCTTATGTGCTGTTAAAGTTAGTAGTAATTTGGATTTGCTTTTAACATAATTTTAATTAGAACTACTAGAAATGTGCATGTTTCGCGTGTGAATTTCTAGGATGGAGACTCTGGAGATGATGCACCATGGGGGCACTTTTTTTTGGGTGTGACAAAACTCATGCCGAAATCCGGCACTGCACTCTGTTGGGTTCCTAGCAGTGCGTCCCCCAAGTTTGATGTTGATCGGACGAATGGTTCTCAAAATACATCAAAGCCATATTCTGAATTGGTCGAATTGCATGGAATTCCACACTGCACTTTCTGGGTCCCCAGTAGTGCACCTGCCAAGTTTGAAGTCGATCGGATGAACGGTTCTCAAGATACATTTTTGTGTGTGCTGCCAGTAGGTAGTGCTATGCCTATGCACATGTCTGAATTGCATGGAATTTGGAATTTTGTTGCTCCATGATACGTACATTTCCAGAGGATCCTGTTGACGTATGCCAGATAAAGGACAACTTCCTACACCAGAGCAGGATGCCAGGGGTTATAGTCAGAGTGCCGCAGGAAGGAGTCATAAAACACAGAAATGTGTTAGCATGGGTTCCCTCATCTCCAAGTCAATAGGTTTTTAGCTGTCGCTGGCGGCATTATGTTTTCGGGTTGTCCGTCCATACGTCCATACATTATGTGCATCCATCTGTCCGATGCTCGTTAACATAATATCTCAGGAGCGCCTTGGTGGAATTTATGTCTGATTTGGCACAAACATTAACTTGGACTCAAGGATGAACTGATTAGATTCTGCTGGTCAAAGTTCAAGGTCACTGACCTCACGACCGCCCATTCCATGCTCATTAACACAATATCTCAGGAACACCTTTAGGGAGTTTCTTCAAATTTGGCTCAAATGTCAAGGATTAACTGATTTGATTTTGGTGGTCAAAGGTCAAAGTTCTGGATGCGGTGATGCTATCACTCGACGCACAGAAGGCATTCGATCAGGTTGAGTGGCCTTATATGTTTGAGTCGCTGCCCAGATTCGGGTTTGGCGATTCATACATATCCTGGGTAGAGCTCATATATGCTAGCCCAACATGTTCAGTTATAACCAATGGTGATAAGTCAACCAGGTTTCCATTACTTTGTTCGGTCCAGCAGGGTTGTCTTCTCTCGCCAGCCCTATTCGCCGTTGCGCTCGAGCCCCTTGCCTTAAAAATACGTGGTCACCCAGGTATTGCAGGCCTGAAGGTTGGAGGTATCGAGACACGTATCAGTTTGTATGCCGACGACGTACTATTATACCTACATAACGCAGAACAATCGATCCCCCTCTCCTAAAATTAATCATCTCCTTCGGTAAGCTATCCGGATACACAATTAACTGGACAAAGAGTGACTTTATGCCCCTCTCTGATGTCTAGACATCAGAGAGCCGACTAGGCATGGGTCGGTGTGAAATTTTTAAAACCGGTTCGGTATTGCTCTCCAAATCTAATCTAATCTAATCTTTTGCCCCTAGGTGTCACACTTTGAGCAGTGATTCCCAGTTAAGGCAACCAGTCCACTTGGTGGTGATAATGCACCTCTAAAATGGTTGTTTTGTTTATTAAATGACCATCTGCGAGATATGTGTAATGAATGAATGGTCATACTTGACCACATAACTGTCGGTTATGGCCCTCTGAGAAAAAAATTTGAACCTCATTTTTCTCAGTTTGTTGGATGATGCCAACTTTAGAGAAATAGTTTTAACCTTGGTCGATCATCAGAAACATAGATACACAGTTTTGAAGAGCAGCATGGGCTCTATTCTCCCCCTGGCCTTAAATTTGCGCAGCGCAGCGCTATTAGTGGGCGTGGTCACACGCATTCCCAAATTTTTCCTGCCAGATTGCGCGGCACTAACCATTTAACCATGCCTTATTAAGCGTATAATTATTCACAACTGTGACCACACAATAAAAGTATTAAACTTCGAGTGCTGTCCTCCTTTCTCAACGGTCCTAAAAAATCTAATCCGACCCAACCCAACCCCCTTGAGACACAGACCGAGATCAACTCACCCACCGTTGTCACATAGGTACTGTACACTCAGCCCGAGACCAAAACAAACAAACAAACAAACAAGTTATTAGACCTAGGACATTATAAAAAGTGTGCAATTAATGCTGCTGCGGCTCAAATAATGGGAATGGTATGTATGTGTTACTGCCATAAATGTTTTTCAGCTTTCATGCTGTTATATGGACGTATGCTTATCCCTTTTCGGGCTCTCTCTCTCCTGCATCTCCGCTGCGTAATTACGCACACAGTAGCCCCTCATTTCCCACCAGTTTAGTCCGTCATTTTCCCCTTGGCGCACATGAAGAAACATGCTTCCGTCACTGTCTGCTTGATGGGGAGAGGGACTTCAGCTGTAGGCTACTCGTGACAAAACCAGACATCGAATTTTCAACAGTTAACTTTTGCAGTAGCTAGGCCTAGGTTACTGGCTATATCCCTGGCCCACTGAATAAGGCCTGGTTTTGAAAGGCGTTAACCACAAAATTAACGCCCTTTGGGAAGATCGCTTTAGGCTGCTATTTAAGACCGAAACGCCCATTCTGGCCTATTCTGGCACTGCGCCACGCCTCTTCAGCTTAAAGCACATTTCGGGGTATAAAAACATGACGCTTTCTTCCCGAGTCATGGTTTTTTTGTGTTTAATGCCAGTTTAGCGCCTAAGGCCAGGGGGAGAATAGAGCCCCATATCTTTAACCAGGTGAGTGGCGATTGCAGCCTGCACGCCTTCCTACACTGTAGCACTGTCCCGTTTACCGTTATATTTTCATCTGACTTCACCCCAAAACTCACGGTGTGCCATCCCCCCCCCCCCCCCCCCCACACTAGTGAAATTTGATCTAATCTACATTGTTGCTGCGATCGCCTAAACAGTACGGCTTTCAGTGACTTATGAGCCTTCGTTTCATTCTGTCAGGCTGGCTTGACTGAGCAAGTCTGACTTCACGTTAGTAAACACAACACAGCCGGTGAGTAGGCTAATAACACGTAACGTTACGTTAGCCAGAACCTGTCAGTAACGTTAATACCCACGTACCGCGTGGGGCCCAATGCGAGCGGATTGTACTGTCAGAGCTTGAAGTACAAGAAGTATAAGATGTATAATCGTTGTAAACACGTAGCTAGCAGGTAGCAACACAGGTTATCTCCAGTTTAGCTAGTTGTATTGTAATCAATAACTGAATAATAACGGATTCTCAAAACAAATTTTACCATGGAAGAAAAATTGAACTTGTACATGTTACCAAGCAAGCTAGCTACCAACTATATGCTTTGTCCAATCCAAATTGCTGGCGCTGTTCAATGGCGACCCGGTTTTGCTCTCCGACTCTGAGAGCGAACCAAGCAGAATTTCGCTCGTGATACTTGTACCATGAAGTGACAATAAAGTTTATCTCTCTATCTCTCTAAATTTGATCTTTTAATAATCATAAACAAACTCCACCTCTCAGACCTGGTTCGTATGATCCCCAACAAACCACACACAACAAGAGCACTTCAAAAATATAACAAGTTTTATTACAAATAAGTTATCACACTTTATGCCACAAATAACACTGTCACTATAAAAATCACGCCAAGATGGCCATCAATGAGAACTGTGAAAATGGTTAGTAGAGTTGGAAAATAAAATAAAACAGCAATGAATGGCGGGAAAATAACAGACCTGGCAACCCACCCGTTTTACTGGCAACCCTCCCAAATTAACCCAAAAAATAACAGATTCACTGCAAGCAATACACCTCGATACGTCACTTCAAAGAATATATTCGTTTCACTGCAAGCAATACACCTATATAAGTCGTTTCGGGAATATATTCGTTTCACAGCAAACCGGTATATGTTATACAATACAGTGTTTGTGATAAAGATCAAGCCCACTGCAACCAATCAAACTAAGCCCTAAGGCAATGTGAAAAAGGGGTTTAGACTGGGGGATCACAGTAGCACGGTGTGGCGGAGCAAATCCGATCCCAATAACATGCTATTTCAGAAACAGGATGCTGCAATGTAATTGGGAATGAAACTAATAAAATTCTTATATTGATGGCCAACTGATTAAAATGGCAAGCAACAGGACATACAATTATAACAGGCTTAAAATAAATAGCTATAGCTATTAACACATTGACTGCCAGCCCTTTTTTCAATGCTGTAGGTAGGTTCTGCCAGGTTTTTTTTTGAGGATTCTGGCTCATTTTACAAGAGCCGAGGATTCTTTTCTGCTAAGATTTTGTGAACACACAATATCTCAAAACAACTAATAGAATGTGTGCTTTCTCTGTCTAAAAGAGTTAGTTTGTAGAGTTAGTAGTTATGTAAGCATTAGCAGTTGAATACAGCATGGTTTCAGCGTCAGAAAAATTATTCAGAGATAAACGGCTTTTTGTGAAATTCGATAGAACAGTCACTTTAACCATTCATTTTTGGCATCAGTAAGACCTAAACAATAGTTTTGAACAGTAATTTCCTCCATAACAGCAGGAAACTCCCCTCTGCTTCCAACTCCTCCCTCCGTGGGCGTTCTTCTTGGCTGCAGCCAGCGGCCGTGTCACAAGCTTGTCACCAGTCTCACTGCTTTGCTGCTGCTGTGCGGCTGTGCCTGTCTGCGCGGCCGCTCTTTGAGGAAGTCTGGTTGGACTCGCTCGCTTCTTGGAGTTTTGGTTGAGAGCTTTGATGAAGCTTTTGCGATTCTGGTCATATTTATGCTGCGTGTTTCAAAGTGTGTTCCATCCGTAATCTATTATGCAAATTTGCAATCCCGTACTGCCAGCAATCAGCGCGAAAACGAAAGCGTTTTCGCCAATCCATTTTCATGAGAATGGCTTTGTCACACTGCTTTTTGCTTGCCTTCCTCTAGTCAGGAGTGCACTGTCGCCACTTAGTGGGTCGGTAAAATAGATTATACACATTCAATACCTCCAATTCTGGTATAGGAGACGTAAAAGGGGTTGATCGATGTCCCACCGTCAAATTTTTTTTTTTTTTATGTAAGCCGAGATATCTCGTCTTTGGCACTCAACGGTTGGATTCTGTGAGCCGAGATATCTCGTCATTGGCACTCAACGTGTTAAATGAAATATTTAGTCCGGCCCTCAGGGCTCCCCCTCCCTCTCCCCCCACCTGTCCCAGAGTCCGATGCACAGACTTTCAGCCTCTAGAGTAGGCACTCACGTGACCAGCAATATGCGATTGTCCATCCAAGAGGGAACGAACGTTCGATACGGGGGGGAACTGGCAGTGTGCGTCCAGGTGGGAAGCCGGACACGCCCAGCGGCGTACCGGACAGCAGCGGCCGGCTGGAAAGGACACCGTCAGCGTACCGCGGGTCCTCTAGTCCCGTCCCCACACACACGAGCAGTCACTGGAGGAGAAAGGCGAGCAGGATCAGTACAGCAACTTAATTGAAACTAGCCCACTCACGCTGAATACTGGAGACAAGGATAGACCGTTCCTTTTGGGTCGGCCTAGCGAGCGTTGTCTCCACACCCGGGAGTCAGCTGGGTAGCGGCGGTGCTTCTGTAGAATAGCGAGCCGTCAGAGGTGCGTCTCGGCGGTGAACACACAGGCCAGAGCTGGAGGAGAAAGGCGAACAGGATCAGAGCTGAAACTCTTAATGAAACTAGCCCACTCACTCTGATGATGCTGGAGACAATGGTAGACCGTTCCTTTTGGGTCGGCCTAGCGAGCGTTGTCTCCACACACAGGAGTCAGCTGGGTAGCGGCGGCGGTTCTGTAGACTGGCGAGCCGTCAGAGGTGCGTCTCGGCCGTGGAGAGGAGGAGGACGGAGGACGTCGGGACCACCAGGCGGGGAAGACAGTGGCTGCTTTGCGGGGTGGATCGGCGTGCGTCTCGGCAGGGACCAGACGATCCGGTTCGGTGTGGCGTGGAGAGCGAAGATCAGACCAAACAGAGAGGCCGCGCCCTTGCTGACTTCCAGTATTTATGCCCACGGCCGCCAATCTCGTTGCCGCCATTCGGACAGCCTTCCGGGTCATGGCACCTGTACAGTAAGAAACACAACAAGAAACATCCTCCCCTAGTGGCACCCTCCCCAAGTTCAAGTCCATAAGTCTGCCACAGCCACTCTGATCACTCATTGCAGTCTAAAACATACAGTATGTCCAGTTCAACACAGCACGCAATATAAATATTTGTTCTCCCCATCACAACAGTACAAAGTCATAATAATAATTGTTCCATACATGTTGTCCAGCGTCAATAAAACCTCTAGTGTAAGTGTGCTGGTGACAAACATAAATATGGCGTCATTTCCGAGCCATAAAGCGCACGCGCGTGCGTGACCTCACGCGCACGCAAATCAAACACCCGCGCGCACATATTGCACCCGCGCGCAGAATGTCTGCACCCGCGAGCAATATTGTATCCTGTATCTCTGCTCCTTCCAGCAATATTTTAGCCTGCAAGGAGAAAAATATGCTTGAGCGCACACAGAATCCGCTCACGAAACGTTCACCTGCTCGCACGCGAGTGGATTCTCCTGCTTGCAAAACTTCACTGTGCTCTCAAGCAGAAGGCAGCATTCTTCCCTCTCGAGACTGGATTCATTTTGTCCATAAGTGGGCGGACCTGTGGGGCATGCCAATCACTATGTGTCCCCGAATATAATTGGTTGAGCAGCTCTGACGTTTCGATACCGAGCTACGGCAAGTCTACTGGGACAAACGGGACAAACCACACTACTGAATAGTGGTTTGGCGCTATAAATGAAATTGTCTTGAATGTACAGAGCAATGTACTTGAATGTGTTTGTCTGAGCTATCTTTTGTTTCCTCCATCTTTGACATTAATCTGATAAAACACTGGTATTTTTTGTAACTGGGATCCTGTAGTTAATTTATAGTGTTTAATTTGGTAAAACTGTTTTGTTCATGATCAAGATGTAATTCTTTGTCCCTGAAAATGATAAACGTAGTGTTTAAAAAAAGCATAAAAACCTTCAATACACGCTTGGGCATTCATGCAGACAAAAAAGCTATTGCCTACATTAACACAACATTACAGTATAGGCTATCCAATAAACTAATGTTCTTAGCTGTTTGTAGTTTTGTCATTTTGTAGCATTTTGACAATGTAAGCACATATTGGTGACCTGTAACTTCAGATTAAGATAACGTGTAGTTGTTGTGATACGTACTATAGGTAGTGATATATTTCATTATTATTATTTAATGTATATTTTAGTTTCAAAACCTTTATAAATAGGCTACTTTGCTATGTGGAAGCCCAACCAGCAAAGGTCAGTCGCTACCCACTGCTTAGGTGCCCAGGTCGAGGCAAGGTTGACCCACACATCTAACCAAATTTATTGCATAACTGTTCTGACTTATGTTTATTTCAATGAGTAGCATTGTTAGAACAAGTAGATAATCACTCTGTTTGAAGGCATAGGATGTGAAGAATTCCACCTGCCTGCTACTCTTTCAATGACACTATCACTGTTAAACACTTGATTACCATTTCTGTGTCAAAAAAAAAAAAAGATATTCCACCTTCAGCCACCAGTATGAGTTGGGCTCCAAAAACATTGGATCCTACTCAACACTTTCATTAGATCCTTCTTGTCTGGTAAACGTCAGCTTCCTCCAAACTATACATCACAGTTAGTAGTGCAGACTCTCCACTTAAAGTTGTTTTCTGTACATCCAAGCCCATAACCCTGATGACATCACTATGACATCAGGACTATTATCAGACTTTAGAAAGACAAACAGAAGGCATTATACATATAGTCTCCCTTTAACTAAATCTCTTATTGTGATATTCTTATTCATAAGCATGGTGTAGCTATTTAAAAAAATACAGCTAGATAATGTGGGATCTTTAACCTGGTTAAACCATTTTATTTCTTCTCCTTCTGTTGTAAATCAATATATTAGCTGTATATTCATCATTTTAGAGGCTTTAATGTTAATGTAGTTACATTGTTTCCCTTTCTGTCTTTCCAGATATTTGAAATCAGCTGTCTAAAAACTATGAGCAGAGCAGAAGACCCCGGCTGGGGCCTTTCTGTGTGGAGTTTGCATGTTCTCCCCGTGTTTGCGTGGGTTTTCTCCGGGTGCTGCGGTTTCCTCCCACCATCAAAACATGTGTTAGGTTATTCTCCTGTCAGTGCCCTTGACCAATAAGGCACTGGCTTAGAGCTGGAGCTGGTCCCCGGGCACTGTAGTGGCTGCCCACTGCTCCTAGTAACAGGATGATTAAAATGCAGAGGAAAATTTTTGCTATACTATGTATATGTGACAATAAAGAGAATCTTAGAGGCCTGCAGAGAGTGGAAAGCAGAGAGTCGCTCGTGTCAAACACTGTACAAGTTTGTCCTCCACCCCCTCACTGCCTCCCCTACTTTTCATCATTAAGCAGAGAAAATACAAACCCAGAGGAAAATTTTGTTTCTCAATGCAAGATCTTCTACTGCTCAGGAGACAGCAAGGAGAGAACATTTTGATTCTCATTTGTGAATCATTTCACTTTCACTTAAGGCTCATTTGTTTCTCCTAAAATTGCCTAGGAGCAATAAGATGGCCAAAGAGGAGACATTGAATTGAGATTTTAGTGAGAGATAAATGAGACGTAGGAGAGATCTCTCTATTGGTTAGGTTCAATCTCTTGGATGACTCAGTGTTTCTCCCTTTGAGCAATAAAGGAGCAATAATGGAGATACCATATACCCGTTTCTCACTTGGAGCACTAAAGGAGCAATAATGGAGATATACCTGTTTCTCACTTGGAGCACTAAAGGAGCATTAATGGAGATATACCTGTTTCTCACTTGGAGCACTAAAGGAGCAATAATGGAGATATACAGCAAACGTCACAAATAAAACTTTATTTTTATCTTCTTATGTTCCGTTCCCATCACAGAGGTCAGACAGTTACTTCCTGTTGTGCTTACATTTCCTGTGACAGTACAGTACAGTACAGTACTAGTGACCAGGTAAAACAAATGTTTTGAACAGGAAGTCATAACACAACTGGGTCAAGTGGGCAGGGCTACATAAGGTGAATTAAACTTTTTGGTATACAACTTTATGAACAAGGCATTAAAGAGGACATTTGAGAACGTTTGATCATAGAACTCTAGTTCATTTGCAATTCACCTCAGACAAGACACTGTCTGAAATGTTTGCCAACTAGGGCGCTGCTAGATGATGCTAGGTTATGTACAGTACATAGTAAGGTTATCGAACATTTTGATGAATGAAAAAGAAAAAAATTCAGGAACACAACGACAACAGCATATGCTGTGAGCCTGTTAAAATTCAAAAGCCATACCAACACTTAACTAGCCTGCACTCCACTACCGTACTCGCTAAAAGCTGAAATGTTCATCTTTCTAGCAAATCTAGGTAAATGTCAGACTTGAAAGCAGTGTTGTGTCTTGTCTGAGGTGAAATGCAAATGAACTAGAGCAGTGATACTCAACTTGGGGCCAGATGCGGCCCCCCAACTATTTTCTAATTCACAATGAAAACTATGAAATAACATTTGACAGGGTTCTAGCTAAATTGTCAAATATCGTTGTCTGCTCGCCACCCAGGCACTGTACCCAACTATCCTGTGTGCACAAAATTGTCAAGAAGACTAAACTCCGGCTGACACCGCTAGAGTCAAAATAATATTAACAGGTTTCTACAAAGGTTGTGTGTCCATAGCTTCTTTCTTTTTCTATAACGTGCACCAGTGCCCTTTCCTCATTAAAACAAAAACAGGAGGCGACTGACTACAAGGTACACAAAAGGCCTCTGACCGGAGCATTTTCAAATGATTCAGAAATGTTACAACTTTCTGGAAAAAGGGTGAAAAAAGGAAAAACAATTACCACAATTTGGCAGGATAACATTGCGCAATTGGTTGGCAATGTTTGGTTGGTCAAAAGAATGATACAAAAATAAATAAATAAATAAAATAAAGTGCCGAAAGTGCCGGGTGACGTGAACCGCTTTTTCCAGACAACCAAATGCAATGACGGAGACGCCGTTTCCCATACCGTCCATAGCAAGTAGAAAGTCAAAGTGCTGGGGGTAGAGAAATGGGGAGACTCCTGACCTTACTGCTCAAGTGGGCGCCTGGGGCGGCACTTGTTAATGATGGCCTTTATCTTTGATTTTTCCACCGATGTCCATCCGGTCAGTCCAGCACACCGCATGACATAGGCTGCAGACAGAAGAAATTCAATGAGCTATACAAGCAAACATGTTGTCCCCCACCACTGACGTTCCACCCATTGGGTCAGTCAGTGAAGAGAACTAATACAATGTCAACTATGAGTTTAAGAAAAACAAAACAACCCCCAAAAACTAAATAATATGCAGAATTATGTTAATAAATCTCATCTGCTACAGCCATTGGATTTGTATCACTATTATATCGGGAGATTAACAAGAAACAGGAGAGAGGGTTAAAAATAGGGAGACTCCCGCGAAAATCAGGAGTGTTGGCAGGTATGATCTCTAATGTGTGGCCCTTTGCTTACTTGATGTAAGTCAGTATGGCCCTCTGGAAACAAATGTTGCCCACCCCTGCACTAAACGATCCAGCTGCACCCCTAGACGCACTGAGTCAACCTTAGTGTGACAAACCAATGGACGAGACCCATCCATAGTCCTCCCTTTGGTGGGGCACAATGAACTAGCCTCTTTATGGGCAAAGAAACATGTACTGTATGTTTTTCTGTTTCTTGTAATAATATCCTTGTGTGTTAAAGAGGACATGAAACATTTGATCACATGACTAGTTAATTTGCATTTCACCTCAGGACACTGCTTTCAAGTCTGAAATGTACCTAGATTTGCTAGAAAGATGAACATTTGAGCTTTTTGCCAACTAGGGTGCTGCAAGCTGATGTCACTATGTGCACAGTACAGTACAGTAGTGGAGTACAGGCTAGTTAAGTATTGTAGTAAAGATTTTGAATTCTAACAAGGTCACAGCATATGCAGTTGTATTTCTGACTTGGATTGTGGTTATTTTGATTCATCAAAATGTTCAAAATCCTTACTACTTCACTGTACTGTACATTCAACGTAGTGACATCTGGCAGCACCCTAGTTGGCGGATATCTGAAATGTTGCTCATCTTTCTACCAAATCTAGGTAAATTTCAGACTTTGAAAGCAGTGGCCTTTCCCCCCACCTAGCTTTCAATAGGTCCCTGGCTTTTATTGTTTTAGTCCTTTTCTTCTCTCCTTTTAATTGCCATCATATCTTGTATTGTGTTGCATTTTATTTAGTATTTTCTGCACCTACCTGTTTATATTTGTGCTCATTATTTGCCCCTCGCCTGTGAAGCACTTTTGTTTCAGCTGCTGCTGTATGTAAATGTGCTACATAAATAAAGTTGACTTGACTTCTGAGGTGAAATGCAAACAAACTAGAATGATCAAATGCTCAGTCAGCTAGAGCATAAGAATTTCATTGTATTTATACAATGAACATGAACTGACTGTGAAAGTGGTTAGTTTAACAGTAAAAGCAAAATTGTTCGAAACAAAAAGATTGTTATAGGTCTGAGATATTGTTACTCCCAACAACTAGCCTCAAGCATTTCTCCTAAGCGCATGTTCACACCATATGCCGAAGCAATGCTCAACCTACGCTGAACCCACAAGTTTCATTTCGGTGTCCTTTTTAAAGGGATACTCCACTTTTTCGGGAGTTTAGCTCATTTGCCACATCCCCCCACATAACCAAGATAACACCATGCCTTACCGGCACTGTCTGCTCAGTTTACAGTGAGCTACAGTCAAGTTAGTATCGCCGAACGGAGGGTAATGGTGCAGCTGTTCAAAATCTGTCAAAACACACATCTCACGTCGCCAAAATACATGTTGTGCTTTGGGGTACTCCCTACACAATGAAATATGAATCGAAAATGCACATAATCTGTCTTTTTGGAAGGAAAAGAGGTCGGCGGCCATGTTTGGAAAGCTACTTTTTCTTCCAAAAAGACAGATTATGTGCATTTTGGATTAATATTCCATCGTGTGGCGAGTCCCCGAAGCACATGTATTTTGGTGCTGTGAGATGTGTGTTTTGGCAGAATTTTAACAGCTATACCATTAGCCTCCATTCTATGGCGAGACTAACGTCATGACTGTAGCTCACTGTAAACTGAGCGGACAGTGCCGGTAAGGCATGGTGTATCTTGGTTATGTGGGGGGGGGGGGGGGGGGGGGCAAATGAGCTAAACATCCGAAAAAGTGGAGTATCCCTTTAACAGGTGAAGCCGTTCCCCACCAGCCTTACTCAAGCCACGCTCAGGATTCCAGTCCTATTTTCCAAGCGTGAAGCTTCCAGGCATGAAGTCAATTAAAGTTGTCAAGGCGAGCAAAGAGAGGCGCTGAGGAAACGTGCTTCTTGTGTGACCGGTTAAGCGTGAGCTTTGCTTATGTTAGGCACCAGGTGTGAACAAAGGGTAAGGAAACATGATTTAGCATTATCTGTTACTTCAAAAAACTATGGGAATATACTTACTTAGAATCCCATTGACTTTTGCCTGGTCCAGCATATTCTTCCCTTCAGGAGCTTTGCCATGCTTTCCAAAGGCAACGGAGTTGAGACACTCTTCTGGTGTGAAGAACACATCAAACAGTAGGTGGAACAGGCGAAGGCAGTCCTGTTTTGCCTCTTGACGAATGGCTGCCAGTCGAACAGAGGACAGGAAGAGGCCACTGCCTGGGAATAGGGATGCAGCAATTAACCAATTTCACTATTAACCTGATCATTTGTTTCTTTTAGACAAATACGTATATGTTTTTCTGAGGAAGACTGCAGATGTCAGGCGAAACTGTCAACGTAAAAAAACATCTACTACGCATTTGTCTGTCTAAAAGAAACAAAAACTATTATTTGAATAAAGAAGACAATGAACCTAATTGAGCCATTCACTCTCAGAGTACCGCAGGGATGATGTATTTTTGTAGTCGGAACGCCGAAGTCCAGAACTTCCGGGTTCTTCACTGTTCCTGCCTATGGGATTTTTGGCGCGATGCTTCAAATAAGGTATGTGGGCAACACAAGCTTATTCAAATGCGAACCTGTGTTCAGCGGGATAATCTTCACACATGAGGACCACTTTCATGAGTTTTGAAGCGTAAATGCGAGCCCTAGAAGTAAAAAGCTCAAGCTATTCCAGAACTACACAGTGTCGCATAGGCTTCCACATCACCACAGCCAAATTCAACCTGGAGTGTTGTTGATGTGTGCGCTGCTGTGCACTGATAACCCAAGCTGAACCAGGTGAGGGAAAGAGAATTTCCGTGTTCGTCCTTTGAATTGATGATGTCATTGACATAATATCCCTGTCGACTTAACAGTGTAGTCTCATAACAGCCGTTTGCTAACTAGCCGCGCTTTTAACGGCACGTAAAAGCTTCAAAACTCATAAAAGTGGTCCTCATGTGTGAAGATTATCCTGCTGAACACAGGTTCGCGTTTGAATAAGCTTGTGTTCATCACAGACCTCATTTGAAGCATCGCACCAAAAACCCATTCAAAAATCCCATAGGCAGAAACAGTGAAGAACCCGGAAGTGTTAGCATCGATGTTTTCCGGACTCATTCCTGCAGCTCTCTATTAACCGTGGTTTAAAACGCCATGGTTTTGTAACCATAAAGGCTCAGCTACACAGCGTGTTTATGTCCCCACTCTAAAAAAAGGACATTATGGCACTGTGGAAGTTGTGTGGTAGGAAAACGCAGAGACAACGGCGAGAAGAGTTCAAACCTTTTCTATAATTTAACACAATTAACTTCCTACTTGTTGTCGCAGACCACAAAACGTGACCACCCCCTCGCTGTATGGGAAAGTTACCGTAAATTCCGGACTATAAGACGCACCGGTCTATAAGCCGCGGGTGTTTTGATGTTTAATTACCATATGAAAGGCTTCGTGCACAGAGGGGATTGTCGGGAAATAGATGGCTGTTTGGGGAAGCTCCCATTTATTAACATTTCAACAAAACAAAAGTCAGGTCACTAATCCCCAGACAAAATCACACATTGTGGTATTTTTTGTTTTTTTTACAGTGCACACAGTGTCCGCGGTGTGGTGAAAAGAGGGCAAGAGAGGAAATTAAAACAGAAGTGGATTTATAGTTAGAAAGAGTGCTAAAGAAGAGAGAATTCCGTTTTTTATTTTTTTATTTTAGTTACTCACAGTACTATTGACCAGTCCAACTCAAAAGATATTCGGCAGTTTCACTTTGAGCTCTTGTTCCGCCGCTGTCCATCAATGGTTATGACGAGTCTCGCTGGGTACAGTACGCCAAAGCGATATCCATTGACTCGATGATGCTGTTGTATGTTGCGCGTTTCTGTTGCACCAACGCGGACGGTGAGGGGCTTCTTCCCCGCAGCCTGGAGGATGAGTTGACGGTCGGGCCAGCGGAGTAGGCAGATGAAGATGGCCCTCGGTGGCAGGCCGGGGTCTGGACGTGGCCGAGGCGCCCGGTGTGCGGGAGAAAGGAGGAGGAGGAGAAACCGCCACCTCCACAGCCAGCCACCTCACACACCCCAACTGTTTAATAGTGCCCGGCTCGCATGCCTCTCGGTCGGCTGGCCGGACAATATGCACCCCGCTCCAGCAGCAGCTTCGGGAGGTTTTCTCACTGTGTTCGGGACTTCGGCTCTAACTCGGCCAGATGGCTGGACACGAGTGAAACTCTTCACGGTTGCATTATTTTCTTTAGTGAGTGAGTGGATGGACTTCTGCACGTTTTCAAACTTGTTTTCAAGCTGCTCAAAACCTCTGAGCGATGTCGGACTTAATCGATAGTGTTTCACGGAGTAAAAGTTTAGCCCAAGCGGTGTATCTCCAGCCTCCAGCAGGTGAGTCATTTCCTCATTCATGGCGTGATTGCTTCGTCTTTTTCTTTCTGCTTACCTGTGTTGTGTTATGTTATGTTATGTTGTTAAAAGAGGGCAAGAGAGGAAATTAAAACAGAAGTGGATTTATAGTTAGAAAGAGTGCTAAAAAAGAGAGATTTTTTTTTTTTTTTGGAAAAAATCCATAGATAAGACGCACCGTTATATAAGCCGCAGGGGGCAAAAAAGGCCAAAAAACGGGAAAAAAGCCGCGGCTTATAGTCCGGAATTTACGGTAGTTAATCAATTGACCACAGTAGTGTGTGAATGTATTATAGTCTATAATACATTCACACACTACTGTGGTCAATTGATTAACTAACCCATCTATAATTTATAGACACACAAGAACATACATCAGATCGGCAATACGTCATTTTGTAGGCGGCACATGTTCCCGCCCCTCTTTTAGGGGGAAAACAAGCCTCTCCCCGCTGACTTCAATGTAAGATAGCACGACCCCAAAAAATTTGAGAAAAATAACAGAATCTATCTTGTTTATTAATGACCCCAATACACCATGACATGACCGTATATTACAACTCGTCTGGCCATAGAATGGGTAAGATACAGCGTAAATATTACTTTGACCCATCCAAAATCATGTGACGTTTTTTTTTTACAACCCTGTGACTCGTCAAGTCTAGTAGTAGCCACCAAGTAGCCGGGTACAACGGCGCTGGGCTCCGCGAGTCACGGGGCTGTAAAAAAACGGAACGTCATATGTGTCACACGATTTTAGATAGGTCAAAGTAATATTTCCGGTGTATCTTGCCCATTCTATGGCCAGACGAGTTGTAATATATTGTCATGTCATGGTGTTTTGGGGTCATTAATGAACAAGATTGACTGTTATTTTTCTATAATTTTTCGGGATCGTGCTATTTCACATTTAAGTCAATGGGGAAAGGCTTGTGTTTTCCCCCTAAAAGGGGGCGAGGCCTAATTGCCGATCTGATGTATGGGTAAGATCGCTGTGAAGTATCTGTAGCGTTGCGAAATAAATTTATGCATACCGTAATATTCATGAAACCGCGATCTTTACTCAGATTATAATCATACAATCAAAATCTATAATCGTTGCATCCGTACCTGGATAGAGCTCCTGCTGTCCAACACCGGAGCTTGGAATGTCGTTGTTGGCTCCGTTCTTGAGTTCCCCGACGCTGTCAAGGAAGACCTGGAGACCTTGAAGTTGCTCAATGCCTGCAATTAAAGAAAAACGTGATTCACCTACTGTAAGTATTTGCAAAACAATGGCAATCCCTACATCTCAAAATTAAATTCCAGTCCCAAATGTAATCAACAACTCATCCTGTTGGCAAAATCTCAACAATAAAAACCGCTCACATGAAAAGATATCAAGCCTGGAATATTTAACCACTATGCATGCTGACGACTATCATGGTGACTAATTGTATTACTCTTGTTTGTGTGTGTGTGTGTGTGTGTGTGTGTGTGTGTGTGTGTGTATGCATGTCTGTACTGATATTTATGTAGATCCTACGGGTACAAACTGCTTCACTTCAGCTGCCCTCATCTCTCAGAACTTTTAGAGCAAAAAATTGGCGTGGTCTAAAAGGTTTGCGCTTGTTGATTTGAGTATGAAGTCCTTATGTCCATGCCAATACAGCTGCTTTTCTACTTTACACTCCTTATAATCTACAATATTCTTTTAATATATAATTTCCATTTACCTTCCTAGACTACACTTGAAATTTATAAATAGATATTCTAAGCACACAAATGTAGTTTAATTATTTGCTCCACATATAGTTTTCACATCTTCATAATTAACTTGAATTTGAACCCTTGTAAACACTTTTATTTTATCAAAAAAGAACAGACAGGCAATAGATCAACTTACTGATACTGGACAGCAGATCAGTCAGTTTCTTCTTATCCTCCACTAGCTTTGCGACTTCATGCCTGCATGCTTCACATGGCTGCCACCCTTCTGCACTTGATCCACCATCAGAGGAAACTTCTCCATGCTCGGTCAGTGGACTGCGGTCGATTATTTCAGTATCATCTGATGAGGATGACGGACTTTGCTGAGGAACCACAGGGACTAACATCCCAAGAAAGGATTCCCTGGGAGTTGGGTTATGTGGAATGGGTCCGTTCCATTGCTGATCCAAATCCATGTAAACAGGACCGTTCCATTGGGACTGACCAGGAGGTGCAGGTTGAAAGGCAGATTGGCTGGATGCAGGTGCAGGTTGAAAGGCAGATTGGCTGGATGCAGGTGCAGGTTGAAAGGCAGATTGGCTGGATGCAGGTGCAGGTTGAAAGGCAGATTGGCTGGATGGAGGTGCAGGTGGAAAGACAGATTGGCTGGATGCAGGTGCAGGTTGAAAGGCAGATTGGCTGGATGCAGGTGCAGGTTGAAAGGCAGATTGGCTGGATGCAGGTGCAGGTTGAAAGGCAGATTGGCTGGATGCAGGTGCAGGTTGAAAGGCAGATTGGCTGGGTGCAGGTGCAGGTTGAAAGGCAGATTGGCTGGATGGAGGTGCAGGTGGAAAGACAGATTGGCTGGATGCAGGTGCAGGTTGAAAGGCAGATTGGCTGGATGCAGGTGCAGGTTGAAAGGCAGATTGGCTGGATGCAGGTGCAGGTTGAAAGGCAGATTGGCTGGATGCAGGTGCAGGTTGAAAGGCAGATTGGCCGGGAGGCGGTGAAAAGGTAGAAAGGTCCAAAGGCAGTGGAAGTGGAGAGGTATGTAGAATTTCTGAAGACGGTGATGGACGGTCACAGTAGTAGAACCTCTGAGCAGCTACATCATGGCTTCTGGTGTCCTTTGTTGCACCCTTCTTCTTGTCATCAACACAGTCGGAGCCAATGAAGTTCACTGTAGCTGTATAGAATTTTTGGTCGGACCATTTGGCGAGGACTACTTCTCCTGGTGTCAAGTCTTTGAAGCTAGCAATCGCCACATCACCCTCCTTCATGATGTCAGGGGTGTTGAACATTTTGGCTGTGTAGCCATCCTCGAATGTTAAAAAAACAAAGAGGCCTGAAAGAAAGCAAAACAGAAAGATCAATAGTATTAATAGAGTGAACAAAAAGGGAGGTTAGGCCCTTGAGCCGGGTGGCAGTCCTGCTTGCAGGAAGGACAGAGAGACCTCAGCTGCAGCCAGGGGAGCTCCCTATATAGTCCCCTAAGCCACACCCACCTCAGGTGAGCACAATTGGGCTGACGGCCTGCTGCACTCTGCCATCACAGAGGCTTCCCTCTAGCTTACAGTGAGGCAGAGTGGGCAGGGCCGTCACAGACAGTGTACCGTGTGAAGGAGATGGTGACCGAGTTCCTCTCTGACATGTTGAAATTTCAATAAAGGAAAAGGCATCCTGAGGAGGACCACTGACAGTCTGGGTAGAACACTTTCAAAGGCTAATATATAGGGCTGTGAAATTAATCAAATTTTAATCTCAACTTCAGCTTCCCACAATTATGAAAACAAGATAATTGAGATAAAACAATTATTGTTGATATCCTAGTTCCTCATTGCGCAGCTCCCGAAGCTTTAGTTGGCGGCTCTAAGAAATTGCAAAATAATAATAATAATAAAAATGTATTCTCTACCCCCCCCCCCCCCCCCTGCTCTCCACAAAATTTCACGTGGGACCTGGGAGATTGAAGATAAGTGATGTATGTGTTTTATATGATATAGAACACTTCACATGGGAATTTGATAAGGTAACATTTTATTCTGGGAACAATGGTACTGGAATTTACCTGGCTGGGAATATGGTGTATGATGAGAGACCCGAAACACCTTACGACCAGATAACATCACTGATGCGTCCTAGCGCATGCTGTAGTATGTATTTTAAAACATGGTTCACTTTGAACAAATTAAAGAGGCTAGATGTATGAGGAAAACATCAAATTACACAGCCTCTTTACTGTGGTGTGGTTTTTACAATGATGAAAAAATAAATGTCTCAACCACCAGATGTCCCTAAACAACAAGCTAACGTAGTGTAGCCAATCGGAGTGACAATGCTGCCAAAAAGTGAGCCATTTGCGATTTCTACTCAAAAAGTTGACCGCAACCTGCCAGATAGTAGTCACTAGTCACGGTAGCATTTAATCGCTGGAAAGGCAATAAGCAGAGAGAGAGATAAAATGCCAGCGTTCAAAGTCTTGTTCACTCGTATTCACCAAGCTAGCTAGTTTATCATTTTAACTTAATCCAACTCATAAAAGCTGCAGTTTGAAGGGCATATTGGAAATAATGGAAGTTGGAACCGGTGCTGACATGGACGTGTGTGAGAGTGAAAGTTGATCCAAGCCGACAGGAGACTGCACATGAAGCAATTGGTAAGTAATTTTTGTCAAGTCAATGTAACATTAGTTAGGACTAGAGTCCTCTAGTAAGAGAGTGGCGTCAGCGGAGGACCAAAATGCAAGAATCATTAGCCAATGAACAGCCAGGAATGGGTCTCGCGCTACTTTTGCATGCTAAAATAAAACCGATTATGTACAATTTGATTCATTTCAAGGGATGAAAAACCCTTTCAAAGTACAACACTGTCTATTTTGATGCAACTCGACAGTGCTGCTTTTTTTACTGAAGAGTTCCACTTTCTACTTCCTGGAAAAAAAACTGGTCCATTGGAGTGAATGGAGATGTCGGAACTCTTCTAT
This sequence comes from Poromitra crassiceps, assembly GCF_964638095.1. NCBI lineage: Eukaryota > Metazoa > Chordata > Actinopteri > Beryciformes > Melamphaidae > Poromitra > Poromitra crassiceps. The sequence continues at coordinate 73,557,419 of NC_139626.1, forward strand.
TATACGGCTCTGGTTAGGACCAAAGCACTTCACATTATTAACCGTGTAATCGCTAATTAAGTTATTTCATCTTTCAAAAGCTGAATCAGAGCACGTTAATTACGTAGCTTGCTTACCTTACATGTTTTGACAGTGAAGGTCGGATGACAGGCGATTGAGGCGAAGAACAGATGCGAGTTGAAAGACGTGCGGAAATATGCATGTGCTCTGCACACATACATGACAATTGGGGGCGTGTGTGTATGTGTGTGTGACTGCACCTGTTGCGAGTGTGCTCGGCTGCTCACATTTGGGTTGTAATTAAACAAATTACTAAATATAAAATACATAATAAAACGGTTAAAAACACACACTTACCCTGGCCATTTTGGCTAATTTTAGGGTCTGGTTCGCTGTCCATTTCTCGGTCCTTCATTTTCTGTGTTGGAAGGCGCTGTCTCTTAGGCAAGTCCTTTTTCCCAGCTGGGTTTGCCATGCTGTGGATCAAGTACAATCCATTGAAACATTACAAATTGAGGGGAGGGGAGTGATTAATAGCAGACATATTAATTAATCAGAGTGTATGCACCCAAATAGCCACATGGCAGCTATTCAGCTAATTACACCCTATTAGTACAAGCAGGCAACCTTCTATGATTAGCTATGCACAGCTAGTTTAGCTACAGACCTATACCGACCTTGGGGGGGACGTTTGAGTACACACACCAGCGCTGCAACAGCATGTGTGTTTTGAGCTTAATGCTTAGTTCACATGTTTTCACACCACTTCACAGTTTACATCTGAATAAATAACCACACTAACGTTAAACTGTTGTGCTCAGCACCCTCATGCACGACTGTCTGTATACAGCTAGCCTCCATCTAATGCTAGCTAGGGTTTGGCACAGTCGGAAGCGACACAGCTAACGTTACCCTCCAGCAAACATTGGCATGTTAGCTCCGCGAAATGGGGTATAGGAACTCGCCTCTGGGACAAGCTGTCCCCGGTGCCTCGTGCCCTATTGTGGCCGACAATGCTAGGGGCCCAGCAAGTACACTGTGATGGCTGTAGCGTTAGCTATTTAGCCAGTTAGCGCAAACTAGCATCAACGTGGTAACATGGCAAGAGGCCTCTAGTAGCTGTTCGCAACGCGTTTGACAGCAGAGCTGCAGGATGCGTTGTCCTTAACACCACTAACATTCTCATAATTACTTTGAACCTTTAACAAACTATATTCATGTGCTAAATTTGACTTGCCATACCTTTTCCCGCGACTTTGTGGAGCTTTTCTCTTCATTTTTCACACGCGCCAGCTGCCGCCTATTTGAAAGAGAGCAAGAGAGAGAGCGAGAGAGAGAGCGACAGGCAGGTTCCGCTTTGGTGTCCAATGGCGTTCAAGATTCGGTTGGAGAGGCGGTCCAGCTGCGGTCGTATCCAATGAGGTGGTCTGCGTAACCTCGCGTCACCAGGCTCTTCTCGGCTAGAAAGGTCTGCGACTGCGCCCCAGTGCGCGCCAAAGGAAGAAAAATGCGGAAGACTATTTTTGCAAAACCCACATCTAAGCACTTGGTGGTTTCGAACACAGCCTAAGTCCACAGTTTTAGCAAGTTTCTAACGCTACGCTACACCTTTTCGTTGTAGACTTTGTTGGCGACGATAAACTTTAGGAGCACCCAAGGTTAATGTTCATCATCCACTACTACATACGAAGGTAAGTGTTTTAAATGATGACATTGTAGAGCTCTAAATAACAAATATTGCACCAGACTAGCCCCAGCCCCAAGCGAATGAAGGGGGACTATGCTAACGCTAACTTTCACATTAATGAACAAGGCTCATTCAGGACAGGCTTAGTTTGATCACTTTTACTTGCTGCTCCTGCACATCCCAGCACAGGCGACATAAATATACATCATGTAAAGTCATTGCTGTTACAATAGGATTGTTAGTTCCTAGTGCATGTTGTTCGGGGGAACAATAACAGTGACACACCAGTCGGATACTGAGGAGTACAGCAGCTAGGCTAGACTAGTGCAAACGTTATGTTTATGTTATATATGTCTGTTACAATAAACGTTTTAAAGTAAGCAAGAGTCAATGCTTTAACCGTCCATTCTGTAGGGTCATTAATACAAGACGGACCAGAATGAAACAATTGCATACATGCATTGCATACGTCAAGTAAGCTAGTCTTGTTGGAGTGGATAGCACAGTGTAAACATGTTATGTAAGCTCCCACTTATCACGTATTTGCGAGAGGTATATATACACCTCATCGATGCACTGGCGTAAGGATTCACGGTGCAGGTGGTGCGGTGGACCGGGGCCCAGAGCTGTCAAGGGCCCATGAAGAGCGAGTCTCGCTTTGGGGAGCCATAACGTAGGCCTACTTACGGTTTCTGCTGCATGTGCCACTCCAAATAAACTTCCATGCTGTATTATGCAGTCAGCACTTGTATTGATCTAGCTTACTAGGCTAACAAATGATATAGCTTTAAGTTTAGTTTACTAGATTCAGTGGATTGGTGTCATGTGTCAGCGGAATCTCCTGTGAGGTTCTGATGACATCATTGACCATATATGGAGCTGGAGGAATAAACCTTCACGTAGCGCATGGCTCTTGTTTACATCTTGGGTCCTTCGGGGGCACAATAGACAACAATCTGCCTGACGAAAAAATAATGAGTGAGTCCATATTTTCTATAACAATAGGGCCCATGGCAATGACGTTATCCCACTGCATCGATGTATGTGTCTTTCTCTTAGGGTTTCCATTTAATTTTGTCCAATATTCAAATATTCCAGAATTGCATGTTGTGTTACAAAATAAATACTATTTATATTGTAGCGTTCCTGGTATTTAGAGAATCAGAGGCTTCTTGCTGGTACAGGGTTCTTTATTCACAGTTAGTCATATTACAACTCTTGGCGGTTGTCACGCACATAGCTAGCTAGCTGCTTCTCTCTTTGGCGGTATCTGGAGACTGACACATGCATGCTCTGTCTCCCCCGGAAGTCTCCCACCAGCATAGTGTTCCCCCCCAGTAACACTCCCACACATTAGTTCCTATCTGCAACCGAGACACTTCTATTGCTCACCACATTATGTGTAACTCTGGTTCGCTACAATATCTAACATTTTAGCCAGATTTGATGGTTTTCTTTTCTTATCTTATCTTATCTTATCTTATCTAAAAAGTTAAGAAAAGCTCAAAGGTTTCTGGGAAATATCCAAATGCTGGTGTTTTTGACTTGAGAAGGGAGGGGGAGAAGGGAGAAACAGTAGCAGCAGATCCATTCACAGCACTATCTGGATTTAACTGAAACTACACATGCGCCAGCAGGAAATGCACAGACCTCTGCCATTGGTTCTGAAATTTGCCCGCCCCACAAAAGCTCATCCTATAATCCCAGAGCCATGTCCAAATTAAGCCCCCAGGAATAGCACTGGGCTGTGAAGCCATTTGAACATGGTGGCGAAGCTCTGTATTGCAAGTCACGTGACGCCATGCAGCCCAGAAAGGAAAATTCCCATTCAATTGCATGGGGATCCCGGCAGCTGTTAAACCCAGTGGAATCTTTTCCGGGTGTCACTTAAAGTATAAAACGACTCTTTTAATTATCAAATGTTTTTTTATGGGGTCATTTTTTCTTCAGAAGCCACTAAGAGCTGTATATGGGTGTATTTCCTTCTTATAATACAATCCATGGGTGGGAGGGGTGGGAGACGTCATCAAATACGTCATTCCATGTGGGGTGACTGGCAAGTACAGCATAATGATCATAATGTCCTGCTGTCAACAGAGTGCCTGCTGAGAAGGAAGTCCTGCACCCCAGAGTCCCCAGTTCTTTCCCTCCAAGAAGAGGTAACTTGGTTCACCTGTTTATACCTTCAATAATGTGTTATAGTTTGGCTAATTCTGACTTTCTTTTTAAATGTGTAAAAAGACCTAGAATTGTCTTCAGCTTTTGAGATGCTAAATTAAGACCTTTTATGAAAAGTTTGGTCAGGTGACCCAATAGACCTTTTCACAGTGGCCATTTTGTGTCTTAAAGGCAGGAAATAACACAGATGCAGACAAAACATTAATAAGGCTTCTCCAACTTCCAATCCATTTAGGTGCTCCAGTGCTGTGGCCTTCATTAAGTTTTGCTTGAGGCTGTGTTAATTTATGCCTTTTGGAATATGACACAAAGACCCAACCAACGATGGAGGACAAAAGTGAGAGAGGACAAAACCTCCAAACGTTATAGAAGAAGTGTGTTGGTGAGTGTTTAAAAATGGTCCACACAGGTATTGTAATATGATAAGTTGTCAAAGTCTATATGATATTCAAACAAACTGGCATAAGCCAGCAGCGAGCACACTCACCGGTGTTTTTAAAGTTTCGGTGCACGGCACAGGAGATACTTAGTAGGAGAAAGAGAGCCAGCACACAACAATGTCCTTTCGTTGAGTTTATTCCAGCTTGACACCAGGTACAGCACACGGACGTTTCAGCCTAACGACCTTCACGACCACACGCTGAAGAAGGCCGTTAGGCTGAAACGTCCGTGTGCTGTACCTGGTGTCAAGCTGGAATAAACTCAACGAAAGGACATTTTTGTGTGCTGGCTCTCTTTCTCCTACAAAGTCTATATGATAGGCTATAAGTTGTCAAAGTTTATATGATTTCTATATTTTTTGCTTTAAGATGCGTTTCAGTGACTGCTAGCTATTGGCTATATTGTTGATGTGTATCAAAGACTTGGTTTTGAAGCTTTGACATTGAACTTAGCAGTTAATATCATACATGTAGTCCATTTCAATCAGGAGAGACTAGTGAATGAATAAAATAATATTTATTACAATAAAGTGAATGATGCATTACAGAAAGTATGATGAGAATAAGGTATTGTTATTAGTCTTTGGCGCTTAGACACCACAGGGAGATATTGAGATAGATCTGCATCAGCCCAGAGCAGCATCCAGATATATCCCCCAGAGTCTACATACTGGTGATGGTGATGCCTCTCCTTCGAGACTCATGATGAGACTCTTCCGACTGAATAATCTGATAGGTCTGCGAAGACTGGGAGGAGAGGGGGAGGAGGAGGGTTCGAGACAGACAGCAGTGGTCTTGAGAGGCTGAATGAGACTTAAAAGCATATTTAAGAAGACCGCTGCCAAGTGATTGGCTTACAATGGGGGGTGAGAAACAATGTGATAAGCTACACTGGAGGTGTGTGGGGTGAGAGGTGATGTGACGCTATGCTATTGGTTAAAAGAGACCACGCGGCAAACAGCTGATTATTCAATTGAAGCCCGGAAGTTGACAGCTTATTTTGAGTGTGAGAGTAGATTGAAGGGTGTGAAGTGCAGATTATAGTCTTCCTGACTGAATGTGTTAGAACTAGAATGTTAAAACTACATTTCTATCTTACCTTTCAACAGGACCCCCATGAAGAGCAGAGTCCAGGTACCTTTCAACAGGACCCCCATGAAGAGCAGAGTCCAGGTACCTTTCAGCAGAACCCACCTGAAGAGCAGAGTCCAGGTACCTTTCAACAGGACCCCCATGAAGAGCAGAGTCCAGGTACTTAATGCTTGTCTTATATACCGCTATTTTAAAAAATTGTCTCACCTCACTATGGTGACATTAGTGATGTTCTAAAGTGACTAATTTCCCTGTCAACTAGCCGTTTTCAACCTTTTTGTTCTTAGTCTAATTTTAGAATAGTCTGCAAGTAAGCAAACACTCAATTGTGCACAATTTAATCTACAAGATTAAAATCATGAAACAAATATTGTATGTATTTCAAAGCCATTTGAAACCATTAATTACGCTCTTTAGTCACAAAATATTGTGCGGCACTTTGTGCCATTTATTATGAGCATTGCACATTACAAAACATGACTGTCGGTACCACATCTGCTCAGGCTACCAGATCTAATGGGATTTTTGCATGGGGATTTCGGTTAAAGACATGAAATAAGGTCTGCCTAACAAAAATTTATGAAGTGGCGAACTTCGTGTTCAGCAAGATAATCTTCACAAATGAGGACCACTTTCATGACGAAGCGTAAAATATGATTTCAAAACTGAAAAAGATTTGTGATTTTCACAAAACACTTAAAAAATCATAAAAGTGGTCCTCATTCGTAAAGATTATCTTGCTGAACACGAAGTTCGCCATTTAATTAACTTTTGTTCACCACAGACTTTCTTTGAAGCATTTAACCAAAATCCCCATACAAAAATCCCGTTCACCTGAGTAGATATGGTAGCCCGAGCAGATGTGGTACCGAGTAGCGACACACTGTGTATTCGGCCTCAATATAGTCCATTAACTTTAGGAAGCATTTGCCTTCAGCAGAGTTGAGTGGAGGCATATCTTGCACAGTCATTCAATGCCGTAATGAGCTGCGTTATCTTTTCACGCCAAACAATGTCATATTGGTTTGCAGAATGTGGCTGACTACCCAGCAGCCTGATATCCTTGCAGGTTAATGTCCATAGGCCTGTGCCGAACGTGGATACGCATTGCTGTCCAGTCGAGTGGTTATATGCCAGTTTTATCTGACACAGCCTACATACAACCTTATTTAAATTTTCAAGATCAGACTGACAAATCGCACTGGTTTTACAAGATGTTATCTGTCTGGTCCCATTTTCACTACACTGGTCTGTTTATATCGCACACGAGCAGGTGCGGGGGCTTCCCCCTGTTAGACAGTTTACATATGTATACTGTCTGGCATTGTCCATTATTAATGGAGTTATTATTAGTTTAGCCGACTAGTATTTTCTCGTGCCGACTAGCGAGGTGGGGCTGTTTAAACGTTTAATCGCACATCCTATAGGTGACATGTCTCAACATTATACTGTGTGTGTGTCTTTCTGTCTGTCTGTCTGTCTGTCTAATACACTGCCAGAAATTTGCATGGCAAATGTACTTCATTTATTTTTGACATATTTATGCAGCCTTAGCCTATATATTTCTGACCGCTAACTGCTGGATCTTGTGAAGATTGTGACTTCCCCCTCTGTTCTAAACAGGACCAACAAGCCAGAGACCAGATCCGTCCTGTAGTGAACAAGATGCCTCCAGCCCTTCCAGTCCGGAGAGCAGCACTTCTCCTTACATTGAAGGTGCTTCAGAGCAGAATGGACCTGACCTCATTACCATCAATGAGATATTTCTAATATCACAAGACTGCACAAGGGAGATTCATAATTGGGACCATGATGCAGATTCTGATTTTGAACAGTTAGATCCCACAGACTCCACTCACGATGACCAACTCCTTGAATTTGTTGAGGCATGGGCTTTTGATGATGAGCTTCCATTTGATGATCAGACAGACAGACAGGCCTTACCAGAGGAGGGAACTGGTGGAGTCAAAAACTCTGTGAACATTGGGGATTGTCCACTCTACAGAAATGCACCAATTTCAGTTGCTGAGAGTCTTTTGCTTATAATGACATTTGCAAACAGACATAAAATTACAGGTAAGGCTTTAAGTGACTTACTAGCACTGATTACCCTTCACTGTCTGGCTGAACTGCAGACAGAGTGTCTTAAGAATTTGCAGAAATTCAAAAAGTTTTTTGATTGCTCAGCTTCCTCCTCGTTACTTTTGCACAAATATTGCAAAAAGTGCTTTATGTCTGTCGAGAGTAATGACACCCATTGTCCAGCTTGTGAAGCTAGTGTGGTGTCGGAGGGGTCAGCTTCATATTTCATTGAGGTTCCAGTCGAAGCACAGTTGAAGTCCTTGTTTGCTAAGACTGGTTTTGAGGAAAAATTGAATTTCAGGTTCAGACGTCAAAAGAAAGGTTGCGACAACATAGAGGAAATATATGACGGAGAAATATACCAGAGTTTCACAACTCACGGTGGACCACTAAGTGATTCGAGAAACATCTCTTTGATGTGGAACACAGACGGAATACCTATCTTCAAGTCCTCTAAATTCTCTGTTTGGCCGTTTTATTGTATCATAAATGAACTAAGTTTTGCGGAACGTACAAAACGTGAAAACATGATCTTTGCAGGCCTTTGGTTTGGGGATTCAAAGCCAGATATGCTAACATTTCTTAAACCGCTGTGTGAAACCCTCAACAAAATTGAAAGGGATGGCGTTCTTGTCCAGTATGCTGGAGCCCCTGAGCCTTTCATATGCAAAGTTCTGACCATTGCAGGGACTTGTGATTTACCAGCTAAAGCAATAGTACTGAATGCAGTACAGTTTAATGGGCACTTTGGGTGTTTAAAGTGTGAACAGCCTGGTCAGACAGTAAAAACTGGGCTAAGGGGGCATGTACATGCCTTTCCTTTTCAAGAAGCAGATCCGAAAGGGCCCCCTCGTACCCACAAGAGGTACATGGATGATGCTAAGAAGGCCTATGAAACAAAAAGCAATGTGCATGGGGTAAAAGGTCCTACTTGGCTTGGCAAACTAGACAGCTATGATTTGATCTCTGGCACCAGCATTGATTACATGCACTCTGTTCTGCTAGGGGTAATGCGTCTTTTGATGTTTCTGTGGTTTTCCTCAGAATTCTCCAGACAACCTTTTAGCATGGCCAAGTCAGTACATGAAATAGACAGACGCATTAAGGAAATTCAGCCCCCCGCTTCGACACGATATCCACGCTCTGTATTTTCTCACCGAATGTACTTTAAAGCTTCTGAGTACCGGTCCATTTTGTTGTCCTTTGGGCCTGTTGTGTTCTGGGGAATTCTGGGAGATGTGTTCTACAATCACTTCCTGCTTCTTAGTGAGGCAATATTCATTCTTTTGATGGAGTCAATAACGCCTGCACAAATAGATCATGCTGAGAGACTTCTGTGGAATTTTTGTTCCCAGATACGTAGCCTTTATGGTGAGCGATACCTAACAGCCAATGTACACTTGCTTGTGCATTTAGCAGATAGCGTTAGGGCTCTTGGACCTTTGTGGACACACTCTTGCTTTCATTTTGAGGACAAAAATGGACATATACTTCGTCTTATTCATGGGACCCAGAATATCCCAATGCAAATGGTTAATGCTGTAAAGCTCATACAGTGTCTCCCAACGATTGCTCAAACCATAAACCCAGATAATGTAGCTGCTAAGCTGTTAGCTAGAATGAGCAGTAACAACAGTTGTGGTGGTCTAGCAGGTGATGTCGTCAGCAAAGTGATGCTGATTGGTGCATCCTGTGATCTGTCTCTTGGAGCAGATGATCTGTCTGCCTTTGAAAAATGTCTTGGTCACAGCTCACGGAGTCATGTAGTCAAAACATTCAGAAGAGCTCACATTGGCAGAACTGTGTACAGCTCAAAGCAGTATGTCAAAGACAAAAGAAGGAACAATTACACTGTGACATTTTATGATGACATGCAGTTGAAATATGGTCAGATTGCATTTTTTTGTTCTTACAAAGAAACGGATGAATCTCCAAATGAGATTAAATTTGCTTTTCTGAATGAATTCTCATGTGCAGGCACCCATCTTCTACGGGATGCTGTAACAGGTGGTACATGTTTTCACATTGTGCGCTTACTGGAAACTCCGGTAAAAAGGACAGTTGTAGCACTTGAGAATATTTTGGCCAAGGTAATGTTCATAGATTTGTGTTCCATGCCTGGTATCGTGTTTGCTGCACATTTCCCAAACACACTGGAGAGGGATTAGACAGTACATGGAGTCATAGACAAGTCAATCAAACTAAAGGTGAGCAATATGGCAAAATATCAAATCACCATTTATTTTCCCAGTCAGGATCCTGATCCACGAGCTTATCATGGTTATTTTTCATGTTGGTTAGAGAAAACAGTTGTGGCACTATCTGTTTCACAGATGCTCCACGCTGGCACTTAGAGCTGAAGCTCCCGTTTTCTTTTACTAAGTGTTTTAGTGAGTCTTTTTCTACCATTTTAATGTCAATTAGAGCCGAAGAACTCTCTGGTGCTTCAGAGCTTTGGAAATCTCTAGCAACCTGGTAACCTGGGAATAGCTGGTGGTGGTGGTGGCTAGGCTAACCATCGCCAAGCAAACAGCAAGTGGACTTTTTACTGCCCAAGAGACACAAATTTAAGCGGACTTTAATCGCACAAGGGCCAACAACTCTGTTATTCAGAGCTTGAACCCTTTACCACCTGCATGGCTAGGCACTGTGTAGTCGCGGTATTTCCACATGTGAGATGTCATTAGCACTTTTATTAAAACAAGACTGATCAAAATAACATGCAAAGACTGGGTTTCCTTCGCTGACTATCAGTGCTTTCACAAAATATTGACACAATGAGATTTCGATTTTTGATAAATAAACCTCAGTAATATGGATTTAATCACTAAGTGGGTAAAGGGAAATAATAGAGCAGCTAGAACAGTCTTGTAAGTTCATAAAATTTCATCCCTTTACTGTAATGCAGCCTTTAAAACTAGGAAAAGAAACTTGTGCCATATTACGATATTCAAAATCTAAGACGATATCTGGTCTCATATTATAATGTTGCTACTGTATATTGCCCCACCCTAAATCAAATTCTGGTGCGTTTTCTCCTTTGTCTTGTTTATTTGGGCAACTGAGAACAATGCACACCAAATACCTGCCCTGTGAGCACTTGAAAGTGCAAATCACAGTCTGCTGCAAGACTGCCCCCGCTCAGTTAAACTGTCCGAGAGTTATGATTGAGCACACACTAGCCAATAGGAGTGCAGGCACTGTATGGCAAATGTTACTGTATTGATAGGGTCAGCAAATGCTGTGTATGTTTTAGAATAGACTTAAAAGTTCTATTAGTGTTTGAAGTATTTAAAGCTGCACAACACTGTCTTGGTGTCGCCTGTTAACATACTGCACTTCTGAATGCTTGTTTGAATTCCATCACAGCTGAATCTTGATCCTCAAGAGATTGTAATTATATTAGGGTTGGTTTTCATTGTGAGTACTATTTGTTACAACTGTTTTTATTAATCTTAAGTGTTCAGGGTCTCATAAATGTATGTGAAAACACCATATTATAAGTAGAGAATGGTAGATACTTGGGACAGCTAATGATTTCTGAATATGCAAATTGTATGAAATAAAGCAAGAAAACAAAAATGCAACCTAGTGTGCAGAATTATTTAATGAAATAAAATGTTTTCACATAATTTAAACATTAAATTGAGGCAAATGAAATGCAATGAACATGAGAACTATTCAAGCCTGTGTGGAGACCTTTTTGATAGATCAGACTGAGTCCAATTTGAGATGCATCTAAAAGTCTGAAATGGGATTTAAATGAGATTATGTAGAGAGCTCTCTTTTATATCAGTCTGAGCAAAGTTTGAGATGCAAAAATCTGACTAATCTGAACATCATTTAAGACTTTTTTGAGATCTCTTGTATAGCTCAACAGAGGCTGATCTGAGACATGCTCAAGTCTGTTTCTCGGGAGAAAAAAACGAGAAACATGAGACCTAAGCAGTAATCTCCTTTTTGTACCACACTTATCTCATTTCTGTCTAGGAGAAACAAATGAGAGATTGAAGAGATCTCAATTCCGATTTTTCTTTCCTCTGGGAAGTGTTAAAAAAGCAGTGACACCTAAGAAAAAGTTAGTAAAACAGTCAGGCAGTATTCGATATATTCCAAAGCACAGTAGAAGGTTTTTATTCAGGCACTCATTAAACTCCCCCTGTGGTGTTCTTTTTTCAATATTCAGTCTTGTTTCATTCACTTGAACAAAAATTACAGAATCATGGAATGCCCTTTCTATATTTTCTCATTATGTTGGTGATTATGGTAATAGGTTTGGTTTTGCCGTACAAATCAGGCCGGCACAGGTTCGACTGTGTATGTGAGAGAGAGAAATGAGAAAGAACAAAAAAGAAGTCTCAGAGCCTTAAACAAAAATGAGAATCAAGACAATCTCAAAGTAGTAGTTTGTTAAAATAGCCCATTTAAAAGGCATCAAGTATGCCCAGATTGCAAATACATCACCTCCAAAACAATATTTCCTTCCAAATCTATCATTTTTAGCAAAGAAAACCACTACATGAACTTCATTTTTCATTGGTCTTTAAATGTTTATATTGGCCAAAATAGAGGCTAATGTTTATTTAAAAAATATATACACTGCCTTTGTTCACACTTAAAGGAACAATCAGACATTTTGTTGAATGAGAATAGGTCCAAGAGGTGTTTAAATGAGCCTAGAAGTAGGAGGGAACTGCACATGTAGTTTTGTCAAATGTTAAAATATCAGCCTTCCAAAGCTTAGCACAATAAAGTGACAATTGCACTCGCTAATTGTGCAGATATCCTTCGTTTGACTCAGACTACATATAAAAAATGGATGTAACATCCGTGATGTTACAGACTGGTTTGTGGACTATGGCTTTAAGGCCAATCTTCAAAATTTACACACAGAAGTGACTGATATGGGCATAAGGGCGGAGCGGGGGAAGGAGCATCGTCCAGTCTATGGCCCTGATCATACCCTGCTTTATCGTCAAATATAAAATCAGTGAGGCCAAAATGTGAAAAATAAACATCATACTGTATTGAAGAAGGCTTTAAACTAGAGATTGAGACCATAAACACATTTTGAAAACGTTTATTGAGGTTATAAATCAAGTGAGAAGTAGGGTGATTTCTCCATAGGATTGCATTGCAGCCTTGGCCTCGCTTCAGAGGTCTAGTACCCCCTGCCTGGTTTGACTGTAGTCATTAAAAGCCACATCTCCCAGCTACATACTCGCGACAGAGTAAGTATAGTTCCTTGACTGTAGTGTTGGGGTCCAATGTCTCGAAAACGGACTCCATTTCAGTTATGTCCTCTGGACTCAAAGGGCACTCAAACTCAGGAATGACAATGCCTGCATCCTCGTCTTCTCCATTGTAATCACCAGCAATTTCCCAGTCAACATCTGGCTCCTGAAAATCATAATAGAGACTTTATTATTGGGTCTTATAAAAAAAAATCAGAGTAGCACAGTAACCACCTGTGGCTTCATCCTTCCATTGAGCGTGAAAAGGTTTGAACACATGAATTGCCGCCCGTGGCTACATTCTTTTTTTAATTTAGACTTTCTTCCAATATGGCAGCCTGTAACTCTGTGCAAATGCCTCTAAAGTTAGAATATCACATGACTTGGATGTAATTGCCCAGAAAAAGGATGTTTCAGGTTTCGCTTAATGAGTAAAGGCCTTGGCATGCTCAACGCGCACACCCCCGCGTGGCTAATTTGACGTCATCGCACTGGGCGTGTCGGGGTGCGAGGTCGGGGCGCGAGGTCGGTGCGCACCGCAGCGCGTACCTCGAGACAAAGCTACCAGCGCGAGGTGTGCGCCGCACCACCAGCCTGTTTCAACACGGAGAGGGACGGAGCAGCAGCAGCACACAAAGGGCTCAGTAGCGCTGAAACGAACGATCAGCGGGGGTCCTCTTCCAGCGGGAGCGCGATTATGCGCGTTGAGCATGCCAGAGGCTTAAGACTCACAGGATAGGTTGTATTCTTTTGACAATGCTTATTGCACAAAGTAAAGAATATTATTTAAAATGACTAACTTCAGTGACTATCCAATAAAGCAAACTCAGGTTGCTAACAATGCCTGTTATTATTAAAACATGATGCAATACCTCTGGACGCTCAGGCTGGTGAATGTCTGTGTGCATCAGTCCAATTTGCCATAGCTGCTCTGGACTCCTGTTGCCTTCAGACCTGAGTGGATGATGGTTCCAGCCTTCTGTAAATATCCCCAAGTCTGTCTGAAGTCTGGGAAGAATTGTGTAGTGCACACAGAACAGGTCCTCAGTTGATGAGATGTCCAGCAGTCCATCGTTCTCCAGGGAGTGCAGTAATTCAAGGTACTTGTTGGTAACTATGATTCTGACATCTCGCCAGAGACGCTCAATCCTATGGATGAGAATACAGTGTTAAGAGAAAAACAAGACTAGTCTAAATCGCAGACAGGTTGTGGTTGTCTGTGTCTGTGTGTGTCTCTCTCTCTCTTATTACAGCAAGGAGGTTGTCTGTCCTTGGCTTTGCGTTGGGCCAAACAACACCCCTTAGCTTCGATATAATCACAATATACCATAGCCTGTCATGAGCTACTCCTTAAAGGAACACTCCGCCCATTTTCAGCTTTGTATCATTAGAGCATCAATAGTAAATCAGAAAACTGTAAACAGTTTTGAAATCGTTCATTTAGTTTGACAGTTATTGCGAGTTGAAGTGTGGACCACTGACATCACAGTGACATCACTGGGCCACACTTTAACTCAAATCAACTCTCAATAATTGTCAAACTAAATGAATGACTTCAAAACCGTTTAGCATTCATTAAGTTTGACAATTATTGAGAGTTGATTTCAGTGTGTGAAACTTTTCACACACTTTTCTACACTACAAGGTCTGGATTTCCATTTCCTCATTGAAGATAGCGGAGCGCGCGGTGCTAAAATGCAGGAGCTTAGCACGTCATAAGATTTAATCGAATCACACACACGCATGCACGCACACACGCACGCGCGCACACACACACACACACACACACACACACACTGACACACACATGTCGCCCAGCGGCGAGTGTGTTCGCCGAGCAACATTCCTTTATTTCCATTTCAATAGGTTGGCTACATGAGACAATAGACTAATAGACTTGTGAAACATTCCACCCCCATCTCAAGTGTCTCTTAAAATGCGCATCAGCCCGAAGAATGACAGCAGCCCTCATCCCAGCTCTGCAGGCCCAGTCTGAGGCCCGTGAGGGGCATGGTAAGCTAAAACTAATAGTTCAGCCTGTAATATTTAATTATTTTAGCTTGTAATTAACTCTTTCAGCGTATTACTTCAACCTGTAATACATAAATAAATTATAAATATATAAATTGTACAAATACGATAGCCTATATATAATAAATGTATTAATAAATATGATATAATTAAAAATAAATAATATATATATATATATATATATATATATATATACATATTTATTTATGTATTACAGGTCAAGGTTTAAAGGTTAAAAAGCCTTTATTGCCATATCAGAGTTGAAAATAACACTGCCCGCTCGCAGGGCCTTCAGGCCTTCATCCCTGCAGCGGTGTTATTTTAAATTCCGATATGCCCTAGAAAAATAAATAAATATTATATATATAGGCTATATATATATATATATATATATATATATATATATATATATATATATTAGAGATGGGAATAGATTAATTTTTTTAATCTAGATTAATCTAGATTAATCCTGGTCATTAATCTAGATTAATCTAGATTAAAATGGGTCATTTGAAGTCTGTCGAAGCCATTCAAAATATGTGTGTGCAACATAAATAATGACTAGAAGTAAGTCCTTGTGAACAGGTTTCTGTTTATTCAATTCAACTTGAATAGCCAGTAGGCATTTAAAGGTAAGAAACCAGCAGGTTACACACATGGTTTGTCTTCATCTGGACAAAGTTCTATCCTGAACTACCTGGAATGAACACCAGAGGGTATAAGAACAACAACCCACATTTCTGGGATCAATAATATTAAACTGGCATTAAACTGTCAGTAGCTGTGTTTCCATTACAGTTTTTCGCAAAATAATTGCGATATTTCTACAACTTCGACAATGTACAATTGCGACTTGTAGGCGTTTCCATTGAAGTTGAGTTTGGTCTGATGCGCGCACACCTGAACGCAATTCCCCATTACCAGCAGCTGCCACAGTGATTACGCACGGGGATCTGCCCATATCCCGTCCCCTGCATGCTCAAATCTAACCAATGGTCAATGCAAATCACAACATGAAGTTACAACGCATATAAACGAGCCTGATTATCAATTCAAAAGAAAATGAGTCGCAAAATGTTGCTGGCTGCGGTGAATGCGAGCGCGACAGACAGAGGAAAAAAGGTAGCCTATACAACTGGTCCGATTTAGACATTTCAGAATGTTGTGTAGGCTATTATAACATTGCACCTGAAACGTGTGTAATGTATTACTCACAGAATACAGAAAGAAGATAGTTCATGTTTATAGCTATAGCCTAAAATTAAGCGTTCAGAGAATAGTTTGTTTGTGTGAACGTGATATGTGCGGGTGTATGTTAAAACAGGTAGCCTATTTGTTCATAATAAATTAACGTTTGGATCTCTGTGAGAGATACTTCATGTTTAAAACACCTATTCTTTAAGAAATGCACCGTTAAGATGTGAAGAATGTAG
Organism: Poromitra crassiceps; assembly: GCF_964638095.1. NCBI lineage: Eukaryota > Metazoa > Chordata > Actinopteri > Beryciformes > Melamphaidae > Poromitra > Poromitra crassiceps. Next base: position 73,573,596 of record NC_139626.1, read on the forward strand.
CCTTAGCCTACTGTGCATGAGAGAAGTAAAGACGTTCCTCATGGTTACATGTTTAACATGACAATGTTTTGCTGCTGTGTGCTGCATTGTGCATGCTATGCTCTGCTGTTTGTTCGCCAATAAAGAACACGTTTGGAACAGTTTGTCTGTTTATTTAACCATAGATCTTCTCAGGGGGAGTACAGAAGCATTTCTGCACCTTGGAGAGCGCAGCAGCGCTTTGCCCCGAGTCCAGAGACATATTACAATAAATTGTCATTTTGCGGGTTTCTGGGTTGGGGCGGGCTCGGCATTAAAGCCGATTTTACGGGTTGGGTTGGTGCGGGCTTTAAAAAAACCTGACCCGCGCATCACTAGTAGCTATTCCCCCGACCAACTATGCAGACTGCAGCTGTTTGATATGCGGCGTTGTCTTTCAGAACGGCCCCTAATTAGGCTACTTGATGGTGTGTCTGTGATGCATAAAGTCGATCATGCAAGTCAATGCTATTTATTTATTTGTTGATTTATTTGTTGATTTATTTATTTATCTATTTATTTATCTATTTATTTATCTATTTATCTATTTATTTATTTATTGGCCTCTTCCAGGCCAGGGATTTTATTAAATGCCTTGATGTTGCTTTTGCACTGTCAGTCACTACACGAATAACACATCGTTGCACGTTCCAATTCTTCAGCACACTTTCATACTTTCGGTAAATGCGATCAGCGGTATGGTGACCCTGTATGTGATCATGTGATCACAGCCTAACAGAATGGTGTGCCCCATGAACGTCCCGTCAATGAAACTGGCCACGATGCCCAATGTTGTTGGTTCCCCTCGCTCATAAATAAAACATATTCAGATGGTCCGAAATTAAATTAACATTATAGGCTACTTTTTTATTTTATTTTAACGCTATATTGGGGCCTATTTAGCTGGTGTAATGACCTGTTTTCTTCCCGGCGCTCCACCGCTCCCCACGCCTATAATAGCTTATAGTTTCATTTGAAACACACAGACAACGAACCAAGTAGGCTACCAACTCAGCTCAAATTTAAGGTTATTTCGTTTGTAAATGATTAAAAACAGTCAGACACCTCAGGCTATCATTGAAAATGTTTTTAATTAGGCTACATGAATAAACAAACGTCTTCAGTCAGGGTTCCATATTCCAGTATTTCTCTCAGTCAGGATGCTCTCAAGGATGCTCACAGATGACACCTGGTGGTCAACGGTGCAACTACACCTCAATTAGTTTTAATGCCGCCGCGCGTCAATACACAGCTTGCGGTAAGGCACGCTTATTGATCCGTCTACCACTGTACATACTTGAAATTGTCTTTTTGGTAGTCTGGGATTGAATACTTTGGTGTTTTCCCTTTATGCCCTCCCTGAAACAATGTGGCTTCAACACCTCGAATCATTTCTGTGATTGAAAGGAAAAGTTGATCAATACATCAAGAATGTACAGCACACATAAAACCATTGCACAGAGGTTGCATGCAACCAGGGAAAAGCCACAACAAACCCTATGTAATATTTCTATTACATATGAGGAAGAGTAAACCCTACCAGTTAAGAATTCCAGCCTGAGAGCCCCGTTATCTATTCCATATTCTCCTATGAAGGACACATGGAGGGTCTTTTGTGGAGAAGTTGTCTTTTGGCGCCTCCACTGCTTCATACCCCTGTTAAACATGTCCTCTCTTGTGACACAAATGTTGAAAATCCCTGTGACGTCAACTCGTCCACTCAGTGTGTCGATGGCTTTGGCAAGACTTGAAGGAAAAAACAAAGTTATTTAGACTACGTTCACACTGCAGGCCAAATGGCCTGAATCTGACTTTTTTCCTGATCCGATTTTTTTCCAAGTGTCTGTTCACATTACTTTAAAAATGTGACCTAATTGTGACGAATGTCGACCAAGAGTGACGTCAAGGTCGCATTGAATTCTGATACGGGTCACATTACTATTCAGACTGAGGTTGCATTTCCAAAAATCAGATCTGTATCTGATTTTGAACCACAGATGAAAGTTGCCCAAATGTGATTTGAAAAGATCAGATTTGATGTGTTTTTTGCTTTTCACACTGTTGTGAAAAAAAAAAAAAAAAAAAAAATCAGATGTGGGACACATAAGGGGGATAAAATCAGATTCAGGCCAGTTCGGCCTGCAGTGTGAACATAGTGTTAGACTGTAAGGAAACAGGGAAATCAGTTTCTGGAGACAAGTTAAAGAGGTAGGAAAAATGTTTAGCTGTACCTGTTACACTGTTTGTCTCTGCCTTTCAATTCTTCTTCACTGGTATTTTTGTCCTCATCCAAATCAATGACGTGTATCTCTTGCAATTTACTGGAAGCAAAGATTTAAGGTGATATGCCATCATCAGTGGAATCCAAAATTAGGGTTAACAATGTTCAACACTATGCAAGAATAAATAAAGTGAATAAACAATGTGTTAGATATGCATAATAGGGGAAAACCTTTCTCGACAGGTGCTGGCATGTACTTCAACAAAATACTCAGGAAACAACTCCAAGCACAACGGACAGGCAACCTTTATGAAAAAAGATCACATTTTAAAGTGAAACTGTCAGATGCAAAATGTCTGCAAAATGTCATGTGCATTACTGTAACTGACCAGCAATGCATTGTTTTTACCTTAGCATCTGTTTTGTGAGAGGAGCTTGTACATGGGTGCACACCAGGAGATGCCTATAATAAAATTTAGGAAGAATGTCAATCAATCACACATACAATGGAAATTGTTTAAACAAACAGATACAAATGAGGGAGCTTACATTCCAAGGATTGAGCAAAGCTGGAGACTCATCGACATCTGTGGTCACATCTGGGGCCAAATTCTGAAAGAGTAATGACCAAAAAGCTGTAGATCCAGGGAACAAGGACAATGATCACCCTAAATAGTGGGATAACATTACAGTTAACATTACCTGTTCAAAATCTATGCTGTCAGAATAATTGTGCGGCTCACACTCCTGGGCGTGTAAAGCCAGCAGCTGAACAGGCATGCTCAGATGACACGTGGTACATCGTGCTTTTGGCATCTTTTCAAACTCCTTGGATGAGTAGGGCAGGGGGGAGATGTCCAAGGTGTCCTGGATGGGTATGATGTACAGACAGCTCTTTCCACCAAAAGCTTTGGAAAGGTAGGCACCTGTGTAACCCTCAGCCTCGGGTGCCAGAACACTTAGTTTTCGCTGGCCTGATCCTCCTGTTTAGGAGCATGTACAATTGTGTACAGACAGACAAAATGTTTATTATTGTAATGCACTCTAACATTTACACCTACATAACATATAGGATGATTAATGGGCACATGTCAACCAGCTATTATTACAGAAGAAGTAGATAGGACTTTTTATTTAATTTTATTCAACTGCCAACATATTATACCACAGAGTTGAACTTATTAAGGGAGACTATGTCTTACCAGCAGCTTTATATAGCATCCAGGCCCCTTCCAGTGGTACCATTTTGGAATATGTGTCCATCAGTATCGTTGATATTGTAGCGAATCAGCAGTACACATACAGGGGTGAGCATTGGTAGTGTCTCGACTGCAGATAGGAACTGTTGTGTGGGAGTGTTGTATTGGGGAACACTATGCTGTGGGGATACTTCCGGAGTGAACTGAGCATGCGCGTCAGTCTTGACACACTACTCGAAGGGAAAGCTGCTAGCTTTGAGCGTGACAACCGCTGAGAGTTGTAATATAACTAACTGTGAATAAAGACCCTTGTACCATCAAGAAGCCTCTGCCTCATGAGATACCGGATACGTTACACTGGCGTCAGAAGTTTAAACGGTGAATATTGCCTCCAGATTTGGCGAAATGGTTAACAAGTTCCTGAAGAAAGAGCGCAAGCGGCTCAATCGAGAGGCGGGAGAGGCGAGAGCCGGGGCAGACTACCAGCCGGCCGAGGAGGATGATGTCTGGGTAGACGCAGCTGCTACCACAGGGAACCAAGAAAGAAAAACAACAGAAAGCCTGGGGTTGGTGAAAATAAAATCCGAGCCAGACAGAGCTAGCACCGTAGCCACGGAAGCTAGCCCGCAGCCCAAGGGAGCTAGCAGGCAAGCTAGCGAGGCGGGAGAAGGAGCGGAAGAACCGGGACCGGTGAGAGTGAAGATCGAGCGGGTTGACACTGCCGCTGTAGCCATGGAGGCTGTGCCACAGCCCAGCGGAGCCAGCCTACGGCCCGAGGACAAAGACGGGACACGGGTCGAGGCGGCAAAGGACGGCGAGCGGCGGGGAAGAAAGGAAATCACCCCGCCAAAATTCAACGGTAAAGTCGAATGGGAGGCATACTGCAAGCAGTTTACAGAGGCTGCAGATTGGAATGGCTGGACGAGAAGGGAGAGAGCCAGCTACCTCGTCATGGCCCTCGAGGGCGAGGCTACAGCGTGCGTGTCGGCAATAGCTGATACAAAGGACTGGGATGTGGTGATGGGGGTCCTGCAGAGACGTTTCGGCCGATGCGAGGAGCAGGCCATCGTAGCCGCAGAACTGTGTAACAGACGCAGACGACAGGAGAGGGTGTGTCTTCTTTTATTCCAGCTAAAAGGTAGGCTATTAGTTGTTCGTATGCCTGTGAAAGCCAGCTATAGTAGGCTAACGTTAATGTTAGCTAACGTTAGCCTAGTACAGCTGGCTTTGACAGGTAAACATTAGCGGTTGCGCAAACAAACAGGCTGCGTGTGCTACGTTAACTTGGTTCGTAGTACAACCGATGCTGGAATACAACACATTTTCAAAACTTACCACTTCAGAATCAGAATCAGCTTTATTGGCCAAGTATGCAAACACATATAAGGAATTGGGCTCCGGTTAGCTTTGCTCTCAAGTACACACAGAGTACACAAGTACACACATATAGAGAAAAATAAAAAAAGGAGAAAGAAGGTTACACATAGTCAAGGCAAGAATACTTTGTAAAAAATACTCTTTTTACAGTGACTGCTATATACAATGTGGTGACTGTGCTATATACAACATAGTAAAGTGGCTATTTTTAAATATGAATATATTAGGGAGTGTACAGTCAAAGTGTACGGTAGGTGTGCAACAACGTTTGTGAACAAGGTTTATACAGATATTGCATTTTTATATATGAATATATAAGGGGATGTACAGTAGTGCAACAACGCTAAGTAGGTTTGTAAACAAGGCTTATACAGGGATTGCATTTTAAATATGAGTATATAAGGGAATGTACAATAAATGTGTGCAGTAGAATGTGCAACACTAAACAACAAGTTTCGTAGACAAGACAATGAACATAAATTAAGTGAGTGGCTGGTTTAAGTGGTTTTAAGGTGTTCAACAGAGTAATGGCCTGTGGGTAGAAACTGTTTTTGCATCTATTGGTTTTGGCGTGCAGAGCTCTGAAGCGTCTGCCCGAGGGGAGGAGTTCAAACAGGTCGTGGCCAGGGTGAGATGGGTCCGTGATGATCTTTCCTGCCCTTTTTTTTTTACTCTGGAGGAGTACAAGTCTTGGATGGAGGGCAGGTTCGCACCGATGATCTTCTCTGCGGTCCTGACTGTCCGTTGAAGTCTGCGCTTGTCCTGTTTGGTGGCAGAGCCAAACCAGACAGAGATGGAGTTGCAGAGGACAGACTGGATGATGGCAGTGTAGAACTGTACCAGCAGCTCCTGTTGGCAGTCCTACTTCCTTGCTCACTTCCAAGTCCTCTCCTTTTTATTGCGGCCCCGAATCCCATATTCCATGAGACTGGTGTCATACAGCCAGGGAGCACACAGACAGCCACTATCCATGTCGTGTGGCAACGCGGAGTGATACTATACAAAGTAGCTCTAGCTGTGGTATCTGCTCAATATACCACAGCTGTGAACCAATCAGATTGTTTGATTTGAGAGACCCGAGAACCGTCTAATACCTGTAACAATCGTTACCATCCCGTCAGCTAGTCCGCTGAGCTCATAGAAGCTGATGGAGCGACTCGCTACGTCAGCTTATATGTAGCGAGTTGGACAATGTGAGCTCTGCTGTTTGATTAAACAGCTGTGTAGGTTGCGGGTAGTGGATGAATTTACAACATTAGACTTGAGCTGGACATGTGCGTTACATGGTTTTAATGCAGACCTGCCGGCCAATCAGAAACGAATATTCACCCAGACCATGATGTAAAGTAGGTTGAATTACATTTGTGCTATGTCAATCAGTGACAGAGAGTTGCAAAGTGGATATTTATTGATATGAAAATGTATTATCACTGATAGTGTTGCCTGTCTTTGTGTGGGTTTGGTTTCTGTCTATTCCAGCAGGGGGCGATGTAAAGAGGTGGGCCATGCTGCTAACAGCCGCCAGGCCCCAATGTCTCCCTCTGACTTCCTGGACAAACTGATGGGGAGGACATCTGGATATGATGCCAGGATAAGACCTAACTTTAAAGGTATCTATCTATCTATCTATCTATCTATCTATCTATCTATCTATCTATCTATCTATCTATCTATCTATCTATCTAATGTATCTGTCTGTCTGTATGTCTGTCTGTCTGTATGTCTGTCTGTCTGTCTGCATGCCTGCCTGCCTGTCTGTCTACCTATCTATAAAATAACATAAAATAGAATAGAGTCGAGTAGAATAGAACTTTAATTGCCACACAATTAATTGTGTGGCAATTGTATTGATGTAAAAAGACACTGATTCATAGTTACATCACACACACACACACACACACACACACACACACACACACACACACACACACACACACACACACACACACACACACACACACACACACAGCATGTTCATATATATGAGATTGGGACTTGGACCTTGAGTCGCACATAAGTCACACACACAGTGACTTGAGACTTGTCCTCAAAGACTTGAGACTTGACTTGGACTTGAAGGTTTGGGACTTGTCTTTCTTATCTTTATTTTTCTTTTGTGTGTGTGCATTAGGGCATTCACAGACTAGTCAACTAGTCGACTAGTAAAACCACTAGTCGACACTGTGCTTAGTAGTCGACTAGTCGTCATTCTTGGTTTTCCCGCTTTCCACAGTGCAGTGTTAATAATGCAGTACAGCAGATATGCCACTGGGGGGCGCTGTGCGTACCTTGCGACCATTAAGACCATCCAATCGACGAAGAAGAACCAGTGCAACCATAACAAACCTCACATCACTTTCTTTTCGTTTTTATTTTAGAATACTCAATAGCATAAACCATTACTTCATTTTAGTGCAGCCAGTTGTTTGTACGGTGTCAGGAAAGTCACTTTTGATGGATACTAGGAAGCATCCTACCGGACTGTATGTGGACAGTGGCCCAGGCTAGGTTGCTAACTAACGTTAATTTAGGAAAACCTCTCCTCGCGCCCCAAAGCAGGACTACACAGCCAGCAGGATAGCAGCATGGCAGACCTTCAAGTGTAAGTGGAGTTAGTTTTAACCATGCTTTACTAAATGACTAGCTGTCATTACTTAAGTAATGTTACCCATTTGTTTGTGAATAATGCAACGTTTTTGTTAGCTGGGTTTCACACTTTTAATTTGAAGGCCGAAAAGGGAAATGGTGTGATAGTACATTGAATTGACACTGGTCTGTCAATTCTATCATTTCACACGTACCATTTCCCTTTTTCGTCTTCAAATTAAAAGTGGAAAAACAACGAAACGTTAACGTGTGAAGCCTTGGCCTATCTGGATTATAAAAGTATAACGTTAGAGAAAACAGCCATCAGCCATGACGTTTTATACTAATTCATAATGCCTCCGCCGGCGATAGCCAGGCCGGAGGCATTATGGATCCGGGTTGTCCGTCCGTACATATGTCCGTCCGTCCGTCCGATGTTCGTTAACTCATTCATGGCCAGTTTAGGACTGCCAATATTTAGCACAGGCCAAAGATTTTCATAATTGTTGGTCATCTTTCAAGACCCACAGTAAGTTATCTATTAGCACCAGAGTGATTTGCAATACCTCAAAATGAAGATGTACGTCTCTGGGTTCACCAGGGAAAAAAAGTGAGCTTTTAGCATGTTCTGTACTCTACTTATATCCATTTATATACACCCTGTTTTCACCCAAAAGGTCTCTCTGAGATGACAAACAGGAGAAAAGGCAATTTCTGTAAAATACACATTCTCAGGCAGAACTCGCTCTCAATTCTTTTATTTTGAACTGTATTGACATCAGACATGTAAATACTATTCGTTATGACACAAATGAAAAAAAAAATATATATATATATATATATATATATACACATGAAGTGCTTTTTTTTTACATTCAACAATACAGCAGTGTGAGTGAGTGTGCAGACAGACACACAGACAGACAGACAGACAGACAGACACACCGACAGACAGACAGACAGACAGACAGACAGACAGACACACACACACACACACACACACACACACGATCCCCCTTCGTTGCGTGATTTCTAACCCCACATAGGATAAGCAATAACCACGCCCTGTGGCGCCGGGATTGGCCAGGAGCAACACTGGAGGGCACGCAGCCCAGCGATTTCATGAACCAACTGAATAGCTCTTGAGAACGGACAGCGGGCTGCTGTGACTGCCGCTTCTGCCTTGTGTGTTTATTTTGTTTTGTTCTGGTCCACCCGTCCTCGTCCATGTCTCCCTGTCCTAGTATCCTCCCTGCTATTTGATCGTTCCCGTTTTCCCCTCGGCTATTCAACACGTCCTCACCGCCCTCTGATCGATCATTTCCTCATTCCTCCGATGATCAAACGCATCTCTGGATTACTTTCTCCCGTTTTCTCCCGGCTGGCACACAGGAAAGCGACCAGCTCCTGCAGCGCGCCGAGGGGCGTTTCAATGGCGTTTCTCCTGTCTGCACATTAGGAAGCGTTTATCCGTTTTCTGCTTTTCCTCCTGCTCAATTTCAAAACAACAGCTGCGGTATGTGTTTGTTCACGTGTTGTCTTAGATGCTAGGGACCTGATACTATGTCACAGGCTGAGGAAGTGTTTGAACTACGCGCTGCAGTAATAAAAACAAAAACACGTCAAACACGTCATTGGCCCTCTGGGCTATTCCTGATAACACGTCAAAGACGTCATTGGCCCTGAATGAGTTAACGTGATATCTGAGGAACGCCTTGACGGAATTTCATAAAATTTGCTTCAAACATCGACTTAGACTCAAGGATGATCTGATTAGATTTTGGTGGTCAAAGGTCAAGGTCACTTTGACCTCTCGAACGCCATTTTCAAGCTTGTTAACGCGATATCTCAGGAATGCCTTGACGGAATTTCATCAAATTTGTCTCAAACATCGACTTGGACTCAATGATGATCTGATTAGATTTTGGTGGTCAAAGGTCAAAGGCCAAGGTCACTGTGACCTCTCAAACGCCATTTTCAAGCTTGTTAACGTGATATCTCAGGAATGCCTTGACGGAATTTCATCAAATTTGCCTCAAACATCGACTTGGACTCAAGGATGAACTGATTAGATTTTGATGGTTAAAGGTAAAAGTTCAAGGTCACTGTGACCTCACACACCCAATTTACAAGCTCTGTAACACAACATCTCAGCAGCGCCTTGACGGAATTTCTTCCAATTTGCCTCAAATGGCGATTTGGACTTAACACGTTCACTGCCAATGACGAGTTGACTCGTCAAAAAAAATCCAACGGTTGACTGCCAATGACGAGTTGACTCGTCAAAAAAAAAAAAAAATGTTTTTGACGGTGGGACGTGCATCTAACCCTTTTACATCTCCTATATAAATATGGGAGCCACCGTACAACCCATTCCACCGACCCACTAAGTGGCGACAGTGCTCTCCAGACTAGAGGAAGCCAAGCAAAAAGCAGCGTGAGGAAGCCATTCTCATGAAAATGGATTGGCGAAAACGCTTTCGCTTTCGTGCTGGGAGCTGGCGGTGGGGGATTGCAAATTTGCATAATAGATTATGGGTGCAACACACTTTGAAACACCTTTGAAACACCAGCAGAAAGCCCAGAATCGCAAGCAGCTTCATTCCAGCTGAGCTCACAACCGAAAACGAACGAGCCTCATTCTCATACTGAATTGTGAATTTCACAAAACTGCGATTATCTCAGCTTTCAGTCTCAGACGCTGAAACCATGCTGTACTCAACGGCTAATATCTACATAACTACTAAGTCTACAAACTAACTCTTTTAGACAGAGAAAGCACACATTCTATTAGTACTTTTGAGATATTTTGTGTTCACAAAGTCCAAGCAGAAAATAATCCTCGGCTCTTGTAAGATGAGCCAGAATCCTCAAAAAAAACCTTTGGCAGAAGCTACCTACAGTAAAAAAAAAACGGCTGGCAGTGAATGTGTTAAGAATGAAATAATGGTGGAGGCATAAATCCGCCTCCGTGTTGCCTGTCTAGTTGCCAAATGCTTTGGGAATCAAGCTTGGTCAGAAAAGGTCTACTACATTAGCTAGTTATGCCTGCATCTCAATAGCCCTGCTGCCTGGTTGTATTTGAGACCTTTTGAGGTGAGTTGAGCGTTTTTATTGGGGGGAGAAAAAAACTCAGACTAGTCGACTACCTTTAGGGACGACTAGTCGACTAGTAAAATTCACTAGTCGTGAATGCCCTAGTGTGCATTAACATTAACTCATTCTCTGCCAAAGACGTACTCGGACGTACTTTTTACAATGGCGTTCTGTGCCAAAGACGTACTCGGACGTACTTTCATGTTTTGGGTGTTTACATTACATCAGACACTTTCCCAGCCTGTGACATTGTTTCAAGTCAAACTGATAAAAGCAACCCGCTAGTTTAGTATTTATGGGTGGAGCCTGTGGTCGAAACAGAGTCCGATCCAGAGTTCTCGGCTGGCGACGATGGCGAGGAAGACGCCAGCGTTTTTGTTGTTGCTACGAAGGCTCCCCTTCACAGCGTTCTGACACGGATGAATCGGAGGAGGAGAAATGGGTGCCACTTGGAGCGATGACGATGGTAAAAAGTAGCCTATTTTTTGTATCGCGTTTGAGATGAAATGATCACACACAACATTCGAGTATAATTGTCACGCATTGTTTATAACTTATGCCGCCGGCATGACTCGCTTCACGTTTCCTCTTGCCAGCTTGCCAGCTTGAGAGCTCTGTCACACTCAAGGGAAGGGGACTCACATGGATCAAACGCGTCAAACCGCGTCACACACCCGTCCCCAGCAACCAAGGCAAAACATGTGTCACATAAACATTTCAAAGTTTACAGCACTAACGTAGCTATTGTGTGATCTTCTGTGCTAACGTTAGTTATGAGAGGTAACGTGACAGCAGGTAACGTTACAGCACTCGTTATTCCTGTGTGTGTGTGTGTGAGAGAGAGAGAGAGAGAGAGAGAGTGTGTGAGTGTGACCTGGGTTCGTTCCATTTGTTTATGCTTTTATCAAGCTAAGCTAAAAATCCACATGGCAACTGTAAAATACATTCTCTTATTTTTTATTTTTTATTTATTTATTTGGGAAAACAAATACTGTATATGTCTGATGTGTCACTGAGGCAAAAAATAAAAGGCTCAAAAGAGAGTTCTGCTTGAAACGGTGTCATTCACTAAAAACCTATTTTTCTCCTATTTCTGTTACAAAGGAGGGCATTTTTAGTGAAAACAAGCTAACTTCCACTGCTTGTAACTAAACAAGGAAACATGGTCGAGTTTCAGTTTTTTACAAGGGGTAAGAAGAGAGTCTCTGCTTTATTGTGAGATATGTTGTGTAATTTTATTCCTTGCACAGAATATTCTGTGGGTCCTGGAAGATCAGGAAATATGCTCAAAATCCTGGCACTGGGAGCACACAGACCGAAATAACCCTGGCAGAGAATGAGTTAAGGAAATGTTCACTAATGTCATTTCTGATCATTGCTGCTATATGTATTCTAATAGATTAGGAGTGAGAATACAGTACATGCTTTGGATTCCTCAGTTTTAGCTATGCAGGGCTCTATCTTCCCCCTGGCCTTAAATTTGAGTTTATGGCTTGGCGCAGCGCTATTAGTGGGCGTGGTCAGGCGCATTCCCTAATTTTTCCTTGGCGCTAAACAGCAGAATGCGCGGCGCTAACCATTTAACCATGCCTTTTTAAGCGTAGAATTATTCACAAGTGTTGGATTGGTGGTGTCCAGTAAACCAATCACATTCTTCCCTTCCAAGGTCCCGATCCACCGAGATACTCCAGTCCGGTAACTCCGGTTGCGGCTACATGCTGTCATCTCTTCATGCCAATTTGGATATCTCAGCGCATCACAGATCATAGCCAGGGCCGTAGCTAGCTATGAGGACGGGGAGGTCCGGACCTCCCCTAATATTTCAGAGAAATTGGGGGGGTTTTTTTTTTTTTTTTTTTTTTTTATAAAACAATCAATGGAAAAGCATGAAAAACACGGGATCGCTTTTATTTTGAAACGAAAGGCAGGTCAGGCAGGAAGTCATCTGACGCCGCGTCCGCGGTAACTTGATTCCGAGAGAGCAGCAGCATGGTGGTGAGTGATGACTGTCTGTCTGCCTGGCGAGATAATTGAAGGTGAGCGAGCTGCGAGACAGTGAGCGAGTGAACGACAGACAGTGAGTGACACTGACAGATTTTTTAGCAACAACCAAGAAAGTAAGTGTCTAGTCTGTCTCTTAAGTAATGTTACCTGTGTGACACGTTGGGATGCTACTGGCTAATCATGCATGATGCCAATTGCCAAGCTCCCGAAGTCAGGTATGCAGGTGGCTATATGCATGGTTTCAGTTTCATGACCCAATAAGTAACAAAAAGAGGTGGTGTAAAGTTAAAAACAACATAATATATTTTATTTTATTTTTCAATTGTTCCTATCAGGAATAAATAAATGTCCCTCTGTATGTTTTTTTTTATTATCGATGATGACTTTGTGTGTTGTGTACGGCTTGGGTTGTGTACCTGTGTTTGTAGGTGTCATTTTGATATGAATTTGGCTAAAACAGTTTGTGTTTGTTAGTTACAATTATGTTGACAGGAGAGCTGAGCAGGTGGTGACATGAAAGAGAATATACTGAATAATGACATCACAACAGTATAATCCTAATGTTGATTTAAAATGATATATTACTCTAAATATGGCTTAAAAAGGGGGGGAAAAAACGGGCGCCGCCGAATCCACCTCCCCTTGCTGGACCTCCCCTATTTCGGAACCCTGGCTACGGCCCTGATCATAGCCTGAATAAAACGATTCAACCTACAGGCAAATACAGATCTGTTCAGCAGGGCTGATGGTCTCCCTGTACAATATAGAACGTTAACTATCGGTGACATTCCTGATACCATCCACTTCCATGATCTTTATATGTGACGCCTGCGGTCGGGAGGTACCGTAATTCGGCCGTGGCAGTTCTCTACAGCAGAGGATCAAAGTTATTTTTTGAAAAAATGTGGTTTTGCTTTTTTTTACAATAGTACAAAATATATTATTTGAACTATCCATTCCATATAAAATGAAGACGTTTTGGGATCGTTAAATGCGTTAATCTTGTTCAATAAAAGTTGACTAGTTTCATCTGCGGAGATTGGGAAACAAAAGGATTTGCATACCAATGTTGATTGGCTGCTCGTGTGGTGTCGGCTGGCCTTTGTTTGGTATCCGCCAATAAGCCCTTTGTTTACATTCCTGGCAGTGAATTCACATGGAATGCCCCAGCTAACGTTACACTAACACCGTGTGCGTGTGATGGATTGGATTATAAGATGATTCTTTAAACGTTATCTGCGAGTGCGGTCCGGCGCAGAACGCAGCACAACACACAACATTATGGGACTTACTTATAGCCTAGATGGCTGCAGCAGTGTGGGAGCTCTGGAAAACATCCTCCTGGATTTTCCTCCTCGGTGAGTTTGTATTTAATCATGAGCCCTAACGTTACGTTTTGTTTCTGTTTTAGGACTGTGTGAACATATAGTTATGGATAGATGTGTGTTTAGCCATAGACTGTATAATATAAATGTTTTAGCACGTTTAGACGTGTGGAGTAGTCGAAGAGTACACAAAGAAGCAAAGAAAGAAGCGAGTGTTAGCTCAGCGCTGCCGCCATTTTGGCCCGAAAATCGTCTCCTTTTGCGTGGTGTCATCGTCATGGGTGTCTCCAAAATGGCGGGTTTCTTCAATAAGTTCTTTGGCGGGACATAAACCATAGATTATTCGCCTATTTTCAGATCAACTGTAACAATCAATGAGGGGAAACACGGGAAACACACACATCTCTTGTTGAGAACAAAGGAAAACTTTAGCGTGCTAGCGAGGCCTGCTAGCCACGGTGTGTGTGTGTGTGTGTGTGTGTGTGTGTGTTTTATTTTTGTTCAGCAGCTCCTGTCTCTTATCAAATCTTTATTCATATTATATCCTATTATTATTATTATATAAATGAAACCTTTATTGCCCCTCAGGGAATTTTCTCTGCACAAGCAGCCCAAAAAGAACATAATAGGCACACATGTAATAATAATTACAATAATCCAGATGAGAAGTGATAAAAGCATGGATACCTCAAAATTAGACCGCGCGTACCCCATTTGATAAGATTTTTGCTTTCAGATGTTTTATTACAGAAAGTTTATGAAACCCATCACCTAAACAGTAGGCTATTACATTCTATCATTGTCTTACTTGTGGCCTGTGTCCCAGTGTCAGAGTGACAGTGATCAGCTGTGGGGAGTGGTTAATGTAAATGAGGAGCCATTGTTCACTCCCCTTGGCTGGCTGTCCCAGGTCTGAAAAACTTCTCAAACTTTGGGAGCCGATTTCTCAGTTCCTGCTTCCCAGAGTGTGAACAATCAAATAAGCATATCTCCTTCAATTTTTTTCAGATTACAATGTGTAACACATCGTTGTTATGGGCAACATCCGCTCGTTAGTCAATAAAGCGGACGAGCTGTCAGCTCTTCTCAAGTTTGATCGCTTATACCGACAGTCTAGCTTGTTGTGTTTCACGGAGAGCTGGCTCTCGGACAAGATTCCCGAGTCCCATGTGAAAATGGACGGCTTCTCGTTACATCGGATGGACAGAGACTTTGAACGGACTGGCAAGAGACAAGGGGGGGGTGTCTGCTTGTACGTTAACGACCAGTGGTGCCATCCTGCTCACGTCACGGTGAAGGAGAGAGCCTGTGACCCGAACATTGAGCTGCTTGCGGTGAGTTGCCGCCCGTATTATCTCCCTAGGGAGATCAGTCATGTTATCGTGCTGGTGGTTTACATCCCTCCAACTGCCAATGCGAAGCTGGCTACCGAGACAATCTCCCGCGTCACACAGGACCTGCAGCGCGCCTCGCCAGACGCGCTCGTGATAATCAATGGAGATTTTAACAATTGTACACTGTCTGCCACTCTGCCGTCCTTTAAGCAGTTTGTGAAGTGCCCCACGCGGGGTGATCGAACACTTGATCTGTTCTACTCGAACATTAAGAAGAGCTATGTTGTGAAGCGGCTCCCCCCTCTTGGTCAATCTGACCACATCTTGTTATCTGTGATGCCCAGCTATTCTCCTGTTATCCGGAGACAGCCTATTAAGTCTAAAACTGTGCGTGTGTGGTCGGATGACGCTTGTGATAAACTTCAAGCGAGTTTTGAATGTACTGATTGGTCAGTATTCTTAGATGATGATGATCTTGATCTGAACAGTAAAGCTGATAGAGTCACTGCTTATATTAATTTCTGTGTTGACGATGCCATCCCCGTTAAACTCATTAAAACCTTCCCCAATGATAAACTCTGGATGACTAGGGAGGTGAAAGCTGCAATTAACCGAAAAAAGAGTGCATTTTTCAGTGGTGATAGAGATATGATCAAACATGCTCAAAAGGAGCTGAAAGCTAAAATAAAACAGGCAAAACTTAAATATAGAGATCGGGTAGAAAAACAAATGTCCAATACCAATACAAGGGGCCTTTGGAAAGGCATTAAATCCATCACTGATTGGACCAACAATTCCAGTTGTTCGGGCTCTGGGATGGATGTTAATCAGGCAAACCAGTTTTTTGCTAGGTTTGATAAATTTGATTTCTCTGCTGAGCAGGAGAGCATCCTCTCCTCTCTGGCTCAGCCTAGTCCTGAGGATTGTTGTCCCCCTATTGTTATTTCTATTGAAGAGGTTCGTCAGGAGTTTAAGCGTATCAAGGTGAACAAGGGTCCTGGGCCTGATGGTGTCTATCCACGCACCCTCAAGGTCTGTGCTGACCAGTTGTGCCATGTTTTTCATACTCTTTTCTCTCTGTCGCTGTCTTCATCTGCTTTTCCTGTAATGTGGTTAACTTCATGTCTTGTCCCTATTCCTAAAAAGAACAATGTGCGTGATAGCCTCACTAACCTGAGACCTATTGCTTTGACATGCCACATTATGAAGTGTTTTGAAAGGATTGTGCTGGGCCACCTCAGGGATCAGGTGGCACCTTATTTAGATCCCTTGCAATTTGCATACAGGAAGAGTGTAGGAGTTGATGATGCGCTTATTTTGATGTTACATCGTATGTATAGTCACCTTGAATCATCTGCCAGCTCTGTTAGGGAAATGTTCTTTGATTTTTCGAGCGCCTTCAACACTATCCAGCCTCATATTCTAGCAAATAAATTGATTAAATATAAATTGCATAATTCAACCATCGCCTGGTGCATGAGATATCTTGTGCCTCGACCTCAGTTTGTTAGGCTGGACGACACTGTATCAGATATCATCTGGACAAAAACTGGAGCCCCTCAAGGAACAGTTTTAGCTCCTTTTTTCTTTATTCTTTATACTGCGGACTGCAGACATAGTGAGGCCATGTGTCATATGCAGAAATTCTCTGATGACACTGCTCTTATTGGTCTCATCAACAAAGGTGATGATCGGGCCTATAAAAAGGAGATTGATTCATTTGTTTCCTGGTGTGATGACAACTTTTTACTGCTCAATGTTGAAAAAACCAAAGAGCTAGTTATTGATTTTGGGAGGAAGAAGGCAGAAGTCTCCCCTGTCATAATTAAAGGGTTGGAGGTAGAAATAGTCCAGTCCTATAAGTATCTCGGTGTCCACCTGGACAGTAAGTTGGACTGGAAGAAGAACACAGATTCTGTGTTCAAGAAGGCCCAGTCTCGACTTTTCCACTTGAGGAAGCTTAGATCGTTTGACATCAGCAGGTCACTTCTTCATGTGTTCTACCAAGGTATCCTAGCTAGTGTCCTTTTCTATGCTGTGCTCTGCTGGGGGGGCAGCCTCACAGTCATGGACAGAAATAGGATAAACAAAATGATTAAAAAGGCTGGCTCAGTGATTGGCCTTCCCCCTGATTCCTTGGAGATGATTATAGCCAAGAGAACAAGGAGAAAACTGAACTCTATTCTTTCTTTTGAAGGCCATCCTTTGTTTAATGTATTTAATGCCCTGCGCAGTTCGTTTAGCAATAGGCTTTTGATGCCTCGGTGCTCTACTGAGCGATTTAGAAGATCTTTTGTTCCTGCTTCTGTAAAATTCTTTAATGAACACTGCTAGCCTTGCTTTGCGAGGCTCTCTCTCTCTCTACTGTATTATTGTTATTTTGCTGTATGTTACTGTTTCTTGTATGTATCTGTACTCGCTCTGGTGGCAAACCATGTTTCCCCTCGGGGATTAAGAATAAACACCATACCATACCATCATTTGAAAGCTTACAGTCTGCCATTTCAGAATCTGTAAAAATCAGAAAAGTGCCCTCGGCCTAATTGAGGGTCAAAATGACATATGTTGTCACATATGTTGTAAACACATAACTTTCACAATAGTGAACAAGCCCCCCCACTCGGCTCATTCAGGGCAGGCTTAGTTTTATAACTTGTAGGCTACCTGCTGCTTCTGCACATCACAGCACAGGCTAAATGATGCGACATAAATATACATTATGTAAAGTCATAAATGTGTTTTTATTGGAAAAGTACATGTCAAGTAAGCTAAGTGTTGTTGGAGCGGACATCACAGTACAACCGTGTTGTATTTGCGACGGATATATATACGACCTGGATTACATGTACGTTTTATTTTGTCCCATATTGAAATGTTCTAGGATTGCATGTTGTGTTAACATAACTATTATTTCTATCTACCATTTAGGCTGATTTGGTTAGTTTTTCTTGTCAACATTTATTAAGCCACAATGCATGCTGGGAGAGATGCAAATGTATGTCTGTGTGTAGCGTTTGGTAGGGGAGGGAGGCACACAACGTGCCGTGGCGCACTGAATAAGACCTGGTTTTGAAAAGCGTTAACCGCAAAATTAACGCGCTTTGGGAAGATCACTTTAGGCTGCTATTTAAGCCCCAAATGCCCATTCTGGCCTATTCTGGCACTGCGCCACGCCTCTTCAGCGTAAAGCGCATTTTGGGGCGTAAAAATATGACGCTATCTTCCCGAGTCAGCGGTAGACAGGCGTAAAGCGCATATTTTTTTTTTGCGTATAAGGCCAGTTTAGCACCTAAGGCCAGGGCGAGGATAGAGCCAGCAGTGTTCTAAGCAGAACGGATGGCACCCAGCAGATGATGGAATGCTCATCCATAGGGATTTGAGATTGACTTGGACTTGCCCCTCAAATACCTGAGACTTGACTTGGACTTGCAAAAAATGACTTGTGAGCATATATATATACTGTATATATATATATGAATAAAAAAGAAGTTCTCCAGCGGACACCAGGGTAGGAAAATAGACACTTTATTAACTTTTAGGCTACATTAAAAACAGGAAACAAGGCGAACAACGAGTTTCACAAAGTGCTTCATCAGGTTCGCTATAGGGTCTGAGACTGCCACCAGGTATGCATTTAAGTCATCAGTTGCTGATTGGCTGATTGGCAGGTGTCAATCACCCAATGAGGTGCCCACAGGACTACAAAATGGAGTCACCACAAAATTCAATAATAGAAAAAGGGGGGAGGGGAATTTTCAGGAAAAGATACAAGATACAATATATATTCACAAAATGCATATTAAATGGTTCACATAATTAACTCAGTACTACACCACAAACATTACAAGTCGAGTCACCACACTTGTCCTGTCTCAACAAGGGAGGGGAGGGAAAAAGGGGCTGTGCCAGGGAGGGTTCAGTGGCTCAACTTAGCCTACATACGAGGTCACCTGTAGACACAGAGAAACCCGAGTTAGACAGTGGAACAAGTTACAAAATTACAAAAAGGGGCTCAAATCTAATGCCTCATTTAGCCCATGTGGCTCTAAGGAGTTAAGAGTATGGATCCAATATGCTTCTCTTTTTAGTAGCTGGTTTATGATGTTGCCACCCCTTGGATGAGGGGTGACTATCTCAATCCAGTCTCGCCTACATCCATCGACGGCCATCTACATCTAGCAACCTCCACCCCTATGTCCGGTGGTGACTGAAGCTGCCCTATCTAGCACTACCGTGGCCCGCATCTGGCTACCGCCTCAGCGTACGCCAATAAACCGTCACAGCCTACGTCAAGCCACGTCTGGCAACCACCGCCACCCATGTCTGGCATCTACTGCCGTCCGCGTCTTGCCACTGCCTCAGTGTACATGAACAAACCGTCGCAGCCTACGTCAAGCTACGTCTGGCAACCACCGCCGCCCGTGTATGGCTCTACTGCCGCCCGCATCTAGCTAGCGCTTCAGCGTACGTCAACCGCCCACGCCTAGCTGCCGCCTCAGCGTACGTCAACAAATCAGCACTGCCTACGTCGAGCTACACCCGGCAACCACCGCCACCCGTGTCCGGGACCCACCGCACCCACCACCGCCCGCATCCAGCTACCGCCTCAGCATATAGGTCACGCCCACATCTAGCAATTGCTGTGAGCTACATCCAGCACGTTCTCTAACCGACATTTGGCAACCACCCCAGCCAGCGACCTCCGCCGCCCACGTCTAGCAACCGCCGCAGGTTACACCCAGCAACCGCCACAGCCTGCATCTAACAGCTGCCCCAGCCAACGTATAGCGACCGCACAGCAACCACAGGCTACATCTAGCAACTACCACAGCCTACCTACGGCAACCGCCCATGTCCGGCAACTACCACTGTCTTCATCTAGCAACTGCCACAGCCTATGTCTAGTAGCCCAGGTCTAGACATAGACCTGGGCCAGCGCCCGCAGCAGCTGACCTTGGCGGGGGAACCTGGCACCGGGATGCCAGCACCCACAGCAGCCGACCTTGGCGGGGGAACCTGGCACCGGGATGCCAGCGCCCGCAGCAGCCGACCTTGGCGGGGGAGTCTGGCACCGGGATGTCAGCGCCCGTATCAGCCGACCTTGGCGGGGGAGCCTGGCACCGGGATGCCAGGACCCACAGGAGCCGACCTTGGCGGGGGAACCTGGCACCGGGATGCCAGCACCCACAGCAGCCGACCTTGGCGGGGGAACCTGGCACCGGGATGCCAGCACCCACAGGAGCCGACCTTGGCGGGGGAACCTGGCACCGGGATGCCAGCACCCACAGCAGCCGACCTTGGCGGGGGAACCTGGCACCGGGATGCCAGCGCCCGCAGCAGCCGACCTTGGCGGGGGAGTCTGGCACCGGGATGTCAGCGCCCGCATCAGCCGACCTCAGTGGGGGAACCCAACGCCAAGATGACAACCGGCGACCTCGGCGGGGGAACCTGATGCCAGGATGGCAGCGCCCACAGCAGCCGACCTTGGAGGAGGAACCTGACGCTGGGATGCCAGCGCCCACAGCAGCTGACCTTGGAGGGGGAACCTGATACTGGGATGTCAGCGCCAGGAGCAGCCGATCTCAGCCCATGTACAGCATTCGCCTCAGCCAGAGCTTCCGGCACCAGGATGTCGATGCCCCTGTTGCCTTTTCACTCCCTCTCTCTCAAGCCACCAGAACAATCACAACACCATTTCACCATTTCAGTAGTTTTAAAGGAGAATTTCATTTTTTTTAACCTGGAGCCCTCTCCTCACATTAATTATTATCTGACGACTCACCCAGTGTTCTCCGCAGCGAGAGTCAGTACACAGCCCAGCCGGCAGGAAAGTCTCGCGGGACTTGACGAGAGTTGGTGAACTGGCACAATATTCAAAAACAGACAATAAAACCTGAAAGTCTTCTTCATCACTGCCAGTGGCTCCCTCTGGCTCTGCCATCTTTCAAAGTTCGTTGCTGATGTGACTTCGCCAGCACATGACATATTTTGTCAGTACACAGCCCAGCCGGCAGGAAAGTCTCGCGGGACTTGACGAGAGTTGGTGAAACTCAGCCCGAATGAGGAAATTAAATCCCTGTGAAGAGTAGTGGAAATAGCCCGGCGGTGAATAGCAGTCTGATGTTTCTTTAGGGGTCATATAATGACGATATGGGTAGAACACGGGAAGAAAACTGTCTATTTACATGGAGGAAAAGCACGCTGCCATGTGGCCCCGACGGAGCGCATTCAAGGACTGGCTTGGAGTACTATTTTGATCACAACAACGCCTACGACGGTCCAAATCGCTGCGAAGAACACTGGGTGAGTCGTCAGATAATAATTAATGTGAGGAGAGGGCTCCAGGTTAAAAAAACAATGAAATTCTCCTTTAACAACAAGACGCAATGTCACTAAGCACCAACACCACGCTCCAATCAGCCTCCCAGTTCTACGAATGGCACAGGGCTGTCAGTTAAATCAATTTCCTCCATCTCAGTGGCTTCCTGATTCGACAAATGGCATCAAGTTGCCAGTTAACCGGTTTCCCTTCATCTCGATGAATGGCACAGGGCTGCGAGTTAACCAATTTCCCCTCCATCTCAGAAGATTCCTCTCTGCGACCGGAGTTGGGTTGCCAGTTAACATCTCTGTTAATCAGCCTGGATTCCAGGACACCACCATGCAGTCGGCCATCGTCGTGCATCCAGCAGCTGCCAAGAGGGCCAGGTCATATCCCCCCCCTGCCTGCCCAGTTCTGATGCGTCCTGCGTCTTCCCTTTCTTCATGCCGCGCCGCGCTCCGCTCGTGGCTCCACCTCCTCGCCAGTTGGAACGGGATCACTTCTTCTATGATGACCACTCAACCTGTCCACACGACATCTGCCTTTTCACTAAAGGTGCTCCTTCCATCGGTTTTGGGGGTTCTACGGTGACAGATGGTTCGCGGCAGCATTGCCCCCAGAGCTCACAAACACGCGTCAGGTCACCTCCTCCGCCCTTCATGAAATCTACCCAAGGCCGTAGCCACCAACTCAACATTGGGGGGGACGGTTGCCGGCGCCCCCTGGGCAGTGTACATGATTCAGCTATATTGGAAGTGTTCAGGTAGTTATTGTTCACAGGTTTGAATGTCAGCATCAATTTACAGTTTACAGGGGATCAAAGCCTACATCACTATTGTATGGTGGTTACAACGCTTAGACCTCATATGGGGTATCTTTTAGAGAGGACATGAAACATCCGAGCATAAGTCCAGTTCACCCAACTGAACCAGAGCCATTCGATCAGATGCCCCGTGTCCTCTCCAATAAGCAATTATGGTTCTGTGATAAGGTTAATGTAGTTCCCCCATATCGCATAATACAAGTCTAGCCTGTTTACCATCCTATATGACAGCTCTTCATATGCTGCCACTGCGCTTAGTTGAGTGAAGCATAGACTAGATGGGGGGAGGTCCACCGTCTTCCATTCTCTAACAAGGGTTTTTCGGCCCAGCATGATGGCTGTGAGGACACACCTTATCTGTGGCTCTGACATCTCCTTTAAAGGGGCAGAGTCTCCCAGTAGATATAAGCTAGGTGAAAATGGCATGTCCGGGCCCGTTACCAGTTTGATGTTTTCATGGATTGCCGTCCACCAGCTCTGAGCCTTGGGACAGGACCACAGCATATGAACAAGGGTGCCCGGGGCCTCCTCACATCTCCAACATGTTGGATCCTCCCTTAACCTATGCAGTTTTGCAGGGGTCCTTCATACATATCCTTTAAGGCCACAACACCAAAAAAATGATTTTTTATCAATACGAAGCTTTGGGTTGAGCCATAGCCAAGTTGGTGGGAACAAGTAGGGGTCTGACTTATATGATGCAAACACTTTTTTCCAAATGCTCTGCAAATGTAAAATAATAGGGTGAGTTTTAGCTCTCTGAGGTAAATGGGCAAAAATGAAATTTAAGGGGGGCAAAGTGTCCAGCAGGGAGCTCTCCATCACCACCCAGGGTGGCGCCCTTTCCGGCGGAAGCGACCAGTGGGCCAAATGTCTAAGGCTAAAGGCATAGTGATAGAATAGTAAATTTGGGAAACCTATGCCACCTCTATCAACTGGCCTCTGCAGCTTCTTCATGTTGAGTCTGGGGCGGCGGTTCCCCCATAATAATTTTTTCTATAGCTCGTCAAATTGTTTAAAATATCTCAGTGGGATATCTAGTGGAAGGGCCTGGAGCAGGTATTGGAATTTAGGAACACTAATCATTTTAATAACATTCGCCTTCCCCCACAGAGAGAGGTAAAGAGGTGTTGTCCATCTGTCGATATCTGCTTTGAGTCTTGTAAAACAAGGTTCAAAGTTTCCCTGAACCAGAGAACTGAGATCAGGGGGGAAAGTGATACCTAAATAGGTGATGCCTTTATCGGGCCATTGAAAATTTCCTGGGTGGAAATAATTTCTGGGGCAGTAGGACGTAAGGGGAAGGGCCTCTGATTTCAACCAATTTACTTTATATCCCGATACCCTGGAGAAAGACTCTACTTGATTCAAAAGCGCGGGTATAGAGCGATCCAGTTGTGTCACAAACAGCAGAATATCATCTGCATATAGCATCAATTTATGTGACACCTGACCGATCTGTACGCCCGGGAATAACGGATTTTCACGAATAGCTTGTGCTAGGGGTTCTAGTGTTAGCGCGAAGAGAAGGCTGGAAAAAGGACATCCCTGTCTGGTCCCTCTGTGTAGGTCAAATTGAGCTGAAATCTTGCCATTTGTCAACACAGCTGCCCGTGGGTTTGAATACATCAACTTGACCCAGGATATGAATCCATTCCCAAAGCCAAAGGCTTCCAAAGTACTAAACACAAAGGGCCACCCCACCCTATCGAACGCCTTCTCGGCATCTAATGAGATGGCTGCGGTAGGGGAATTTTCATTTTGAGTCGCCCACATAATATTAATGAAACATCTTATGTTGTCTGAAAAGCTCCGTGAGCGAATGAACCCCACTTGGTCGGGGTGTATAAGACGAGTAATAATTTTGTCTAATCTATTAGTTAAAATGTTTGCCAGAATGTTCCGGTCTTGCCCAATTAGTGATATAGGTCTATAGTTTTTGCAATCTCTAGCCTCCTTTCCATTCTTTAGAATCAATGTGATCAGAGCTTCATTAACTCATTGAGTGCCAGCCACTTTTGGAGAACGGACGCTCCCAGTGCCAGAGTTTCAGAGCGTTTTCAGTGATTTCTCGAGGCCCACAGAATATTGTGTGATATTACTATGTAAACACAGAACACGCACAAAGAACGATGAGAGTCTATTGTATCATCAGCAAAAAAAAGTTTATTGATACCATTTTCCGTTCTTTAGTTATGAGCCGGAGAAGATAGGTTGTTTTGAGCAAAAACAGGCGTTTCAAATTAGAAGCTGAGATATTCCGCCTTTTGTGAAATGAAGCATTTCAAGCACATTCACTGAGTCTGAAGCTAATATTTTCTGATGTAGTGACGTGGTGTAGTTGTGTGGTGCCCTGCGTGCCCCACCCCCCTCTCCCCCCCTCAGCTGCAAACTCCTCCCCACACTAACACACAGCCTCACGCACCCAGCGTCTATTTTCGGAGTGCTCCGTTTGTGTGCGCCGGCTCCCAGCGCGACACGGAAAAGCCAAACCGGACTGCTGAGAATGGTTTGGCCCTTCGGCGTCGGGTGCTGATTTTCTGGCGGCTAATCGTGTGGAGAAACTATACAGCAGAGACAGAGAGGCTCAGTTGTGGGCGCGGATTGACTGCTGTTCGCAGCCAACGTCAGCTCCAGCCAGAGCAATCTATATGGCTCTGGCTGCAGCATGAGCGGTTTCTCTTTCATCACGGGGCTTTTTCCTGACCTTTCTCTAATCTGGAGAGCACTGTCGCCACCTAATGAGTCCGTAAAATAGGTTATACACCTTCAATAGCTACAATATTTGTACAGGAGATGCAGGAGGCTTTGATCCACGTCCCACCATCAAAAAACGCATTTGACGTCGATCGACGTCATTGGCACTCAATGAGTTAAGTGTTGGGAGCAGAGAGCCCGTTTTGAAAGCTTCATCGTACATGTCTAATAGAAGTGGCGAGAGCTCCTTCACATATGTTTTAAATAATTTGGCTGTGAAGCCATCCAAGCCTGGGGCTTTTCCGTTTGGTAGATTTTGAATAACTTCAATGATTTCCTCCATTGTAATGGGGCTGTCTAAGGATTTTTGTTGTTCATCTGAGATGGAGGGAAGATTCAGATTTGCCAAAAAGGAATTAATTTCCTCAGTTCCTACCTCGAGTTCAGATGAGTACAAGTCCATATAAAATGATTTAAACGTGTTGTTTATAGCCACAGTGTCAGAGTGCAGCTGGCCATTGGAGTCCCTAATAGCTGGGATGACACATGCCAGCTCCTTGATTTTAACATATCTGGCCAGCATTTTGCCCGCCTTTTCCCCTTCCTCAAATTGTTTTTGCCGCCCTCTGAAAAGTTCAAATTCCACCTTCTTAGATTCGATTGAATTGTATTAATATTTCAACTTAGATAGCAGCCTTAAGTTAGAAACAGACATATTTAACTTAAAGTTGGCCTGTGCTTCCTCAATTTTCCCCTCTAGAGCCATTTGGGTGTTTCTAATAGCTCTTTTTTTAATGGCTGCATGTTGTATAATATAACCCCTGAGGACTGCCTTAAGAGCCTCCCACAGTATTGCTGCTGATGGAGAACTTGGTAAGTTGTCCTCTATGAAATGATTAATCTTAGTCCTGAGTGACTCCTTAAAGCTGGCCTCTAGTAGCAAACTAGAATTCAGTCTCCACCTCCGAGTTCTTTGTGTTTTGGTGAAGGGGGTAACGGTTAGGGCAATGTGGGCGTGGTCAGATAGAAGAATGGTTCCTATAGTACATGAAACAGTAGATGAAATAATAGTGTGTGATACAAAAAAGTAATCAATTCTGGAGAATGTATTGTGTGGGTGTGAATAAAATAGTCATTCGTGGTTAAGTAGCCGTCAGATGTCAATGAGTCCCAGTCCCTCGCACAGCTCTTTCAAAACATTGACCGAATTAGGGTTTCGTAGGTGTGGGGGTTTACGGTCTAATATGGGGTCCATTACTAGGTTGAAGTCCCCCCCATAATAATAGGAAAAGTGCCCAATTCATGCAATTTATTCATGCAATTTATTCTCAATTGTATTCATGTGTGATGATGTTAGTCCACATCATCTACATTGTGTCTTGTGTCTGGTATGTGTGTGTTGAGGCTCTACTTTAGCAATACAGTCATGTAAATTGGTGGTATTTATTGCCATAGTAAATTTCACTTTGTATGTGTGTGTGTGGGGGGGCACTTCAAGTCTGGGTCTACATTTTAAAGTAAAATGCATCATTTTGGTACATTTGAGAGCAAAATGAACAGGCTAGCTCTATGAAAAACTACACCCACCACATTAATATCCTCTTATGTGATGTGGCTGTACAATGATGAAAAACAATTGTCTCCCTATATATTCTTCATTATGGTAGAATGCTGCTTGCTTAACACATTGAGTGCCAAGGACGTCTCTGGACGTCCTAAAAAAAAGTAACGAGGAGTGCCAAGGACGTCTGTGGACGTCCTAAAATCATAATTCATATTATTCCATAATTCTGCTGTTTAAGGTCGTACCCAGCCAGTGAGCATGAATCCCTTCAAGGGATCACACGGCGCCACCTTAAAACTCTATACGGGAGCTGCGCCACCCACCTCAGATCCTTCATTGTGCAGGAGAAAACGGAGAACGCCGTGATCAGAGAGACACCGACGCATGCTGCAGCCAGCCAGAGCCACACAGATTGCTCTGTCCGCAGCCACAGTTGGCTGCGATCCGAGCCCACAACTGAGCTCCTCCGCCGCTGTCTATCCGCCTGCACACAGCCCCTCCACACGACCACCCGCCAGAAAGGCAGCCCGAAGCCGAACGGCTAAACCTTCTCCCTCAGTCCCGCCTGCCATTTCCTCGTTGCACTGAAATCCGCCCGGGGCAAAAACTGAGGCTGCGAAGACAGTGTGGGGAGGAGCCCGCAGCTCCGGGGTGGAGAGGGGGGGGGGGGGGGGGGGGGGGCACGCAGGCTGCACACAGAACCACACCATGTCACTACATCAGAAAACACCAGCCAGAGTCAGTGAATGCGCTTGAAATTAGAGTATTGATAAAAGTGACTTTATTTCGAAAAGTAAAAAAAGACAGCAGAAAACCCTTGAAAGTGCGCTTTTTTCAGAGGCTGTCATTTCATAATGGAACTGTCTAGAAACAAAATTTCTTCTTTGAAAGAAGTAGGAGTGTCCAATGTTTCATTTTGATGAACCCTGTTCATATAGCCCTAATAGAAAAAATTCTATAGCTGTTTTCAACTGAATGGAAGTGAATCTGGCACAGGCTCCAGACAATTTTACTGAAGCGCTGTGGCACTCAATGTGTTAAAGGAACACTGACTATTTTCAACCAGCTTTGTATGAGATTTGCGACTTAGACAGCATCACCACTTGTCCAGAAACACTTTCTCTGGTGCTCCATGGTGGCAGACAGGATGGAGAGAGAGATAGCTTCCCTATAGGGCAGTGATTATCAAGCTTTTTCATATTAGAGAGTATTTAGTCCACATCAGGGCAACAGACCCCCATTTGATTAGGTTTTGTCATAGCCACTAGCTCCATTTTCCAATGATGTAAGTCTAGCTAGCAACAGTTCAAGTTTGATACAGCACTTGACACAATGCGTAGCCTACACAGCCAATAAGGCAGTCACAGACACATTCACACCAGCACACGCAGACATGAGCATGGCACCCCAGCCAAAACACATTCACACCAGCACATGCAGACATGAGCATGGCACCCCAGCCAAAACACACAGCACATTAAGCAACGCAGTCTTAACAAAGACATGTATATATCAAATATCAATCGCATGTCCTACCAGTGCAGATCAGAAGCAGACAGTCACATCAGTGCGCTGTTCTCAATGATGCAGTCCAATGAAAAATAAAGTATCTCCTTTGTGATGGCCATCAACATAAAGGCTTTATAAATATAAAGGCGCATTAGACTAACGTTAAGACCTTTGTTTTATGTCCATTTTACCTGTAGATACTGACGTGCAAGGACATTGTTTGAACTTCCGCGGTGTTTGAGATGGAACAGGCCACTTTGAGCAGAGCAGGAGGTCCGTCTCTCACACCATGCTATAATCACTTGCCAGTAGGGGGAGAACCAATCTATAAAAATAGACCGGCCCAGTGCAGTGCTGGGGGGGGGTGAAATTGATTAGCCTACATTTCTTTTTCTTTCTGCGGTCCAGTCCGGCCCGTACGCACACCGGCCCTTCTGGCATTTGCCAGAACTGCCAGATGGCCAGTCCGGGCCTGCCTAGGAGCGCTGGCTCCGCGGTATTGCCACGAACAGCTGTATTGCACAGTAAATCTATGTTTTCTTATTTTTTACATCAATTTATTGGGGGGGACACATTGTATCAGGCTTAAATATTGGGGGGGATTTGTCGTTCTCAATGTATATTGCCGATACGGCCTTGAATCAAATTCAGCCTTCAGAGAGTACAGACGTGTGCACGCTGTGCTCTGCTATCGCTTGCCTGCTTGTCTGGTGTGGATCTACGATTTTTCGGTGCTATTACGGCCCATATACATTTTTGGGACCCTGTGTTACTGACCTAAGGGCATGTCGCCCTGTAAAGGATGTACTGGCCATCTTCAAAAAATTGCAATACTGGAAACTACCATCCTTTGTTTGAAAGACACTGGGATTATTTCTACACAGCCTCAGAGCCAAATTAACTTGAGCTCTCTTTCCAATGGATTCACAGAAGCTACGATGCCGAATGCTAACCTAGCGTTAGCCACCTCATCCTCGGGTAAGCCTCCCACGCATGTTCCTGAAAACACTGCCTCCCAAGCTGCGATAGCCTCTGCTACTCGGAGAAACAACCTGACACTGTCCATTGGGATGTCCAGGGGGCGAAGCCGAAAAGGAGATTTATCTCCCCCAAATTAGTGATCCCTGGAGCTTCAGAGACTGCCTCTTATCGCCCGGAAATTAGCTCAGCTAGGGGCTGGCCTGCGATAGCTAGTGTAGCCTCTGTTGCTACCTCTGAAGTACGGGAACTGTACCACCATGGACCGCAGGGCGCTACGGAGGGTGAGGCGCGCGGCCCAGCACGTAACAGGAGACGAGTTGCCAGAACTGCATGAACTGTATAAACAGCGGTGCCTCAGGAGGTCCCTGAAGATCATCAAAGACACAAACCATCCCCACAACAGCCTGTTCTCCCTGCTACCCTCAGGGAGGAGATACAGGGTTCCAAAAGCATGCACAAATCGCTTGAGGAACAGTTTCTTCCCGCAGGCCACGAGACTCCTTAACATACACAAATAGTGTAGTAGCCGTACCGTACCGTACTGCAGCTGCTACCATTATGTATGCCTAATGTTTAATTGTATGTCTAACAAGGTACATGCTATTTGCACCTGTATGTCAATTACGTCGAATTTAAAATGTCTGAACACGTCTAACGTATGCACAATGCCTAATGTTTAATTGTATGTTTAATAAGGTACATGCTATTTGCACTGTATGTCAAATACGTCGAATTAAAATGTCCGAACACGTCTAACGTATGCACATGACATGTGCACCTATGTGCAATGAATATGCCACTGACTTGTTTTATCGCTATTCTGCCTCATTGCCTATTGCTGCTTAGTATTGCTTATTGATGCCTATTTCTTATTGCCTATTGCTCATTGCTTGTTGCCTATTTGTACTATGTCGTAAACGGAGTCCACAGCACAAGAATTTCACACGTGATACTTGTACCATGGAGTGACAATAAAAATCTTGAATCTTGAATCTCTTGAATCTTGAACAGCCATGGATTGCTGTGAGAGGGGGGAAGAGAGATGCCAAGAGATTTTCTCCTCAACCACTGATGTCTCTAAAGCTGGAAAACAGATTTCAACCACTATCGGGTGGGCCTGTATCGACTGCTAACACGGATATTGAACCGGCCCATCGGATTTCCGACAACCTAGGTAGGCCCAAAGCTAGGAGGCTTTTAACACATTGAGTGCCACAGCGCTTCAGTAAAATTGTCTGGAGCCTGTGCCAGGTTCACTTCCATTCAGTTGAAAACAGCTATAGAATTTTTTCTATTAGGGCTATATTGACAGGGCTGGACTCTAATGAAACATCGGACACTCCTGCTTCTCTCAAAGAAGAAATTTTGTTTCTAGACAGTTCCATTATGAAATGACAGCCTCTGAAGGAAGAGCACTTTCAAGGGTGTTCTGCTGTTTTTTTTTTACTTTTCGAGATAAACACACTTTTATGTAAACAAAGGTCACAGAATGAATTCTGCTTCAAGTGTGATAAAATGCTATACCTAAATGAAAGGTTGGAATGTCTACTTTACCTTGGGGGAGAAAGTATGTAAAAAGAATGTTTCATTTATTTTTTACAAATATTTGAAAACAGCTTAGTCCAACTTCAAGATGCTGCTTTTTATGGCATCAAGGTGTATGTTGCAGGCCATCTCTCCATAAAGAAACATGATATCAACTTCTTTTTTTTGATGATGAAAGTACACTTCCTAAGCTTTCATTTGGTGTATAACAATCAAATATTCCACGACAACATTTCATGCAGTGTATTCTTTTCTTCAAAAAAACCTTCAAAGTAGTTTCCAAATAAAACACATTTTTATGCATAGTATTTTCATAATAGCCCACAGAATGAATTCTGCTTAGAGTTGAACAAAATGCAATACCTCAAACGAAAGGTTGGAAACTCAACTCAAGTCAATAACAAAAAGTATGTGAAAAGAATCTTCCATTTATTTTCTACAAATATTTGATTACAGCTTTTTTTTTTTTTTTTTTTCAAAAGAACCAACACATTTTATGAAAAAAAGGCATACACATGACTGATGCTATTACTGTGTTACAACTGCTACTATTCTTGTTACAGTAATGACACTGCTATTGGACGGCTTGACAACAGTCAGACAGCAGGCAGTTTGTGTTTGGAGGTAACGTTACTGTAGTCTTGAAGGACTGAATCCCGCTACAGCTTTCTCTCCAGTGTCTCTACTTTTCAACTGTCAAAGCAAATAAACATACTAAAGCTTGATGGACTGCCCACACACTCGTTGACACTAACTAAACTAAACTAAACACTGCATCACTGGCTGAAGCGGGGGTGGGGGGGGGGGGGGGGGGGTGGGGTGGGTCGGGGAAAGTATCACTGTGAGTGATACTCAAAGTAGCACGGGTACAGGCAGAGAGGTACGTGGTCACAGCCAGGGCAAACGTACTTGGTCTCTTTTCGGAGTCCCTTGGCTGCGCAGTGCGCACATTTTCGATACATTTTGGTTTTGGTGGCTGGGACTTCGACTGGCAGTGGCACATGTCCCGCGAAGTCCACATCCAGCCTCGCTGAAGCGGACCGTTTGCGTGGGTGGACTGGTGTTCTTCCTGGAAGAGGAGGTTGGGGAGGGGCCGGAGGAGGAGGGGGATCTGCGGTCCAGGATTTGACCACAGACAGGATGAAGTCTTTCAGGGTTCTGCAGCTGGTCGTTGGGTTGCGTGCCCTGTAGACAATGAATGCATTGCTCATTGCGATCTGCATCAGGTACATGACAAACTTAGAGCTCCATTTTGCAGTCTTCCTGATGAATGGGTAATAGGAGATCTTCTGGTCCAGGCGATCCACACCACTCATGTACTGGTTGTACTCCACCACGCATGCTGGCTTCCTCTGGGGGACTCTCTCACTGTTTCCTTTTTGTCTCACCTCCACAGTTGTCATCTCATCCTGGTGGAGGGTAGAAATCATCCGGACGATGCGTTTGTCTCGCCATGCCAGGACCATCACTGTGTCATTGTGACGAGCGCGTTGTTCACCTACTGCCAGGTCAGATGTGGTTACCTCGCGGATGGACGGCGGTTCTCCCCTGTTGACACGGAGTGTGCCAGCTGAGTGGATCTGGAGGCCGAGGAGAAGACGACACATTGACTCGCTGTTGTAGAAGTTGTCCATCCACAAGCGATATCCAAAACCCTCAAGGCCGGCAATCAGGAAGCGCACGGTGTCCTGCAGGGTACTGTGAGTTCCACAGTATGGCTTCATGGAGTAGCAGTAACCATTGGCTGAATCACACAGAATGTAGCTCTTGATACCGTACTTGGTGGGTTTGGCAGGAGAGTAGACACGGAAACGTAATCGTCCTCGAAAGTGCATCATCCCTTCATCCACCGAGATGTTTTGTGACGGCTGGAACATTTCCTTGAATTTGGAGAGGAGCAGATCCAGGATGAGACGAACCTTGTGGAGCCGGTCGCTGCCATCGACCTCCCGATTATCGCTGAAGTGGAGAAACCGCCAAATGAGCTGGAACCTGTTGCGTGGCATTGTGCTCCCGAAGTATGGTGTTTCAAGCGCCACGTCAACAGACCAATACTCTGCCCAACTCGGCTTCTTGATGATCCCAGTGAGGAAAAGCAAACCTAGAAACCGCTTCAGCTCCACCAGGGTCAGCGGTTGCCAGGCGTTTACCCTGGCGTATGGCAGACGCAGCTCATCTATGACAGCAATGCACTGTTCCGCGTACTTGTTGGTCTGATCAACAATGTGCACCATCAGCTCGTCACAGAGGAACCGTTCCACAAAGTCGACAGGCTTGTCGGACTGGAGTGATGCTGCCGCACTGGGACCTGGCACTGCGGTGAATGGCAGCGTTTTGGGGCTCCAGTCAGCCATATCCCGCCAGCTCGGAGGATCCAGGGAGGGACGAGACTTGCCTAAAACAAAATGAAATAAAAGGGTTTTCTTCAGACAATTGTGATATGTAAACAAGCTGTCTTTTTGACAAAATCCAATAATCTTCTCACCTCTTTTGCTTGAAGATGCCGGCAGATGCTCTTCCTCCTTGTCCTCCTCCTCCTCCTCCTCCTCCTCCTCCTCCTCCTCCTCCTCCGACTCTTCTGTATAGTAAAAGTGAGTTTATAAAAATATATTGACATTTCTTGAAGGAAAAAAGTTTGTTTTCAATATCAGATGAATAATTGTAATTCTAAAATGGCCTTCATCTCACCGTCATCACTGGAGGTCAAGCGCGCACGACGTGTGACGCTGGGGGGAGCCCCTTCCTCTTCGTCGTCATCTTCCTCCGAGCTGTGCTCCAACTCTGAAATTGAATATTTTACATGGTATTATTAGTATGCTAACTAATTGCAGGATCGTTATTCTTACCAAGCTTGGTGTTGACGAAAATAAATTGATGAATAATAAAAGGTGTGTGGGTGTGTGTTTATTTTATTTTTTACATTTCTACCTCCATTGTTTTTTTTACTTGCTGGCCAGTGATGCCTGTTCCTATGTATATACACTGTAAGTCACTTTTATGAATACTTTTTGCACTCATGATTATTATTATTATTATTTTTCTCCTGCTTCTTTTTATTATTAGACATTACATTACATTACATTACGGCATTTGGCAGACGCTTTTATTCAAATCGACTTACAATATCAGAACTTACAATATCACATTTTTGTCAACAATCGAGAAGTCATCTATGCATACAATCGTCTGGCATTTACAGCTTTAGTAGTAATAGTTTCCTGTAAAGGATCAATAAAGTAGGCTATCTATATATGTAGGTTCTAACCTCTGGAAGCCGCCTCGTCCAAGAAGGTTCGCCTCTTAGGTCCAGGGCCAGGGGGCTGCCATTCCTCATCTCTGGCGTCGTCAGGAGATGATGAAGCTGTCTCCTCCGGCTCATCGGTGTCAGTCTCCGGAAGATCTCTCTCCCGAACAGCACGGCTGAGAGCCTGTTGCAGTGTGAGCTGCCCAGGCCCTGGGCGCGGCCCACCACGTTTGTGTTTGGCCTTTGGCATGCCAGCTAAACTAACTAACGCTAGTCTAACTGTACACTAACGCTAATCTAAGACTAACGCTAGTCTAACGCTAGTCTAACACTAACGCTAGTCTAACAAAACAGACGCACAAGACAGACAGACAGACAGAGACACACAGACACTTTTTTTTTTTTTACACAGATCCTATCTACCTGACCTAACGCTAAATGCTAAATGCTAAAGCTAACACAGGCACACTCGCTAGCACACACTCACACACACCCGACACAACCCACCCACGCACTCACCTCACACCAAGCACTCGAATCCACTCACTACACAATCTCACAAACTAATCTACTAATCGCTATGCTACTAAATTCTACTAAATGCTACTAAATGCTATAAATCTCTTCTCTGCTACTGCTACTGATACTGCTACTGCTACTAACCACTCCTACTCTACAAGGAAGGCTCTGAGCGCCCCAAGGTTTTAAAGTGTTTGCGCTGCGCAGCTGCGATGTGATTTTTAAGGTGGCGCCGTGTGATCCCTTGAAGGGATTCATGCTCACTGGCTAGGTACGACCTTAAACAGCAGAATTATGGAATAATATGAATTATGATTTTAGGACGTCCACAGACGTCCTTGGCACTCCTCGTTACTTTTTTTTAGGACGTCCACAGACGTCCTTGGCACTCATTGTGTTAATAGCTAGCAGGCCACAGCCTCAAATAACATCCTTGCTCATTGGAGAGTCTGGTATGAGTCTCTTTTTACCCTATGTGTATGTATGTGTCACTTACATTGCTGTATGTATATGTATGCCCTATGTATGCACTAATTTTTGTATTTCTTCTTTTAAACTTTTTTGTACCTCACCTGTCGAGGGACTACGGATGGAAATTAGCTAAGGCTATAATCCGGCACATTTACATGCAAATGTTCATTAATGTTGCACTGTCCCTGAAATAAATTAATAAAATAAATAAAAATAAATGAAACACATCGGTAATAAAAAACACCGCTACTCTCTGCTTCCCCGATGAGATGAGGGGAAAATTCCTGAAATCCTATCTACTCACAGCTCCGTAAACAAGATTACTTTACATGTCGGAGAAAATTACATTCTCAAAGAGCAATCGGAAATACTAAAACGTGACTTCCTGGTTCTGCTAGCGCTTTTGGGCTCCCTGGATATTGAAGCTTTTATCAGTGGCCCCTTGCCCCCAATCGGACATAGAATCAACAAGTTCAGTAGGTCTTTGGGCCTAAGTACATGGCTCTCAACAGTCTGTCCCCTGCACAATGTCAACTATATTGACAACTTCAACCTGTTTTGGAACCGCAAATACCTCTTTCGTGATAATGGAAAACTCAACAGGGATGGTGCAAGGTTGTTTACGACACGTCTTATCAACAACAATCCCTGTTGCCACAACTCGAGGTCAGCCAACTAGATGAAACATCCACTGCCATGCAGGCTATCTCAGCCCATCCCCCCCCCCCCCCCCCCCCCCCCTTCGGGGCCTCTACACCCCTCCGCCAACTCCCAGTTCATCAACCAACCATGACGTCATCCTTCCAGGATGAAGTGGAGGACACTGCTCCCCTCTCCTCCTCTCCTCTCTGCTTCCAGGCTATCTCAGCCCCCCCCCCCCCCCCCCCCCCCCCCCCCCCCCCCCCCCCTTCGGGGCCTCTACACCCCTCCGCCAACTCCCAGTTCATCAACAACCAACCATGACGTCTTCCTTCCAGGATGAAGCAGAGGACGCTGCCCCCTCCCCCTCCTCTCCTCCTCTCTGCTTCCAGGATGAAGTGGAGGATGCTGCCCCCCCCTCCCCCTCTCCTCCTCTCTGCTCTCAGGATGAAGTGGAGGATTCTGCCCCCTCCTCCTCCTCTCTGCCCTCCGAGGCCAACCGACTAGCCTCCTCAACTGATTCCCCTCCTGTCCTCGGGGCCTCTACACCCATCCCCCACAACCTTCAACAGCCATGGATGAAACGATGGATGAACATGCCCCTTCCTCCACCTCTTTGCTCCTCCACCTCTCCCCACCCCCCTCCCCCATTCCATTCTCCAGCAGGTTGAACGAACTGATAAGCGTTGGACTGTCTATGATCCCCCAGTCCCCCTGTCCATCTAAGCCCCCTCCTGCCCCCTCGACCGTCCCCTCCCTCACATGCCCTCCAGCCCTCTCCCATACTGCCATGCCCCACGCCCCCCCGACCCACCCCTGACCCACCACTGCCGACCCCGAACCTGCCCCCCCCCACAGTCCCCTCCCTTACATCCCCCTCAACCTACCTGCTCCCCGCCCCCCACCCACCCTCTCTCTGCCATCCCCCACGCCCCACCAACCCACCCCCAACCCACCACTGCCGACCCCAAACCTGGCCCCCCCTCAGTCCCCTCCCTTACATCCCCCTCAACCTACCTGCTCCCCGCCACATTCTTGATTTAGTCTGCTCTTCCTCTCTACCCATCTCCAACCCTCACCCTCTCTTTTTCCCTCTCTCTGACCACCACTGCATCCTCTTCTCTGCCATTCCTCTCCAAAACCCTCGAGTGCATCGTCGCCACCCAACTTCACTCCCACCTTCACTCCCACAACCTCTACGAACCCCTACAGTCTGGCTTCCGTCCCTTCCATAGCACCGAAACCGCCCTCTCCAAAGTCATCAACGACCTCCTCACCTCCGCTGACTCCGGTGCCCTCAACATCCTAGTTCTACTTGATCTGAGCGCAGCCTTTGACACTGTGAACCACTCCATCCTCCTCCAAAGGCTGCGCCAACTGGGTTTGAGGGCACTGCACTGGACTGGCTCACCTCATACCTCACCGACAGACAACAGTTCATCTCCCTCTCTGGTCACTCCTCCACCCTCTCCTCTGTTTTGCAGGGGGTCCTCCAGGGCTCAGTCCTCGGCCCCCTGCTCTTCATCTGTTATATACTCCCCCTTGGTCACATCATCCGTCAATTCAACCTGGACTTCCACTGCTACGCCGACGACACTCAGCTCTACATCAGCACCAAATCCCTCCAGAACCCACCCCTCACCCACATCGAAAACTGCATATCCGCAATAAAAACCTGGCTAACCCACAACTTCCTCCAACTCAACAGCGACAAAACTGAACTCCTCCTCATTGGCACCAAATCCACCCTCAATAAAACCGGACCCATCACCCTCACCATTGACGACTCCACCATCACCCCCTCCCCCCTGGCTCGCAACCTTGGTTTCATCCTGGACCCCACCCTCTCCTTCGATCCCCACGTCAGCTCCGTTGTCATTTCCATCTCCGCAATATCGCCAAAGTCAGACACTGCCTCTCCCCCCCAGCTGCTCAATCCCTCATCCATGCCTTCATCTCCTCCCGCCTCGACTACTGCAACTCCCTCCTCACCCGTTCCCTCCATAGACTCCAGATGGTCCAAAACTCAGCCGCCCGCCTGCTCACTCATACCCGGTCCCGCGATCACATCACCCCTGTCCTCCACTCACTCCACTGGCTCCCCGTCAAGCAACGCATCAACTTCAAACTACTCCTTCTCACCTTCAAAACCCTCCACAGCCTAGCCCCCCCTACCTGACTGACCTCTTCATCCCCCATCGCCCCTCCCGTACACTCCGATCCTCTTCTACTGCCACCCTCATCATCCCCCCATCCAGACTCAAAACCTTTGGTGACCGTGCTTTCTTCTGCGCCGCACCCCGACTTTGGAACTCCCTCCCCCAGACCGTCCGAGACTCTCCCTCACTCCCCACTTTCAAGCTTACAACCTCCCCTACCCCTGACCACCTCCTCCAAATCATCACCCTCCGCCCCCCCCACCCCTCCCTCCTGTTATCTTCCTCTCCTCTGCTTCTCCATACAACCTTGCCCTGAACCGCCACTGTTATTTGTACCTGTTCCCTGTATCTGTTGCGTTACCTGTTTGCCTGTTGCCTGTTTCTGTTGCCTGTTGCTTCTTTTGTTTCACTGTTAAGCGTCTTTGGGTTTTGAAAAGCGCTATATAAAATAAATAAATTATTATTATTAGAGGTGATGATGCTTTCGAAGATGGCTGCGTAGAAGGGGACCAGGAGGTGTTTGTTGACTCTGAACTTTTTTAATTGCCTGAGAAAATGCAGTCTTTGTTGTCCTTTTTGGTTATGTAGTCTGCATTGATGTGTCATTTAGATTGTTACAGATGCTGTGCTTTGCAAACTTAAACTAATCTATGGAGGTTATTGGCTGTTATAGTTTTATTTTTCAGCATAAATGTTTGCCTTCAAATATTCAGTAAAAAATACTGGGGGGGGGGGGGGGGATCAGTACATGAATGTAAGTTGTGGTAGATACAAAAAAAACATGACAAATTTGCCTTCAAACATTGCACTTCAACATAAACTAAAATACTAAAACTAAAATATCTTTGTTCTTTGGTTTGAAAACAACAACAGTAACTCAGAGTGAGATTCAGATCCTGTATAGAATATAAATAGTACAACAAAATAAAATTAACCACAAATCTAAAGTGCACACTGCACCGTTTTTGGGAGGAAAGGGAAAGAAAAAATGTATATGTATTACAGTCCACTGTATATACCCTTGAATCTTCAGTGGAGAAATGTAACGATCTTCACATCGACAGTGAAACAAAATAAATTGCTTTCAAACGCCTTTTAACCTTTTAACCTGCCTTTTAAAGTGCCTTTTAATGGCACTATTTCTTTGGACGTGCTATTAACGCATGCATGTTCTGTGATGTTTGAGCCTTGGGAAATCAGGAAGCGATGCAGTCTACTGGCAAGAAACAAACTGTCCGCTGAGCTGAAATGGATAAAGAAACAAAATGGGTATTTTGAATGGGAAGTGCAGCTGCAAAGCCCTGCCGGATGGTTCTGTTGACAAGACAAAAGTGATTTGCGTTTACTGTTGATGTGAATTGAGCTACCACCGCAGCACTTCTAGGCCTCTATCTTCCCAAAAGCGCTAATTTAGCGTTTGCGCTCGTTTAATGCCACGCGCAATGCAAATTGGGGGCGGACACAAGAGCATGCCTGTGATAATTGTACTGGGCATTGGCTGCCACAAGCCAAAGCAGGCGTTTCAGCGCTAAAATGTGGTGATAGATGGCATTATGCTATCGTCAGCAGCGCGCAATTACTTTGCGCTAAGAGCTTTGAAAAGGACCTATTACGCGCAAATACCTCTCTGCGCTGGGTGCACTGCATGGAGATTACGGGTGCGCTCCCAGCGCAGAGAGGTATTTGCGCAGTGGAAAGTGGAATTCCTTTTGAATATGTCATTAAGCATAGCCTTGCCACGCCAAGACATCAAATTATGCTGCTAAAATTGGGTATTAGCAGATAATTCAGTGAGGCAATCAACTATAACTCACTGAGAAACTTTTATCACATCGCAAAGAGGGAAATTAATTGAGAAAACTTGTTGGACAATGGACATAGGCTATTTACTTTCATAAGCCGGAGGGTCGTTGGCACCACAGACGATCTGTCAATAAGCTGTCTCTGTCCTCGCAGTGAGTGAGTGAGTACACTCTATTACGCATGGAGAGAATGACAGCATATTGCATGCCTCACGCAAACAACCATTGCAAGATCTGATCGGTTTTGATTGACGTAATGCCCAGCCTTGCCTGGCCACGCCTGTGAATAATTCTGGTAGTTAAGACCGCCCAAATCCCGTTTGCGCAGGCATTTTGGGGCGCAGATGATTTGGGCACGGCTCTAATTTGGGCTTGCGACACCTGCCGTGAACCTTTCCGCATCCCGGCCGAGAACTGCATCCCCAACATATTTCGGGGCTGTTTTAACTTAGAAATCAGGGAGGTCGCGTCTACCAGACATTGATATCACTTTTAACACGTTGACTGCCAACAACGAGTTGAGTCGTCAAACACAATCCAGCTGTTCACTGCCAACGACGACTTGAGTCGTCAAACTGTTTTTTCAGTGGTTTCCACTAGGTGAGGCCCTTGGGCAATAGGTGAATGTGGATCCGACCTCTCCCGCTGCCCCGGAAGTACTCTAACAAAGATGTCTATATAAGGAAGGCGGGCTCCTTTGATCAGCGTGGGTAGTAGGTAAGTTTGAGATACAGAGCGAGACAGCATTACATAGCGATTTATACATAGAGAATTTCAGCAATTTAGCGTCAGATTTAGAGCGAGTTGGTTAGCGTAGTTGATTTAGTTTGTAGTTGTTAGTACAGTAGTAGTGTTTAGTATAGTCTTCATAGTAGACTTAGTTTAGATACTTAGTTCGCGCGTAGTTACAGTTAGTGTTCATTGTAGTTAGCTTAGCACATTTAGCGTTAGCGTCAGTTCATTTTAGTATTTAGCCTTTATTCTAGTTCAGTTTATTCTAGTTCAGTTTGATCGAGTTGGTAGCCGGTAGATTAGCCTTATTTCAGTTCAGTTTGAGCTAGTCGTAGCAGTAGTTGTTTTATTTCAGTTTAGTTGGGAGCGGGTGGCGTGTTTGTGCCATGCCGGCAAAACGCAAGCGGTCTTCGGCGGCCACACGCAAGCGATCGGCCGATCAGAGATCACTGCTGGATTTCTTTTCTGTACGAAATGAGCTTGTGCCGGAGACCGATTCCGAGGTCTCGGATGATGAACGGGGTGAGCCTCTGGATGTCGCGGTTGCGGCTGCTGGACTGACTGAGTCCGAGTCGAGTGACATCACGTCTTCCCCAGACGTGGAGGACTCTGAAGATGAGTGGGCCCCATCCAGGAGCGAAGGTCCACAGAGCAGTGGTAAGACGATGTTTGAGATGACTTGTGTAACTTGTGTAAATGTAATTACTATGACTGTACAAAAGCCAGCAGTCAGTCAATTCATTTTACTTTATTTCAGACTCTGAAGATGAGCCTGTAGCTGTAGCAGCCAGCTGTAGCGGTACTGGTGCCACAACCTCTGGTGCCAGGAAAATGGGTAAGAGCACACTTCAGTATCAGGTTTATTTTCACATCACAGGTTCCAGCCAGAATTCCAGAAATTCTAGAACTCCAGAATTCAGTACCACACATATAAAAAACACTATTTTATGGTAATTATGTATTTCTATAATTTGCAGATGGAGCTGGAAGTGGGACACGTCCTCGGCCTGCAGGTCCTGAGTGGTGTGGCGTTGACTGGGAGCCAACCCACATCCCATTCACAGCAGAACCGGGTCCTCATAGTGGTGGTGCTGCTCAACCAGTGGAGTTCTTCCAGCTCTTCCTGGACGATGAGCTGCTCCAGGCCATTGTAGTCCAAACTAACTTGTATGCACACCAGTGCATCAGTCAGGTCAGTGAGGCTCTGCCACATTCAAGGCTTGGGAGGTGGAAGGACACTACAGTGGCAGAACTCAAGAGCTTCTTGGGACTCTATTTCCTGACTGGGATCGTCAAGAAGCCTGAACTGGCCATGTACTGGACCACAAATGAAGTGACTGCTACCCCCCACTTCCCCAGAACCATGTCTCGCAACCGCTTTCAGCTCCTGACACGATTCCTCCATTTCAGTAACAATTTTGATGTTGATGGTGCAGACAAGTTGTTCAAGGTCCGGCCAGTTTTGAACGACCTGTTAGAAAAGTTCAGAGCCATGTTGACACCAAGTCAAAACATCAGTATTGATGAGGGGATGCTCCTGTGGCGTGGGCGGTTGGCCTTCAAGGTGTACAACCCACAGAAACCCATAAAGTATGGGATAAAATCATACATCCTCTGTGACTCCCAGACAGGTTACTGCTACAGCATGAAGCCCTACTGTGGTGAGCGGTCCACCCTAGGCGAGACAGTGGAGTTCCTCCTCGGGGACTTGGCAGGGCAGGGGTACCATTTATACATGGACAACTACTACAACTCTGTTGGAATGTGTGCACAGCTGCTGGAGTGTCAGACACATGTCTGTGGCACTCTGAGGAGGAACAGGGGCGAGCCACCTGCTACAACGGTTACCAACCACACCGTGAAGCTGGGGGAAACCGTCATGCGCCACAATGGTGGCACCATGGTTCTGGCCTGGCGAGACAAGCGCATCGTCAAAATGGTTTCCACTCTGCACGATGACACGATGGAGA
Source organism: Poromitra crassiceps (assembly GCF_964638095.1). Taxonomy (NCBI): domain Eukaryota; kingdom Metazoa; phylum Chordata; class Actinopteri; order Beryciformes; family Melamphaidae; genus Poromitra; species Poromitra crassiceps. The sequence goes on from NC_139626.1 coordinate 73,615,733, forward strand.
CGGTGCAGGTCAGGCAGAAAGGCAGCAGAGAGAGGGTCCCACATGCAAAACCCAAGTGCGTTGTAGACTACAACAAGTACATGAATGGGGTAGACAGATTGGACCAGAACATTGCCTACTATCCCTTTGCCAGGAAGACATCCAGGTGGCCATTCAAGTTTGTCATGTACATGTTTCAAATGTCTTTTTACGCCTTTGTTCTGTACAAAGCTAAACACCCAGCTAAATGCCAGAGAAAGTGTAAAACATTGATGGCTTTCATCCTGAGTGTTGTCTGTGCATGGACCAGACCTGTGGTGGAGGAGGAGGTGGGGGCTGGGGTGGAGGAGGAGGTGGGGGCTGGGGTGTGGGAGGAGGTGGGGGAGGTGGGGGAGGAGGTGGGGGGTGGCGGGGAGGAGGTGGGGGGTGGGGGGGAGGGCAGTGACCAACCTGCAACCAGGCCGAGCCGGGCACCATACCTGGACCCTCCAAGCAGGCTGGATGTCGATCTAGCGGGCCATTACATGGCCATGTATCCAGCCTCACTCAAAAAAGCTGGCCCAACGAGGAGGTGTAGAGTTTGTACAGAGAGAGGTGTTAGAAGCGAGACACGCTACCGTTGTGTCGTGTGTAATGTCCCATTACACAGGGCTGGCTGCTATGAGGTGTACCACTCAGAGAAGAACCGTGCTCGGTGGCACAAGTAGGCATGGGTCGTAAAAAAAAAAAAAAACTGCCTGTTTTTGATGCTCTGTTTGATTGTTTGCTAGCTAGCAGGAATACATAAAAAGCACCTGCCGATTTTCATGTAACTTTGTGGATGGGTGTAACATGGGCCAAGGAAGTACCCATTACATTTTGGAGCAGTTCTGGATTCGGTGTACGAGCCCAAACCGGTTTGATCACGAACCGAAAAAACCTATAAAAAAAAAAAAACATGTAAAAAAAAAAAAAAGCTGAGTGACCTGTGATCTGCTCTTGTTTTGTATTTATTTTGACATTTATTTATTTTATTATGGTATTATTCCTCCATTATTGAAAACAACTATTGTTCAGATGTCTGATGTCTCACTGATGCCAAAAATAAATGGTTAAAGTGACTTTTCTGCCTGTTTGATTGAATTTCACAAAACTGCGATTATCTCAGCTTTCTGCCTCAGACCCTGAAACCATGCTGTACTCAACGGCTAATATCTACATAACTACTAACTCTACAAACTAACTCTTTTAGACAGAGAAAGTACACATTCTATTAGTACCTTTGAGATATTGTATGTTCACAAAGTCCAAGCAGAAAAGAATCCTCGGCTCTTGTAAAATGAGCCAGAATCCTCAAAAAACGGCTTGGCAGAAGCTACCTACAGCAAGAAAAAAACGGCTGGCAGTCAATGTGTTAAACAGTTACATTTCTGTATAAATTATTACAAGTATGCTCCCGTGAGGTGGGGATGCGTTTTTTTGCTGATTGGTGGGGGAGCAAAACTCGGCAGTACACCTGGCGGACGGCGCAAGGCGGAATGCTATCTTCCCTGCCTTAAGGCACGCGCAAACAGGTGCGCAAAGCACTATTATGGGATAGCGCCTGTTGGAAGATAGGGGTCCTAGTCTGAAATACCACTTGCTCACCAAGCACACAGCTGAGGCAGAGAGCCCTCCGCCCCCTCGCTTAAAGCAGACCACGCTGGATACTTTGCCTGGAAGACGCCTGGATATCTCTCCGAATGGGTGGCTACAGCTTGCAGTCCAATCAACATGAAATTAAATTTGCTGATTTAACCATGCAATAGCAGCAGAAAGGCTAAATAACAATATAAGGCTGCTAGCTGGTTCAAAATGGAGACACACGGACACACACACACACACACACACACACACACACACACCTGCCAACATTAGGCTGTGAAAAAGAGGACCCCTTTGAAAAAGTCCCCCCCCCCCACAAATTTAGCCTAACTTTGGAGTGTTATTTAGCTACCTTCCTGACAAGCTAGCATGACATGGTTGTACAAATCGATTACTTAAGTCTTCTAGTTTCATATGATACCAAAAACTTCACTCTGGCTTTAAAATCGTATGATTGGTATGAATGTAGACATGAATGATGGTCGGAGGGGCCGTTGAGCGCCGATGTGTGGCTGCCACGCCTTCGAACCACCGGTACGAATGGTGTGAACGAATAATGATTCTGTGAAGCGCTTTGAGCACTTGGAAAGGCGCTATATAAATCCAATCATTATTATTAAAACTGAGCCTGCCGCAGCCTCTGAAAGTAAATGTTCAAAATTGTGATGTTTCCCAAATATCGCGATATTTCCGAAAATCGGCCCAATCTGGCAACTGCTCAGGGTTGTTATGCCGCTGTCTAGGGGTACCTGGACATAACATAAAATAAGCCCATCCTCCCCAGATCTCAAAATCAGCCACAGAAACAAGTTGGTTGTGTATAAGAAATAACAATTAATTTATTGTCAAACAATTAAGAAATAAACAGAAGGTTGCAAATAACAGGATCAAGTAACCTAAAACTGGAGGTTAGCTTCGGAGTAGGCCAAAGCCAAAAAGGTACTAACTAAAGGATTAAATCTTACCTAACAAAATAAGAAGAAAACCAAAAGACATCATCTTACCTCCCTAACTACTAAATCTTACCTAACAAAATAAAAATAAAACCAAAAGACATCATCTTACCTCCCTAACTACTAAAACAGGAGAAAAAGGGGGTTAAACATAAATGGCAGCCTACTCCTACATCTCCAGCAAATAATACTCTAACAAAGCTCCAGTGTGGCTGGTTGGGATCCGGGAAGTATGGGTTGTGGCCCTGCGCGCACCAGTGGTGGTCTGGTCTCTTATAAAGGCTGGGCCTTCCCACCTCCAACCAATCACTGCTCCTGATTACACAGACACTCACACATACACACCTGGAACCCATGCACACATCACTCAGACAATCAGGGGAGGGAAACACAAGCAATTAATGAAAAATCAACCTAACATAAACCCAAAATACGACAGCAGTCGTAACAGTATGTAAAAACTGTTTTTTTTGCAATTCTCTGGCGGACCACCAGGCGGAGCCCCCCGGACCCCCAGTGGTCAGGGAAAATAATGAGCGATGATAGGGGGGATGTCGTGGATGTCCCGCCTAAAGGCGTCACATCCGCTTGTATTTCTCCCATCACCTGCATAGTTTTTTTTTTACATGTGTCGTGATTAGGCGAATACCATGAAACTTCCTCTGGTCTTAAGAGTTTATTTTCCCAACTTCCTTTGACCAGGGTCTGTGGGTGTGATGTACAGATTGTTTATGTTCGAAGAATGTAATAATGCCAGTGTGGCTTGAGAGACTAGTGTGAAACTGGTTGTATTTTGTTTTCTCGTCCGGTGAATGAAGTGATGTCAACCTTATGCAGCAAATCAAACAGCGGGAGAGGCTCTCTGACTCAGAGAAGCCCTGCCTGGCCTGCTTGCGGCTCAAACAGCCCAGTGGAGACAGTGGGAGGAGCCTTGGTGTTCAGGAAGTGCAGTTTTTGTTTCCGGGCGAACAGTATTGCTTTTGTCCATAGGCACCGCTACAATCAACACAAGGTAAAATTTCCGCATAGATGCTGGAAACGTGTAAACTGGACTGACATCGATTAATTGTTGAATTCAACCTGTTAAAAATAATGACTGATTAACCGACAATGTGTTCTGTGTATCATTCCTGCGGCAGAGTTCACATACTGTAGCTATATTAACGTTTATACCAGCAGAGGGCGTAACGTCTCATTATGCCATGATACACAGTAGTAGCCTATTGTGTTTACTGTATGGAGTTGTGTTGTCATCAAAGACTAATAATAATTATATCATATTTTGTAATTATTTGTTTCACTAATCACTCTGTCTGTCTTTCTCTCTCTATCCGCCAGGTCCTGCAGTCAATGTTTCCTGTAACATTTTCATCAACAGCTTCGGGTCCATTGCTGAAACCACTATGGTACGTAATACTGCATAGTAATAAACTAGCATGAAAAGCGGCGGCAAGCCTCTGATTGGCTGGGCTGTAAAGGAAGTTCTGCGTGCATTGGTGCATCATTCAAAATGTAGGCTACCGCCTACGAGTTGTGTCACGAATATAAGGACGCATTTTGTTTTGGTCTCAGGGTCGTGGTCCTTAAACACTTTCCAAGAGTTGTCTCCCATTTACCAAAGCCACACATGTGAAATATCCCAGCATGCATTGGGCTAATACATTTAGATAATAAATAGCATCCAAATTAGCCTAAATAGATAGAAAGGTAGATAGAAATTATAGCTGCTGCGCAGCAATGGGTCGTGGCCGGGCAAGTCTCAAGGTTTTGAGCTAGAGGTCTTCGGGTATGCCCGACCCCCCGAATACCCGAGGTTCCGACCCGGACCCGGCCGGGTCTGGGTCCATTCAAAAGAAGTGCCTCCGGGTCTGGGTCGGTTCCGGTAGCGATTGTCACGGGTCTTGGGGCTCTGACAGTGAAATGCCGGGTCCAATAAGACCAGAGTGGACCTGGCGATGAGCGCTGATCACGAGAGAAATGCATCAAAACAGCACACGTGAGGCTTGTTGTCACAAACTGCAAGTAAATCCATAGAGAAAATAACTAGCAAAGAGCGTTCCCATCTGCAATGAAAATTACTTCCTCGTTTACATGAGGCGCATGTGACCACCACATGCGTACACATGCGCACACATGCGCCTCAGGCAAACGAGGAAGTGATTTTCGTTGCAGAGAGGTAACCCTCTTGCTGGCTCCTCTCGCTATGGATTTAATTGAAGATGACTGTTTCCCGTACTTTTGGGATTATTATTCGATGATCGCATGGTGAGTACACAAGTCATAACATGTATGTGATTGTTTCTAGCGCTGTTGTGTGTGTTTTTGGGCGATGGAACGGTGGTAGCATAGAGAGACTGCCACTGTACTATCTAACTAGCGTTAGGCAGCATCAACCAGGTGAGAATGCTATAACGTTAAGATGCACAAAGTTTAATTTGATATACAACTTGTAGCAGTTAACAAGCAACTTTGACGTCAACACCACTAGTCTCTGCCTCGGTATTTCTCGGATCTGTACGGGGCCGGGTCTCAGATTTGTAATAATAGACGGCTCCACTCCGGGTCCGGGTCCGACATTTATCGGTTCTGAACGGGGCCGGGTCTCAGATGTTTAATAATAGACGGGTCCATTACGGGTTTGGGCACAAATTCCCCGGGTCCATGATTTTGGACCCGTGAAGACCTCTACCTTGAGCTATTATGACATCACAATTGCTCAAGTGACATCAGTGATGGCATCACAATTGCTTGACTGACTGATGACATCACAAATACAACCTAATTGCCATAGGTAATTATAGCTGCTGCGCAGCAATGGGTCGTGGCCGGGCAGGTCTCAAGGCTTTGAGCTAGAGGTCTTCGGGTATGCCCGACCCCCCGAATACCCGAGGTTCCGACCCGGACCCAGCCGGGTCTGGGTCCATTCAAAAGAAGTGCCAAACCGCTTGACCAAACCCTTAGAAAAGTCATAGCACACCTGTCCTCAATAAGCCGCATGTTTTGAGTTCGGACATGTCTATGTGGCGCAGAAATTGTGGGGGTTATTACGCGCCAAAAAAGTGGCTGCTGCGCAGCAATGGGTCGTGGCTGGGCAAGTCTCAAGGCTTTAAGCTATTATGACATCACAATTGCTCGAGTGACATCAATGATGGCATCACAATTGCTTGACTGACTGATGACATCACAAATACAACCTAATTGCCAAAGGTAATTAAGGTAATTAGGCTATACACGGGGCCAGAATTCAACGTTTTGATGCACTGTGGGCTCAATTTTTGACCGATCGAAAATCTGTTTTGATACTTTTGTGTAGAACAGTCTAACGATGCAGATACTGAAGTTTGGTGTCGTTTGAAGAAAAAATGTGTGAGGAGTAGGGTTTAATTCGTTTTTGCAGTTTTTGCGGTTTTGCGGTCTTTAGACTTCATAATTGGCCATAGGTTGCATTGTACAAAAGTTTCCCCTCATTTAGGCGCACATTTCGGTGAAAGTTGCAAAGCCGTAGCACGTATGCCTGATTTTTTATGAATTTTTAAAGTTTTAAACTTTAGACGGTCGCTGTAGTGCCACCGTTAGGACTATTGGCCCCAAATTTGTGTCAAAGACGTTTGGCATGGGACTGGACCTTTGTGCAAAGTTTGGTTAGTTTTCATCCATGGGAAGTCGAACTTCCCGGGAGGAAGAAGAATAATAATAATACAGGCAAATACAATAAGTGGCCCTGCCGCTTCGCTGGCCCGGCCACTAATTATAGCTGCTGCGCAGCAATGGGTCGTGGCCGGGCAAGTCTCAAGGCTTTGAGCTAGAGGTCTTCGGGTATGCCCGACCCCTCGAATACCCAAGGTTCCGACCCGGACCCGGCCGGGTCTTGGTCCATTCAAAAGAAGTGCCTCCGGGTCTGGGTCGGTTCCGGTAGCGATTGTCACGGGTCTCGGGGCTCTGACAGTGAAATGCCGGGTCCAATAAGACCCGAGTGGACCCGGCGATCAGCGCTGATCACGAGAGAAACACATCAAAACAGCACACGTGATGCTTGTTGTCACAAACTGCAAGTTAATCCATAGAGAAAATAACTAGCAAAGAGCGTTCCCATCTGCATTGAAAATTACTTCCTAGTTTACATGAGGCGCATGTGACCACCACATAGTACACATGCGCACACATGCGCCTCAGGCAAACGAGGAAGTGATTTTCGTTGCAGAGAGGTAACCCTCTTGCTGGCCCCTCTCGCTATGGATTTAACTCATTCACTGCCAATATCTGACTGGCATTTTTGGCACAGGCCAAGTATTTCCATAATGTTTGGTCATCTTTCAAGACCCACAGTAAATTCTGTACTAGGACTACAGTGATGTCCAATACCTCGAAATGAAGATCTAAGTCTCTACTTTCACCCCCAAAAAGAAAGTTAGCTTTTAGCATGTTCTGTACTCTACTTATAACCCTTTTTATACACCCCATGTTCACCAAAAAAGCCTGTCTGGGAAGAGAAAAGGGAGAAAAAAGCATTTTTGTAAAAGGGCACAATCTCAGGCATAACTCACTCTCAATTCTTTTATTTTGAACTGTATTGACATCAGACATGTAAATATTATTCGTTAGGACACAAATGACAAAAAAAAAAATATATATATATATATATACACATGAAGTGCTTTTTTTTTACATTCAACAATACAGTTTACTCGGTGTGAGTGTGCAGACAGACAGACAGACAGACAGACAGACACACCGACAGACAGACAGACAGACACACACACACACACACACACACACACACACACACACGACCCCCCTTTTAGATTTCTAACCCAACATAGGATAAGCAATAACCACGCCCTGTGGCGCTGGGATTGGCCAGGAGCAACACTGGAGGGCACGCAGCCCAGCGATTTCATGAACCAACTGAAGAGCTCTTGAGAAGGACAGCGGGCTGCTGTGAGTGCCTTCTGCCCGCTGCTGCCTAGCTGTTCCTGTGTTTATTTTTGATTTGTTCTGGTACACCCGTCCTCGTCCATGTCTCCCTGTCATATCAACTCTGCTATTTGATCGTTCCCGTTTTCCCCTCGGCTATTCAACACGTCCTCACCGCCCTCGCAAACTGATCGATCATTTCCTCATTCCTCCGATGATCAAACACATCTCTTGATTACTTTCTCCCGTTTTCTCCTGGCTGGCACAGAGGAAGGCGACTCCAGCTCGTGCAGCGCGCCGAGGGCGTTTCAATGGCGTTTCTCCTGTCTGCACAAGGAAGCGTTACCCGTTCTCTGCTTTTCCTCTTGCTCAATTTCAAAACAACAGCTGCGGTATGTGTTTGATCGCGTGCTGTCGGCTACCCTTTGAAGGCAGGGACCTGTGTCTGTGTCACAGGCTGGGCAAGTGTTTGCTGCAGGCGCTGCACCAATAAAAACAAAAACACGTCAAACACGTCCTTGGCGGGGAAGGCCATTGCTGATATTCAGTCAATTCAGTCTTTGGCGGTGAATGAGTTAATTGAAGATGACTGTTTCCCGTACTTTTGGATTATTATTCGATGATCGCATGGTGAGTACACAAGTCACAACATGTATGTGATTGTTTCTAGCGCTGTTGTGTGTGTTTTTGGGCGAAGGAACGGCGGTAGCATAGAGAGACTGCCCCCTGCGTGCGCAGACCCTACACCCTCTTGATGGTCTTGCTTTGCTGGTGGGCATCAGGTATTCCAGCTTGTGTTTGCCAATCGGGATATCGAGCCTGCAGTCTGGGTCGGTGTTGTATGGTGCCCTGCGTGCCCCACCCCCCTCAACTGCAACTTCCTCCTCCTCCTCTTCCTCCTCCTCCTCCTCCTCCTCCGGCACAGGTCGCTTTGAGGTCCATGACTTCACCACCCTCCGCATGAACTCCAAGAAGGTTTTACACTCCCCTGGGTTCCTGGCTTTGTAGAGGATGTAGGCGTTGAAGATGCACACTTGGAACAGATAGGCTACAAACTTCTTGGGCCAGTTCAGTGTCTTCCGGATGAAGGGGTAGTAGGCAATGTTTTGGTCCAACTTATCCACCCCATTCATGGAGGAGTTGTATGCCACAACACACTCTGGCTTGAGCTGAGCAACTTTGTTTGTCTGTCCCTTCTGCCACACGTCAACGCTCTGCATGCTGTCTTTGTGGCAGGTTGTCACCATCTTCACCAGCCGTTTGTCCTGCCAAGCTAAAACCATAACCCTCTCATTGTGACGCACAACTTTTCCCCCCACCCCCAGGTCAGTCTTTGTCACCTCCCTGATGATCTGAGGTTCCCCCCTATTCTTCCTCAGCATTCCACAGACATTGGTTTGTGCTCGCAGTAAACACTCACACAGTGCAACAGAGTTATAAAAGTTGTCCATGTAGAGCGTGTAACCATGACCTTGAAGACGATCAAGGAGCGAGAACACAGTGTCTGGCAGAGTGCTAGATACCCCAACATAAGGCTGCATGTTGAAGCAGTACCCTGTGGCAGAGTCACACAGTATGTATGATTTGATGCCATACTTCACCGGCTTCTGTGGGTTGTACACCTTGAAAGACAGACGGCCCCTCCACAGCATCATACCCTCATCAATGCAGATGTTTTGACCTGGTTGGTACAGCTCCTTGAACTTGTTGACAATATAGTTCAACACAGGGCGGACTTTAGTCATTTTGTCCGTCGCATCCTGTGATGCATTGCCATTGTAGTGAAGGAAGCGCCAGATGAGTTGAAACCGGTACCTTGGCATTGTCTGTTTGAAATAGGGAGTTGCATCTATTTCATCTGTACTCCAATACAGTGCAATGCTTGGCTTCTTGATATAGCCAGTGATGAACGAAAGTCCAAAGAATGTTTTCAGTTCTGGGACTGACACTGGTTTCCAAGCATTACCTCTGCTATGTGGCATACTGTCCGGGTGTGCTTGAAAATACTGAGTGGCAAAATTGTTTGTCTGTTCCACAATGTGTTGGAGCAGCTCATCCGTCAGGAACAGCTCCAGGAAGTCAGCTGGCAGGTCGGAATCCAGCTCAGCAGCAGCATTCTGGGGTCCACGGGTTGCAGTGAAGGGGATCTGGTTTGGTTCCCAGTCTGCCTGCTGCCAGCCTGTATCTTTCCCACCTCTGCTCGATGCAACTGTAAATTATTGAAATATATATAATTATCAAATACATTTTTATTGCTTGGTTATGATGTGTAGATATATATATATATATATATATATATATATATATATATATATTTACCTTTGTTCCTTGAACTGCATGTGGGAGTGGGAGTGGGTTTTCTCCTCGATGTTGACGATGTTCGAGCTGCAAATGATTGAAATATATATATAAATTATCATAAATACATTTCATTGTTGCTTGGTTTTATGATGTGTAGGATATATATATATATATATATATATATATATATATATTACCTGTCTTCCTTGCACTGCCTGTGGAAGCCGTGGGAGTGTCTCTGCTCGATCCACAGTCTGTAGAAATATACACAATTATCAACCACAATTGACCACAGTTTTATTGCTGCAGTTTTACTGACTATAATGCCTGAACCTGCTCAATCCATGATCTGTGGAAATATATCTACCATAAATATACATTGTGTTATTGCAATGTTATGGCTATTTAGAAAAAAAGTTTTACCCGCTCTGCTGCGTGTGTCAGGCGACGAATCTCTGCTACCTGTAGATCCCCATTCAGGCAACCACTCGTCGGACGAATCTGGATCCGGAATTCATCAGACGTATCTGAAGTTTCAGTTGTGAGCTGAGATGAAACTATGTCTGATTCTTGACCAGTACCATCGTCTTCTTCATCGATCACTCTTTCCTCTGCATGCTGAGAGGAACCGCGCACTCCACCATGCTTCACTGTGGTGGGTGCAGAGGTAACAGAGGCCGCCGGTCCCATCTGTTGACCACTACCATCGTCTTCATCGATCACTTTTTCTTCTGCACGCTGAGAGGGAAAGCGCACCCGCCTGACGTTAGCTCTACCATGCTGCAATGTGGTGGTGGGTGCAGAGGTAACAGAGGCCGCCGGTCCCATCTGTTGACCACTACCATCGTCTTCATCGATCACTTTTTCTTCTGCACGCTGAGAGGGAAAGCGCACCCGCCTAACGTTAGCTCTACCATGCTGCACTGTGGTGGTGGGTGCAGAGGTAATAACAGAGGCCGCCGGTCCCATCTGTTGACCACTACCATCGTCTTCATTGATCACTTTTTCTTCTGCACGCTGAGAGGAAAAGCGCACCGGGCTAGCGTTAGCTCCACCATGCTGCACTGTGGTTTCTGCAGCGGGAAAAGTTTCTTCCTGGTCGCCACCAGAAGTGGTGGCACCGGTACCACCACTAGTGCCTTCTCCAGCGATCGCCACACGTTTAGGCACAGAAGCCAAACTCTCCTGCAGAGTAAGCTGCTTGTACTTTTCGGGTTTGCGCTTACGCTTCGCCATGTCTGTCTCATCAAAGGATCGCCGCTCACTACAAAGAACAGCGTTTCCGTTTCCCCACGAGTTCTTCTGTGTTTTTTCCTCAACTTTCTCAAATCTGGAGAGCACTGTCGCCACCTAATGGGTCCATAAAATAGGTTATACACCTTCAATAGCTACAATATTTGTACAGGAGATGCATGAGGCTTTGATCCACGTCCCACCGTCAAAAAACGCATTTGACGCCGATCGACGTCATTGGCACTCTACGTTACTATTCGGTTTGACGCCGATCGACGTCATTGGCACTCAATGAGTTAAATTGGAAGGTTTCAAGAGCTGAATACAACACAAATAATTTCTGTTGCAATTAGTTTAAGGTTTGGTAATTTTTTCTCACAGATTCCCTTGGCGCTTTAGTTGATCTGTCTACAGTACAGAGGGAAATGATGATGTCATGAGGTTAGTTCCAACTCAAAGCACTTCAATTGAAACCATTGCAATTTGACTATGCTTACATGCACACAATATTCCACTATTATTACTATATAAAATGACAATATTCTGAATTTTGTAACAGAGAGATGATGTTTGAAACAGTAGAGTTTAAATACTTAGTGTAGACAGTTGCACTGTTATACTGTTTGGCTACACAGTGTTGCCGTACCCGGCTACAAGTCTCGTGAGAGTTGCAACGTGATGTTGATAATACATGTTCCGGTATTGTGATGTTAACATGTCCTCCTGCTGACTCCCGAAATAAACATCAACTAAAAGTGTTTATCATGACTCCGAGTCAACTCAACAACATGGTGTCAGAAGCGGGATTATTTTTGGTGCGCCCACGCTATTTTGGACAACTCGTCGGACGTGAAAAGTGACGCCGTAACGTAAACAATGGCAGACGGATTCAGACGTCCAGACCCTCTTGTCTTCGATGGAAATGTGGCAGAGAACTGGCGCAAGTTTGAGCGTGAATACGATATATTCATTGCCGCCGCACACAGTGATAAATCTGCTAAAACCAGAGCCTACATACTCCTCAATCTAGCGGGTACCGAGGCTATAGAGAGAGAGCGGTCGTTCACATATGCGCCTGCGGTTCTAGGGTAGGACGACGCGGTCGTAAGACAAGCGGAGTCAAGGGAGGACCCCCAATGCCTTAAAAATAAATTCAGTGAAATATGCAGCCCAGTGACCAACGTGATAATGGAGAGGCATAACTTCAACACCCGATACCAACAACCTGGTGAAACAACTGAGGCGTACGTGAGTACATTAAAAAACCAGGCTAAAACCTGCAACTTCGGTGCATTGAAAGATGAGCTCATTCGAGACAGGCTGGTTTGTGGGATCAGCAGTGACAGCGTCAGACGTGCCTTGCTCAAAGAGACAGAGCTCACTCTAGCAAAGGCTGTACGCATCTGCCAAATAAACGAACTCACTGAACAACACACTAAAGCCCTCTCTGCACCAAAACACGTGGCAGCTGCAAGTGTGGATGCTGTGCAAATAAGGAGCAAATTCAAAGGAAAGATGAGATATGCAAAGCCAGAAGATTCATCAAAAATGATAACAAGCTGCAAGAACTGTGGGGGCACACACCCACCCAAACGTGAACAATGCCCAGCGTTTGGACAACAATGTCACTACTGCAAGAAGGACAACCACTTCAAAAAGCAATGCAGATCTGCAAAACCAGGCAAGTCAAGTAGACAGGTGAATCAGCTGTTTGCCGAAGCAGGTTCAGACAGTGACGACACATTCACCATTGAAGGCCTGTTATTATATGAAGAAAATAATGACAAACTCTGTCCAAACTGACGACATTTATAAAACAGAAGGACATTGCATAGTGACTACAAATGACAAAACCCTTGAGTTAAAAGTGGACACAGGTGCCAAATTTCTCTTGATACATACAAAGTCATAGGACAAAATGAAAAAGTGTACAAGCAAAAAAAGCAAGTTAAACTCGTTGCTTTTGGAGGAGCTATGATTAAGCCGGTTGGTGCAGTGACTCTACATTGCAGGCTAAATGAGCAGCCATATGACCTGCAGTTTCAAGTCGTAAATGAAAGCATACACTCCATTCTAGGCCTGGAGGACAGCATGAGGATGAAGCTGGTCACCTTCAGCAAGGAGGTCTACCACATAGACACTGTTCAGGGTAAAAATCTGTCGCAGACAGTGTTTGATGAGTATGCAGATTTATTCAAAGATGAACTTGGTGACCTACCTGTCACATACTCAATGAAAGTGAATCCAGAGGTGACACCAGTTGTCAACCCTCCACGGCGCCTCCCTGTGGCAATGAAGGAAAGGGTGGAAAAAGAGCTCCAAAGAATGCAAGCTCAAGGAGTGATCGAATCTGTAGATGAGCCCACAGAATGGGTCTCAAACATGGTCGCCACGCATAAGAAAGAGACTAATGACGTCCGCATCTGCATAGACCCGAGAGACCTAAATAACGCACTGATGCGCCCTCATCATCCCATGCGCACAGTGGAAGAGGTAGCAGCACAAATGTCAGGCGCTACTATCTTCTCTGTCCTCGACGCAAAGAGCTCCTTCTGGCAAATCAAATTAGATGATGCATCATCCATCCGCACAACATTCACGAGTCCTTTCGGCAGATTTAAGTTCCGGAGGATGCCCTTTGGCATTAGCACTGCCTCAGAAGTTTTCCAAAGAGCTATGGAACAAATCTTTGCTGGCTACCCATGCGCCATAATCGTGGATGACATCATCGTTGGTGGCAAGGGAGTTAAGGAGCATGATGAAAATCTCAAAAGAGTGCTGGATCGAGCCAGACAAGTGAAGCTCAGGCTCAACCCCAAAAAGTGCAAATTCAGGCTCAAGGAGGTTAGCTATGTTGGACACATATTCACAGACCATGGACTTAAAGCAGATCCAACAAAAAGCACTGCAATTAGCGAGATGTCACCTCCAGAGGATAAGGCAGCTCTCCAGCGCTTTCTAGGGATGATTAACTACATGGCCAAATTCATCCCAGACCTAAGCGAGCTCTCAGCACCACTGCGCCAGCTGCTGCACAAGGATGTGGTTTGGAGCTGGACACAACATCAACAGGACGCTTTCGACAAGCTCAAGACGTGTGTCACCAGCCCACCTGTGCTTCAATATTATGATGTGCAGAAACCAGTGACTCTCACATGCGATGCATCCCAATATGGTTTGGGAGCTAGTAGAAAGAACAAAGGAAGTCCAAGGCAACTCTTCAAGAATATTTTAAAAAGCCTTTAATAAAATATGGCTTCCACCGACATGTTTCGGCCAAACTGGCCTTTCTCAAGGTGATTGGGAGCTGCTTGCCTCCAAGAAGAGAAACCTGTGGCATACGCATCACGGACACTGACTGAAACGGAGACAAGATACGCGCAAATAGAGAAGGAGTTGTTGGCTGTGGTTTTCGCATGTTACAAGTTTTACGATTACGTCTATGGCAAGCCAGTTGTGATTGAAACCGACCACCAGCCCTTGGTTACAATCCACAAGAAGCCTTTTCACACAGTCCCAGCACGCCTGCAGCGCATGATGTTGAGTCTACAGAGATTTGATTTGACTCTAGTCTACAAAAAAGGAAAACACCTCTATCTGGCTGATACCCTCTCACGCGCACCGAGGCGCGATGTCAGTCCACAGAAAGAGGAGCAGAACGAGTTTGAGGTGATGGCTGTTCAGCTGATTTCTCCACAGCGGCTAGAGGAGCTCCGTGAGCACACGGCTGCAGACAGCACACACCAGACACTCATTGCTCTCATTCAAAACGGATGGCCAAGACGCGTACGCGGTGTGCCAGTGGAGGTGAAACCGTTCTTTGGTTTCCGTGATGAACTTGCTGTTGAAAACGACATCATCATGAGAGGCAACAGAGCAGTTATTCCGGTGTCCCTGCGCTCTGAATATCTGAAAGTGTTACACAAAGGACATCCAGGTGTGGAATCAACAAAGAAAAGGGCAAGGGAAAGTGTGTTCTGGCCGACAATCAATGAAGATATTGAGACTGCCATTCAGTCATGCAGCATCTGTAACAGCCTGAAGCCCCACCAACAAAGAGAACCACTAAAGTCACACACAGTTCCCGACCTCCCCTGGTCTGTTGTTGCAACAGATCTATTTGAATGGAACAGCCATCACTATCTCGTGACCGTCGACTCATACTCGGGATGGTTTGAGATTGACCAACTAAGCAGCCCATCATCCCTATGTGTGATCAACAAGCTCAAACGTCACTTCTCAGTGCATGGCATACCACAGAAGCTGTACTCAGACAACGGCACTCAGTACACCAGCCAGACATTCTGTGATTTTGCCAAATCATGGGACTTCCTACACGTGACAAGCAGCCCTGAGTACCCGCAGTCCAACGGCCTCAGTGAAAGAGCTGTAAGGAGTGCGAAAAAACTGTTGGAAACGACAAAAAGAGATGGAACGGACTTCTATCTGAATCTGCTAAACATACGGAATGTGCCTAGGGATAACATCCTGGGATCACCTGCGCAAAGACTTCTGTCCAGACGGACTCGGACAACGCTGCCAATCTGCAAACAGCTTTTGAAACCAGCAGCAAAAACAACAGCCAGTGTTAAAGCCCAGCTCACAAAGAAGCGACATGCTCAGAAATGCTGCTATGACAAGACAAGCAAGCCACTGGTTCCCCTAACACCAAACCAGGTGGTGAGACTCCAAACACAAAAAGGACATGACAAAATGGGAGTTGTGAGGAGGAAGTGTGGCGAGCCACGCTCATACGTGGTAGAGTCTGAAGGAAAGGAATACAGACGCAACCGATGTCACATTCTACCAGTGTTGGAGCCACAGCCTCTCAAACCCATCACACATGAAAAAGGACCAGATGTGACACAACACACAACTGAACCACAGATGGACAAAACACAAATAACTGAAAAAGTGGATAACACTGAACTAACACCAACAGCACAATCCCAAAAACAAACAAGTGCTGAAAAGACTCCCAGTAAAGTGTTGCAGAAGTGTGTAGTGATACAGGATAAAAACCCCGTTCAGCCTACTACTTCCACGTATCTCACTAGATCTGGTAGAGTGTCCAAGCCGAATGCAAAGT
The DNA here is from genome assembly GCF_964638095.1 of Poromitra crassiceps. Lineage (NCBI taxonomy): Eukaryota > Metazoa > Chordata > Actinopteri > Beryciformes > Melamphaidae > Poromitra > Poromitra crassiceps. The sequence continues at coordinate 73,631,825 of NC_139626.1, forward strand.
ACCTAAACTAAACTAAACTGACTCAAAATTGATGTGAAAAGATTTAAAAGGAGATGTAAACTGTTAAAAAAAAAAAAAAAAAACGACATGTGAACTGTTTACTGTTTTGTTTATACAATGTTGAACATGAGAAGCTGTGAATTATTTTGTTTATTCATTGAGCCAATATTGAGGTGTGCAACCAGGGCAATAACAATGCACTTTAATTTCAGGTCACTTAATTTTCCAGTATAAGCTTCGTCGGTGGAATTATTATTTCATAGCATGTTGTTGTGTTCAGTAATGCTACTTTGAAGACCAAAGCTAAAGAGGGGAGATGTAGACAGTTGCACTGTTATACTGTTTGGCTACACAGTGTTGCCGTACCCCGCTACAAGTCTCGTGAGAGTTGCAACGTGATGTTGATAATACATGTTCCGGTATTGTGATGTTAACATGTCCTCCTGCTGACTCCCGAAATAAACATCAACTAAAAGTGTTTATCATGACTCCGAGTCAACTCAACAACACTTAGGAACCTATTTTGATTGCAATTTAAGTTTCACAGCCAATACAGAATGCATCTTTAAAAAAGCAATGAAGCTACTCTGGTGACTGTCTACAGGAGTCTTATTGAAAGTGTTTTTACCTTTGACATGTGTACATTGTATGGGTATCTAGGAGCTAAGAACAAAAATAGACTGTCCCAAATTACAAACATGACAAGTAAAATTATTGGGAAAGAGCAGAAACAACTGGGATATATCTATAATACACGGGTGGCACGAAAAGCCAGACAAATTGTGTCCGATCCTGTACATCCCCACAAAGGGCAGTTCACAAAACTGCCCTCAGGAAGATGCTATGAGATCCTGCAGCAACCAAGAACATCTACAAAAAATCTTTCAGATCAAATGTAATAAATCTGCTAAATTCATAAACATCATCCACATTTTCCATGCTGACCATGACTCCATTTCCTCACACCAGTGGTCATCAGGGTGCTTCTTTAGTCAGAATGGTGATCCCTGGGTCACAATCAGCTGAAAACCCCTGACCTAAGGCTGGTACAAATACTGTCATGTCTACATGTGTCATGGTGTAAAAGGTGGTGTGATGTGTGGACCCAAATGCAGAAGAGAGAGAGGCAGCAGGCAAGGTAATGCAGACCAGGCAGGCAAGGTTTTTAGGAGAAAAATAGTCTTTACTGAAAATTTCAAAATTACAAAATAACAAAACCCACTAGCCAGAGGCTAGGCTAAACTCAGGAACAATTGTCAAAATAACTCAGAGCACAGGGAAGACGATACATACCAACCAGGGACAGATAGACAATGACTCGACAAGGACAACATACAGACTGAGACAATATATACACAAAGGAATCATCAGGAACATGAGGGACAGCTGGGGAGGTAGGAACACAGGGGGCAAAATGGGAGAGCTGATTGGTGGGGAGAACTCAGGTAATGGGGCAGACTAACGAGACACATAGGCAACAGGTGGTAGGAATTAAGACAGACTAACAAGGGAACATGGGCAACAAGTGGGGAGAAGACAGACTAATACACGAGGGAAAACATAACAAAACTCCTTTCTCTACTAAAGGTCCACTGAGTTAACTCCTCAGAAGTTACACACATAATATAGCAGACCACACCGTGGCCTGGGCGTTACACTGCCCCCTCCTTAGGAACGGCTTCCAGACGTTCCCCTGAAACACTGAGCAGGGTGGGCGGAGGGGGACCCGGAGGCGGGACACAAGAGCCAGAGACCCGGATGGGGAAAGGGCAGAGCCGGCAACCTCAGGTGGACGACCTGGGGGCAGGCCAAACTGGCGGAGCAGGTCTGGCGGACGGCCAGGCGGACTGCCAGGCTGACCCTGGAGGAAGACCAGGAGCGGAGCCAGGAGGCGGAACGCCAGCACCGGAGCCAGGAGGCGGAAGACCCGGACCGGAGCCAGGAGGTGGAACGCCAGAACTGGAGCCAGGAGGCGGAACACCAGGACCAGAGCCAGGAGGCGGAGCACCAGGACCAGAGCCAGGAGGCGGAACACGCGGACTGGAGCCAGGAGGCGGAACGCCAGGACCGGAGCCAGGAGGCGGAATGCCAGGACCAGAGCCAGGAGGCTGAACACCAGGACCGGAGCCAGGAGGCGGACCACCAGGACCAGAGCCAGGAGGCGGAACACGCGGACCGGAGCCAGGAGGCGGAACACGCGGACCGGAGCCAGGAGGCGGAACGCCAAGACCGGAGCCAGGAGGCGGAGGACCAGGACCGGACCCAGGAGGCGGAGGACCAGGACCGGACCCAGGAGGCGGAAGGCCAGGGCCGGACCCAGGAGGCGGAAGTCCAGGACCGGACCCGGGCGGCGGAGGACCAGGACCGGAGCCAGGAGGCGGAGAACCAGGACCAGAGCCAGGAGGTGGAGGACCAGGACCGGATCCAGGAGGCGGAAGGCCAGGACTGGAGTCAGGAGGCGGAAGACCAGGGCTGGAGTCAGGAGGCGGAAGACCAGGGCTGGAGCTGGGAGACACAAGACCAGAGTACCTGCGAGACACCGGGACCAGTGGCACACACAGCACAGGAAGATCCCGCACCAAAGGAAGCTTGCGGGGTGCCGGAATCGGTGGCCCCTGCAGCACAGGAACAGGAAGTGTACGGGGTGCTGGAACCGGTGGCTCCCGCAGCACAGGAACAGGAAGTCTGCGGGGCGCAGGAACCGGTGGCTCCCGCAGCACAGGAAGCTTGCGGGGGGCGCCGGAACTGGTGGCTCCCGTAGCACAGGAAGTCTGCGGGGCGCAGGAACCGGTGGCTCCCGTAGCACAAGAACAGGAAGTCTGCGGGGCGCAGGAACCGGTGGCTCCCGTAGCACAGGAAAAGGAAGTCTGCGGGGTGCAGGACCCGGTGGCTCCCGTAGCACAGGAACAGGAAGCTTGCGGGGTACAGGAACAGGTGGCTCCCGCAACACAGGAAGCTTGCGGGGGGCTGGAACCGGTGACTCCCGTATCACAAGAAGTCTGCGGGGCGCAGGAACCGGTGGCTCCCTTAGCACAGGAACAGGAAGCTTGCGGGGTGCAGGAACCGGTGGCTCCCACAACACAGGAAGCTTGCGGGGCGCCGGAACCGGTGGCTCCCGCAACACACGAAGAGAAAGTTTGCGTGGTGTCGGAACCGGCGGCCCCTGCAGCCCAGGAACAGGCCGCACCAGGACCAGGAGGCCATGGGGAGCAGAGACTGGAGGCTCCGTAGCACTGGGCAGTGAGGGCTCTGTAACACTGGGCCGTGAGGCCTCTATAACACTGGGCAGAGAGGACCCTATGACACTGGGCAGTGAGGGCTCTATGACACTGGGCAGTGAGGGCTCTATGACACTGGGCAGTGAGGGCTCTATGCCACTGGGCAGTGAGGGCTCTATGATACTGGGCAGTGAGGGCTCTATGGCACTGGGCAGTGAGGGCTCTATGACACTGGGTAGTGAGGGCTTACCCTTGTGGCGGCGCTGACGCTGGGGCTTGGATTTGGACCTCGGCAAGGTCAAGCAGGGGGCCAAAGCCGGCTTCACCGCGGGCAACATCTGTGCAGGTTGCAGCTGCTGGTAGGCGATGGTGAGGCAGGTAATGTCAGACTGGAGAGGAGGCGGTTGTTTACCAGCCGACAAGGCTGCTTGCCGGGCGAAGTGGGCATACTGGATCATGATCTCCAACCCACCAGACATGGTTCCACCCTGGAGTTGGATTGCGGAGCGCACTCTATGAAGTTCCGCTGGGTCCATGAGTGGTCGAGTCATTCTGTCATGGTGTAAAAGGTGGTGTGATGTGTGGACTCAAATGCAGAAGAGAGAGAAGCAGCAGGCAAGGTAATGCAGACCAGGCAGGCAAGCTTGCGGGGGGCGCCGGAACTGGTGGCTCCCGTAGCACAGGAAGTCTGCGGGGCGCAGGAACCGGTGGCTCCCGTAGCACAAGAACAGGAAGTCTGCGGGGCGCAGGAACCGGTGGCTCCCGTAGCACAGGAAAAGGAAGTCTGCGGGGTGCAGGAACCGGTGGCTCCCGTAGCACAGGAACAGGAAGCTTGCGGGGTACAGGAACAGGTGGCTCCCGCAACACAGGAAGCTTGCGGGGGGCTGGAACCGGTGACTCCCGTATCACAAGAAGTCTGCGGGGCGCAGGAACCGGTGGCTCCCTTAGCACAGGAACAGGAAGCTTGCGGGGTGCAGGAACCGGTGGCTCCCACAACACAGGAAGCTTGCGGGGCGCCGGAACCGGTGGCTCCCGCAACACACGAAGAGAAAGTTTGCGTGGTGTCGGAACCGGCGGCCCCTGCAGCCCAGGAACAGGCCGCACCAGGACCAGGAGGCCATGGGGAGCAGAGACTGGAGGCTCCGTAGCACTGGGCAGTGAGGGCTCTGTAACACTGGGCCGTGAGGCCTCTATAACACTGGGCAGAGAGGACCCTATGACACTGGGCAGTGAGGGCTCTATGACACTGGGCAGTGAGGGCTCTATGACACTGGGCAGTGAGGGCTCTATGCCACTGTGCAGTGAGGGCTCTATGACACTGGGCAGTGAGGGCTCTATGGCACTGGGCAGTGAGGGCTCTATGACACTGGGTAGTGAGGGCTTACCCTTGTGGCGGCGCTGACGCTGGGGCTTGGATTTGGACCTCGGCAAGGTCAAGCAGGGGGCCAAAGTCGGCTTCACCGCGGGCAACATCTGTGCAGGTTGCAGCTGCTGGTAGGCGATGGTGAGGCAGGTAATGTCAGACTGGAGAGGAGGCGGTTGTTTACCAGCCGACAAGGCTGCTTGCCGGGCGAAGTGGGCATACTGGATCATGATCTCCAACCCACCAGACATGGTTCCACCCTGGAGTTGGATTGCGGAGCGCACTCTATGAAGTTCCGCTGGGTCCATGAGTGGTCGAGTCATTCTGTCATGGTGTAAAAGGTGGTGTGATGTGTGGACTCAAATGCAGAAGAGAGAGAGGCAGCAGGCAAGGTAATGCAGACCAGGCAGGCAAGGTTTTTAGGAGAAAAATAGTCTTTACTGAAAATTTCTAAATGACAAAATAACAAAACCCACTAGCCAGAGGCTAGGCTAACTCAGGAACAATTGTCAAAATAACTCAGAGCACAGGGAAGACGATACATACCAACCAGGGACAGATAGACAATGACTCGACAAGGACAACACACAGACTGAGACAATATATACACAAAGGAATCATCAGGAACATGAGGGACAGCTGGGGAGGTAGGAACACGGGGCAAAACGGGAGCGCTGATTGGTGGGGAGAACTCAGGTAATGGGGCAGACTAACGAGACACATAGGCAACAGGTGGGAGGAATTAAGACAGACTAACAAGGGAACATGGGCAACAAGTGGGGAGAAGACAGACTAATACACAAGGGAAAACATAACAAAACTCCTTTCTCTACTAAAGGTCCACTGAGTTAACTCCTCAGAAGTTACACACATAATATAGCAGACCACACCGTGGCCTGGGCGTTACAACATGACAGTCTACAACTGTCATGTCTTCATTTTGGCAAGGGAAAAAGTATTGTAAAGTATTTACAGTATTGTAAAGGACCTCTCGCGGCTCACCTGCAGTACCTCCACGGCCCACCAGGGGCCATGGCCCACACTTTGGGAATCACTGATCTAATGCATTGCAAAACCTCAGTAACAAATAGTCATCAATGTATGTGATCTTTTCATGTCTGTCTTTGTGTCTGTAGGACTACCGTGTGAATATCTTCCTCCGTCAACAGTGGAACGATCCCAGGCTAGCCTACGCTGAATACCCAGATGATTCTCTGGACTTGGACCCCTCTATGTTAGATTCCATATGGAAACCAGATCTATTCTTTGCCAACGAGAAGGGAGCCCACTTTCATGAAGTCACTACAGATAACAAACTGCTTCGGATATTTAAGAATGGAAATGTGTTATATTCTATAAGGTAAGGAGGAGGTTGTATGTGGATTTGCCAGCATGTTGATGGTGGGGTGGAGCGGTGCTGAGTGTATATGGAGTCTTATCACGGTCACTGGTATCCAGGTATTAGATAATATAAGAAAAAACATGTGTTACCACAGTTGACTTAGACAGCTTTTTAGCAACTTATCCACTGGGGGTTTGATAATAATACACTCTCTTAAAGCACTTTAGAGAATAAAAAATAAAAAATAATTCAATACATAAAGTAGAATAAAAAAACAGCATTTAAAGCAGTTATACTTAAAAACTCACAATAGAATCATAAAGTAGGCCTATATTTTTCTCTAATCAAATGAAATCAAAGACAATTCAGACTCATTTGGTTATTTTCCTTCCAAAAATACTCCTTCACAAGCTGGAAGACAAAAGAGGGTAAAGAGCGTGAAAATGCTCTACGATTTTTCTGATCTCAAAATGGAGACACACACACAGCGGGAAGAGGAAGCCGGGGTCAGAGCCTCACTAGGCAGGGGAGGATGAGCACCACCGAGTAGGTGAAAATTGTTTGTGTTAGTGGAACTTTGGCTGTTATTCCCTTTGTTGAATTAATATGCGTGGATGTAAATAGCGACACTTAACGCCCATTTATTTAGCAGCTGGTTGTCCGTGTCTGGGGGTCAGGAGGAAATCTACCGGCTGAAATTTAAATGGTGTGAGAGTTTAGGAACTGAATAACTAAACTACCTGAGGACCGGTGACTTGTGGACGTTTTGTCATTGCCTGGTGAAAAGAAAATCCTTCAGGTTTGAGTGACAGGCTGCCTTCATTCTGATGAAGGTCGCCATGACCAAAACGTAATTCATACAATAGATCTACTGGGAGCAAGTCTCTACACAGTGTGCTGACTCTACTTTTTTACTTGAGTGACAGGCTGCCCTGCTGTCATGGAGTCCGTGGCTCGCTAAAAGCAGCGCCTGGAGCTGTTTTAAGGAGCTTTTCTGACGGGAGATTGTTGCTTTTCTCTGCTTCCTGTTTTTTTTTCGTGGTCAATTCTGTACAACTCTAAACATCCTCTAGTGTTTCATGAGGTGAACAGGACAGCCATATATCACATGACGCTGAAAACACGGATTAATGTGATCACGTCAATGGCAGGGACACGGCTCATAAATGACCTAGAAACACGTCAATGGCGGGGAATGAGTTAATATTTTTCGACCTGGACTTTTTTTTTGTATTGACCAAGACCCGGCTTGCTACCCTACCACAGCTGACTTCCTGCAACAACGCAAATTTTGCGGGCTTGACTGACGTCACAGGCTGATCAGGTAATGTGAATATGGCGGCATTCCTGCTTGAAATTTGGTATGGATAACCAAATTATCCACTATTGTTTTTCTTTCGGACCCCCACACTCAAGTGTTGGTGAAAGATAAATTCTCCCCGTGTGTGAAACGAGGAGCTAAAACCCCCCACAGTTAACCCTTCACCTAAACACCTGCAAGATAAGACTTTGGACGAGGCCGTATCCATAGCGACCCGCTATGTTTTCGCTCACCATCCGGGAAGGAGACGGCTCCCACTATCTGACTGTCAGGCTTACAGCACACAAGGACAATTATGGACATTCCTGACCACATTTCTACTCACTCAAACACACACGCACACACTCACACACCCCATCCTCCCCCCCCCCATGCCGCCTTGGTCCTGCCTATCTAGCACTTGCACCTCCTCCCTGGACGCTCATCCCCCCCCCCCCCTCCTTCCTCGGTCACATCTTATTGGGGCCATAGATATATGGAGGCTGCTATGAGCGACATACATAGCCTCCAATGTTGATGTGGACGACCTACTCCCTCCCACTTCCCACTGCTAACCCCCATCCCCCGCAAACCCACTCCCTCCCCCCCCTCGTTTTTCTTGTTTCTCTGTGTATGTTAATTCCTTACATTTAACAACAAATGTTTATGTATTGTATAATATTCAAGTGTGCCATTATTCCTATCCAATCTAGTAATAATGTAAAAAATCTTAATTTGAGTATAGAAGGTGATACCCATTCGTATGTCGTTTTTTGTCCTTGGTGTTGTTTGTTTGAGGATCGCAATGGAAATAAGCCAGTGGCTTCAGGAGGAAATCTACCGGCTGAAATTTAAATGGTGTGAGAGTTTAGGAACTGAATAACTAAACTACCTGAGGACCGGTGACTTGTGGACGTTTTGTCATTGCCTGGTGAAAAGAAAATCCTTCAGGTTTGAGTGACAGGCTGCCTTCATTCTGATGAAGGTCGCCATGACCAAAACGTAATTCATACAATAGATCTACTGGGAGCAAGTCTCTACACAGTCAGTGTGCTGACTCTACTTTTTTACTTGAGTGACAGGCTGCCCTGCTGTCATGGAGTCCGTGGCTCGCTAAAAGCAGCGCCTGGAGCTGTTTTAAGGAGCTTTTCTGACGGGAGATTGTTGCTTTTCTCTGCTTCCTGTTTTTTTTTCGTGGTCAATTCTTTACAACTCTAAACATCCTCTAGTGTTTCATGAGGTGAACAGGACAGCCATATATCACATGACGCTGAAAACACGGATTAATGTGATCACGTCAATGGTAGGGACACGGCTCATAAATGACCTAGAAACACGTCAATGGCGGGGAATGAGTTAATATTTTTCGACCTGGACTTTTTTTTTGTATTGACCAAGACCCGGCTTGCTACCCTACCACAGCTGACTTCCTGCAACAACGCAAATTTTGCGGGCTTGACTGACGTCACAGGCTGATCAGGTAATGTGAATATGGCGGCATTCCTGCTTGAAATTTGGTATGGATAACCAAATTATCCACTATTGTTTTTCTTTCGGACCCCCACACTCAAGTGTTGGTGAAAGATAAATTCTCCCCATGTGTGAAACGAGGAGCTAAAACCCCCCACAGTTAACCCTTCACCTAAACACCTGCAAGATAAGACTTTGGACGAGGCCGTATCCATAGCGACCCGCTATGTTTTCGCTCACCATCCGGGAAGGAGACGGCTCCCACTATCTGACTGTCAGGCTTACAGCACACAAGGACAATTATGGACATTCCTGGCCACATTTCTACTCACTCAAACACACACGCACACACTCACACACCCCATCCTCCCCCCCCCATGCCGCCTTGGTCCTGCCTATCTAGCACTTGCACCTCCTCCCTGGACGCTCATCCCCCCCCCCCCCCCCCCTCCTTCCTCGGTCACATCTTATTGGGGCCATAGATATATGGAGGCTGCTATGAGCGACATACATAGCCTCCAATGTTGATGTGGACGACCTACTCCCTCCCACTTCCCACTGCTAACCCCCATCCCCCGCAAACCCACTCCCTCCCCCCCCTCGTTTTTCTTGTTTCTCTGTGTATGTTAATTCCTTACATTTAACAACAAATGTTTATGTATTGTATAATATTCAAGTGTGCCATTATTCCTATCCAATCTAGTAATAATGTAAAAAATCTTAATTTGAGTATAGAAGGTGATACCCATTCGTATGTTGTTTTTTGTCCTTGGTGTTGTTTGTTTGAGGACCGCAATGGAAATAAGCCAGTGGCTTTATTGTGTTTTTATCCTCGGTGATTGTTTGTATTCCCTGTATCATTGTTGACATTCACCAAATAAAGTCAATCAGTCAATCAATCAATCGAAACCTCACGTGACGTCAGTCATCGTCAGTTCTTCCTAGTACAGTATATATAGCGAGGGTTCTAGGTCACACCCACTCTGGCGGATCATAGCAGCAGTTGGCATCACGGCTGCTCATTCCCCACCCTTGCCTCAAGAGGAGCGCCACCTTTCAATGGAGTCATACGCCAAAGTACTTGCCATGCATGCCATTTGCTAAATAAAGTCTCTTGTTAAACCTTACCGACCGGTCTCTCATGATTGAAATGTATTTATACCAAACTACTCGACATCAAACTTCATGCTCATCAAGTTAGACATGTTATATACAAGTCAAGTTTATTTGTATAGCCCTAATTCACAAGCATGTCCCAGAGGGCTTCATAGAATATGTCTAGCTAATTCTAGCTGACACAACAGTAGCAAATTACAGAATAAAGATAACACATTGAGAAATAGAGAAAATATAGAAATATAGGATAGAGCAGAGGAGGAGAGCAGGGGGAATGTAAGAGAGTGAGTGGGGAGGGAATGGGAAATGTTGGAGAGTATAGGAGGTGGGGAAGGAGCAGGGGAAGGGGGAAAGAGGAGAGAGCAGGAGAGGGGAGGGAGAGCGAGGGGATGTGGGGGAGGAGAGAACGGAGAAGGAGAGGTGGGGAAAGTAGCAGGGGAAGGGGGAAAGAAAGAGAATGGGTGCCATGCTTTAAAGTGGAATGTATGCCATGCTTTAGAAAAGTGGAGGAGGTGGGGAGGGAGAGCAGGGGGAATATGAGAGACTATATGGAGAGAACAGGGACAGGAGGGCTAGCTGACACAACAGTAACAAATTATAGTAGTAATAATAACACATCGAACAATCATGATAGAGAAATATAGACACACATTTTGCAAACGGACATATGTCGATTTCTTAGCTTAATTTGCTGCAAGCCTTTAGTAGTGAATCCCTTTCCCAAATAAACACATGTTCCTTGTTGTGCATAAGTTAGCCATGAAGTAAATACTAGCTACTAGCCATCTAAAAATAAGCATGGCTGATGAAAAGCGCTAACGTATGCTGTCTCTGATTTTTACTGTTTTATACAGGTTAGTAATCAGGAGGTATGCTACAGCAGGTAGCAGAGCATTTTCTTACCGTGCTCCACATCTCTGGAACCAGCTTCCTCTGTCAGTTAGGGAAGCTGGCTCCATTTAAATCTTCAAAACTAGACTCAAAACCCATTTATATTCCCAATCATATGGTTGTGCTTGATGGTTGTGTTTGATGATGTCATTCTCTAGAAATATTTATTAGCTCTTGACTACAATCCTGAATTGCTGAGCGGGCTGTCTCAAGCCAGCAATATCAGTATAAACTTAGACTTGACCTAATTTAATAATATGGTATCAGTCAACCCAGTAGCTTAGATAGAAAATCTAATAGCTGGTGAATAAACTTAGTCCTGAACTGCTGAGCGGGCTATCACAAGCCAGCAGTATCAGTATAAACTTAGACTTGACCTAATTTAATAATATGGCATCAGTCGACCCAGTAGCTTAGATAGAAAATCTAATAGCTGGTGAATAAACTTAGTCCTGAACTGCTGAGCAGGCTATCACAAGCCAGCAGTATCAGTCTAAACTTAGACCTAGACTAAGTAGACCTGAATTAGCAGTATAGTATTAGTCATCCTAGTATGGACAGAATGGATAGAATATCTATGATATCCGCTGAATAAACCTAGTCTTGAACTGCTGAGTGGGCTGTCTCAAGCCAGCAGTATCAGTATAAATCTAGACTTGACTTTGTAATATAGTATCAATTGTCCCAGCAGTATCGACAGGAAATTATTAGCTGCCAAACATAGTTCCACCCCTGCGCAGATTCCTCTGTACCGGCTCCCCCCCCTTTCTCTCTCTCCTCCTCAGGTGCCCTTCATTGGCCTGACGTACACCCCCGCCGCCGCAGCCCTGGATCCGGTCGTCATTGTCCGTACTGGCTCTTCCCCCTCTCCTCTTCTCTCTCTCCTCCCCAGGTGTCCTTAATTGGCCTGATGTACACCCCCACCGCTGCAGCCCTAGGTCCGGTCGTCTTCGTCCCAGCTACCTGTCGTCACTCTAGGCCAGTGGTGCCCAATTTGGGGCCCGCGGGCCAAGTTTGGCCTCTTTTTTTTTGGGCCCGCCACGGATTTGGGGGTAAAAAAAATTTTTTTTTTTTTTTTTGCAGGCCAGCCCACCGGGCAGTTGCCCGACGTGCCCGATTATGCAGCAGCAGTCCGCGCCTGAATGGAGATGTCGGGACTCTTCTATCTACGATTAACGTTAATTTTGTGCAGCTGGTATTCTCTCTCCCCGACTCTATCACACGGGTGTGAGGCATTGCTATCTGAGGATTGATTGCTCCTGATTGGTTGGCTGAATCACCTGGTTGGGGGGTGAGCTCTGATATTTGATCCCTCCCCAGTCACTGGCTTTACACCAGCTCAGCAAGATGGACAGATCATCATCACGGCAGTGGCACACTGACAAAAGAAAGTTTAGGACGGAGTGGCAAGACAAGTATTTTTTTCCCCAAAGTAAATTCAACAGCGGTTTGTCTCATTTGCAGACAGAGAGTGGCTGTTTTGAAAGAGTACAATATACGTCGCCACTACGAAACTGATTTTCAAAGTACGTTGAGGATTTTTCAAGTTGTGAATTAAGTCAAATTTATCTCTTGATTACAAAGGTGGAAAATACAACTGTTTTTAACTGGGTGTTTACTGATTAAATGTTTAAGCTCCCCACAAATGCAGATGTTTTTTTAAATATATATAACCAATTGCAAATTATTACAATTACCAAACAGATAAAAAGTAGATTATTATATTGAAATGTTATTTTAGATTTAGAATGTTAATTTTCTATAAAACACAATACATTTTAATGTAATTCCACAACGTATATTTTTGGCATCGATGCTCACTATCACTGGTCGAGGGCTGCCGGTAGGTTAGAATACTTAGGTAGGCGATAGATTAGCTACAGCCTAACTATAGGCTGTAGACCTGTTCAGGCTAAAATCAGACTAGAGCAGAATAGGACAGGCCAGACTAGACTGTAGATTAGCTAGATCCCCTGTGTCCTAGTTAGTTCTGGTTAATGTCTAGAGTAGTCAGTTTGTCTGATCTGCTCCCCCCTCCCTTCTCCTGCTCTCTCCTCTTTCTCCCCTCCCCTGCTCCTTCCCGTCCTCCTCTCCTCCCCAATTTTCCCCATTCCCTGCCACTTCCTGCTCTCACCTCTCTCACATTCCCCCTGCTCTCCCTCCCCTGCACCCTCCCACCTCTCCTTCTCCGTTCTCTCCTCCCCCACATTTCCCATTCTCTCCCCACCTCCTCCCTCTCCCTGCTCTCTCCTCCCCCACATCCCCCCGATCTCCACCCCTCCTCCCCTCTCCGGCTCTCTCCTATTTCCCCCTTCCCCCTCTATTCTAAAGCACCATTCTACTCCAAAGCATGGCACCCATTCTATCCCCTCCCACTATTCCGCCACTATTTTAAAGCATGACACCCATTCTACCCTAAAGCTACCCATAAGCTCATTTGTGTATCGCCATTCAGTCTAAAAAGACAGATGTGATTTTTGGTCCATATCACCCAGCCCTAAAATAGAGCTTTTGCTCTTTGTTTGGTCCTTTGTTTGGACAGATTGAGGTGAAATAATGATTGGCATTTGCCAAATCCATAAAGGTTCATGGATATTTATGATTAGAAGTCTATAAGCTCACAATTCAAACTTGTTAGGATTGAAGATTAGATCACAAATATCAATCATATTAATAGATTTTTGGAAACAGAAATGTAAAAATGATCTTTTGACTGACTTTAGAGGACAGCTAAAACACTTATTCTTCCCCAGTTCCCTCAGACGGAAGAGGAACCAACCAACCAACCACTTGTAACATTGTATAACTTAATTCAACTCAAAGTTGTTTAATGTTCAAAAAGTTTTTTTTTCTTTTCTTTTTTTTCTCTATTCAGACGTGGTGCATTGCATTCTGGGTAGTGGTCACCATGGATACACCTCTTTAGCCACTTTCAGACATGAACTCCGGGTCAGGTCAGGATTGCTTGCCCTGAGCCTGACCCGGGGGATACATGAAGTGTACCCTTTCAGACATAAGGCTTTCATACATGTGGAGCACCTCCGGGTGTAAAGTAGAGAGGGGGCGGGGGTGGGGGGAATTTGGTCATGACCACACAATGGGGAGTTGTGAAAACTGACCACACAGCTGCACTTCACTGTCTGAGCATAGCCTTAAGTGAATCGCATTGACATTCAACAAACTATCACGACATGCAGAGTCTGAAAACAAGTTGCTAAAAATACATAATGGGCGATAACTGCCTAACGTTCACAGCATATAATCGTTTGCGCATAACGTTAGTAATTAATTAAACAACCCTACAACTCACGCCCAGATGCATCGATTTCCTCGAGGCTCAAGCGCTAAAAATAAAACAGGTCTTTGCTATTATGTAAAGTCATTGCATAAATGTGTTTTTATTGTAAAACTAAATGTGAAGTAGGGCCAAGTTATTGGAGCGGACATCACAGTATAGCAGATGACAGTAGAAGCGCGTGCCCCTGTCACTTATCTAAATCACGTTAAATCGACAAGAGATATATATAGGCCCAGGAGGACATGTTTTCATTCCGATGTTTTATTTGGTCCAATATTGAAATGTTCTACAATTGCAGGTTGTGTTACCATTACACATTATTTTGGGAGCATGTAACCATATATTTCGGCTCATTTGGTTGCTATTTAGTAGCGAAATGGAGTACCACAATGCATGCTGGGACGCCAGGCAGTGAACTTACAACTTATTTTTCCTATGGGAAGTGTGTTGTGTCTGTCTGAGCGAGGGAGTCAGAGAGAGAGAGAGTCGTATTGTGCCTGTCAGACTGAGGAGAGAGGGAGAGAGTGACACAGAGAAGGGTGACAGAGGGGAGCCAGAGGGGAGCCAGAGGGGAGCGCTCCACGCAACCAGCGCACTGAATAGGCCTGGTTTTCAAAAGCGCAAAGCGCTAAATTTACGCCAGGTGGGAAGATATCATTAGGCCGCTTTTTAACGCCGAAACGCCCATTCTCGCCCATTCAGGGAGTGCGCCACGCCCATTCGGCCTAAAGCGCATTTGGCAGCGTAAAGCCATGTTGATATCTTCCCGAGGCAGGCGCAAGGCACGTTTTTTAGCACCGAAGGCCCGTTTTAGCGCCGAAGGCCTGTGGGAGAATAGGGGCCGGACTGTGTGGAACGTGCAGAAAACAAACTGTGAAACATGTACTAATGGATTAACTGTTAAAGAGAAGGGCTGTATGCACAATTGGCACATCATCGGTACAGGGAGGAGGAGGAGACAGAGTCTGAGCTGTCGAGCAGCGAGGGAGGTCGGCGTGCTGGCACGAGGGCCAGGAACATGGAGGTCGACTAGGAGAGCGAGGCAGCCAGAGGGAGGAACATTGAGGAGGGGGAAACCCCGAGTCTGGAATTTGTGTAATATTCTGTGAGAGGCAGCAATGTGCCGCAAGACATCCAGTCTGCCGGAAAGGCATTAAGAAGATGATTATGTCATCAGTGCTGATGTCACCAGATGATGTCATCATTGCTCGATTGACATCACATCATTAGTTAATTAGGGCAATCATTAGGTAATTGGGACAATTAATCTGACCAAATTACCAAATTAAAAATTCTGGCTCCATTAGTTCACCTGCAGGCGTGCTCTTTACAATTCCTGAAACATTCAGCCTGATCGCACGTAAAATGGCATGACTGTGGCCAAACACATTTCTATGAATAAGTGTAAGTAATTTCAGTCACTTAATTTCTCAAAATAATGTTACAGTTATGCTAAACATCCATTCCTAACTATCAAAACCATTTCAGAACAATATGGCACAGTGATTGTGGATTTTTTATTATTATTGATAATTATTGAATTTCTTCTGTTATTTGACATGGAATGATTGACAGATGTCACGCTAGTCAGTGGCTCCCAACCTTGGGGTCACAAATTCAAATGGGGTCGCCTGATTTCTTTTCTTTTTCACCCTCTTTTTTTATACACCACAGACAACTTAAAACTACTACTAAGAGGATGCATTTTTTTTAGTTCTGAGTTTAAAACAGGATTCTGAGATTAAAGTCAGAATTCTGAGTTTACTGTGAGAATTTTGTGGAAAAAAAATCGGAATTCTCAGATTAAAGCCCCCAGAATTCTGGCAATTGGAAGACCCAACTGCAAAAGTGTGTTTCAACCCCTAGAGGACGCTGCATGAAAAGTATACAGTGTACTGTATAGAATTTGCTGATGCGGACTTTGTTTGTTGAGTTCTGAAAGTTTGATAAGGGACCGTTCGTTATTTATGGGAGGGGTCACTGGAGGGTCTCAGGGAGGGTACACTGTTATTAAATTGAGTCCAGAGAAGGGTCATACGAATTTGAATGCATCAAATATTTATTATATTTTATCAATTTATTTATTTTTGCTTTTCGGAATTCAGCAACTATACCCAACAACACCCCTCCTGGCCAAACCTTTTGATATGACATTTCTTATCATTTCTCATGGGGGAAAAAAAGACTCAAAGCCGTCCAGCCGACAGCTGTGCGAGAGGGAGAGAAATGCGGGGGCAATGCACCCCAAATTCATTTATAATAAAGATTGGCTTATCAAAACACATCATTGTTAATACCGACATATTGTCAGATCCGATGTATGAGGTAAGCTGCCAAGCATGTCCGGTTTAATTTATGCTCGTCAATGTAGGGAAATAAGTTTTGATGACTGAACTGGACTGCAGAATGGATGAGCGGTGGATGGCGACAGTGTCAAATCAATTGGCAACTTTGATTATATTTCATCTGCGCATTGAAGTTGGTCTCCTCCAGCGCGTAATTACACGACAGTTCATCTTACCTCATCCGGCAGCTTTGATCTCTGTTACAGCCCCTGAGTCGCACGCTACAAGCCGAGAATATTAACTATTAATATTGCTGTAACGCTCATTAGCAGTGTCAGAATACATTCGCCTCGGCAACTTCACAATAAGACTATTCTGTGTGTTATGGAACGCATTTGTAGCCTACCAGCGGCCAATAACAATGTCCCAACGACAACTGGGCCAAGTTGGAGAAAGTGTGTTGGAAACCTGAATCTAGAGGAAAAACAAATGAAAAATCTGAGCGGGAGAGGTTTTGTTGTGGATGCACAGTGCATGGAGAGCTGCACTATATACACCCAAATAGAGGTGAGCATTCTTTGTGAAGAGGGAAGGAATGGAACATTTTATTCTCAATTTGGCCATACCAGTGATAATTGTAATACTTTTTAAATTTTATTTTATGGCCAGATGTAGCCTTTCTTATCTCATAGTGCAAGTTGAGCTGTTTATGTGCTTTGCCTAATTTTGTCCCATGCGTGATGCCCTCGCGCTGCCTATGATTTTATTGACAATGCATTGTTTCACAAGTGATTTTTTCAGGGAGGGTCAAGCATATTTTCCAATCACTTGTGGAGGAAAATATATTTTAGTCAGAGAAGGGTCACACCTTTTTATTTCAGAGCGCCTCCAAATCTCTCTAGTGACCCCCATTCTAAATAACGAGGGTTCGTGTTAGTTGTCCTTTTTCACATTAACACTGACTCTGTCGTGTCCTTTTTCAGATTAACACTGACTCTGTCATGTCCGATGGATCTGAAGAACTTCCCCATGGATGTCCAGACCTGCATTATGCAGCTGGAGAGCTGTGAGTGTACACACGCACACACGCACACACACACACACACACACACACACACACACACAGACCTCAGGGGGGGATGCCTATCTTTAAGTACGCTTGTCATTAAAGAGAAGGGTTTCATTGAGAGATGTAGACTTGGACTTGAGTCGCACTTAAGACACACACACACACACACAGAGTAATCTGGGAACCCATCGGTAAAAAAGATAAAATAATAATCTCTAACCTCTGCGGGCAGGCTCGTTTCATGTCTGTATAAATGGAATTCAAGTTGGCTCCATCGGCAGAAGAAAATCCCTTTCCGGTCCCTGCAAGCTCTGCCATTGGCTCCAACCGACCGGCTCTGACCATTTATGTATTTCCTTTCTGGTCCCTGCGTGTCGCTCTCAAATCCCTCCGTTGCTATGAAACAACAACAACAATGCTAGCTCGTTGCTAGTAGCAGTAAATTTTCGATGCAAGTTGAAAGTCTGTCTCGAGAGATTACACACACAGTGACTTGAGACTAGACTTGAGACTCATCCTCAAAGACTTGAGACTTGACTTGGACTTGCACCTCAAATACTTGAGACTTGAATTGGACTTGCAAATAATGACTTGTGAGCATCTCTGGATCATATATAAGCCCTGTTCGAAACCGGTTCCTATTACAGAAATAGTGGACTATTACCGCTTTCAGACAGACACGGTTCTGGTTCTGGCTCTGGCTCCGTTCTGGAGTCTCAGACCCTAGGTGCTTTCTGGCGAAGCAGCCCGCGTTCACACCAATTTAAGCGGAACCAAAGTGGGAGGACATTATTCGGTAGTCCTTTTTTTAAGTTTATTAATTATTTGGTCTGGCATTCGAGTGAACCCAGCCTTGGCCATCTCTTCCGCAAGTTCGGCATACAACTTGTTCTTTCTTGTACTGCTTTCTAGATTTTCTTGAAATTCGCTAGATGCCCAAATCGCCACTAAACATTTGGTTTCCTCAGCAGACCACTGCAAATACTTTTTCTCCATGTTGTCTCGGCCTTCTTCTCCTTCCTGCTTGTTTCACAGCCTAGAATAAGAACCAACCGCTGAGAACCAACTTTTCAGGTTCCGAACCAATAATTCTTTCGGTCTGAACGCGCCGGCTGGTTCAAATTTGGGTTCAGTAACCGGAACCCAAACCGGAGCCCTGCCGGTGTGAAAGCCCTATATATAGAGTGTTGGTCATTTTGTACTAGCTGAATTCTCAACTGCTAATTTGATTATATTTTCTAGTGCACAGAGAATGTACCCTACATTTTCTCCCATATACCACAATGCAATGCTGTCGTGTTTACCAAAGGAGAAGAAGAGTGAGTGTCTGAAACTCGTTTGATCATTCACCATATAGTTCACTGATAAACACTACATGGGAAATAGTGAGTGAGTGAATGAGTGAACCATTCCAAACACGGCTATAGTAACTGTAATTACTGTAGCAGTGGTAGCCAACACGGTGCCCGCGGGCACCTGGTCGCCCGGGGTGGCGCTGTGGCGCCCGCAGGCCACGTTCAGATTTTTTTTTTTTTTTTTTTTTTTTTTTTTTACACAAACAAGACAAAACAGACAAACAGGCTCAGACACAGGGGAAAGAAAGGAAAAACAAAGCAAAAAACAAAACAAAAAAATATAATCAGAAAAATATATTTTTTATTTGTTTTAATTTTTTTTATTTGGGGGGAATATACACTGTAGGACACGGGGTAAAAACACTCTGGACCAGTGCTACACGGACATTCCTTGCTGCTACAAAGCAACACCCCGCCCCCCATTCGGCAAATCGGACCACGCCTCTATCTGGCTCGTCCCCAGACACAAACCAAAGCTTAAACGACACCCCCCAGTCTACCGAACCACCCAACGCTGGTCAGACGAATCAGATGACATCCTGAGAGACTGTTTCGACCAAGTGTTATGGGGAGAATTCAACACAGGAGACCTGGAAGAATATGCTGAAACAGTGTCATGTTTTATTAAAAAATGCACAGAGGACATAGTCCCCACAAAAACAATCAAAACAATGCCAAATCAGAAACCCTGGATTAACTGTGATGTCCGGGCTGCACTTCACGCCCGGACCACCGCCTTCAAGTCCGGGACGCCAGAACAATACAAGCAGACGAAATACGCCCTCCGAGCTACAATAAAAAAAGCGCGGAGAGAATATGGAAGGCAGCTGGAGGCAAAACTGGACTCCAACAACCCCAGACACCTGTGGAGAGGCCTCCATGCTGCCACAGACTTCAAAGGGGAAAGGCAGCAAAACGCCAACGTGTCACCCACCCTGCCAGACGAACTCAACGCGTTCTACGCCAGGTTCGACCCCTCTGCCAGAGCGCCTCCCCTTCTCCCCCCCTACCCCTCTCCTCCCCACCACCCCACCTCCACCTCCCCCCCTCCTCTCCCCCCCATCACCCCTCCTCCTCTCCTCCCCCCCATCACCCCCCCTCTCTCCTCCCCCCCACCTCCTCTCCTCCCCCCCATCACCCCCCCCACCTCCTCTCCTCCCCCCCATCACCCCCCCTCTCTCCTCCCCCCTCCTCTCCTCCCCCCCTGCCACCTCTCCCCCCCATCACCCCTCCTCCTCTCCGCCCCCCCACCACCCCTCCTCCTCTCCCCCCCCACCCCTCAGCACCCCCACCCCCTCCCATTCCCACCCAACAACCAACCCCCCCCCCAACCTCCCACCCCCCACAGACCCAGACCGCCCTCTCACCATCACTGAGGATGAGGTGCGCCGGACGTTCCTGCGCATCAACCCACGCAAGGCGGCCGGCCCGGACGGCATCCCCGGGCGGGTCCTCAAGGCCTGCGCCCACCAGCTGGCAGGCGTATTCACAGACATTTTCAACCAGTCTCTCTCCCTCCGACAAGTTCCCTCCTGCTTCAAAGCAGCAACAATCATCCCCATTCCCAAGCAGCAGAAAGTGACCAGCCTCAATGAATGGCGCCCAATAGCCCTCACGCCAATAGCCAGCAAGTGCTTTGAGAAGCTGGTCATATCACAGATCCGCCCCACACTCCCCCCGGGCCACGACCCGCTACAATTTGCATACCGCCCCAACAGGAGCACAGCGGATGCAGTAGCACACGTGCTCCACACCGCCCTGTCCCACCTGGAGGGGAAGGACACCTATGTAAGAATGCTGTTCGTGGACTACAGCTCAGCATTCAACACCATAGTACCCTCCAGGCTGGTACACAAGCTCAAGGATCTGGGACTAAACACAGCAATGTGTGACTGGATCCTGGATTTCCTGACAGACCGCCGCCAGGTGGTGAGGGTGGGCAACCTCACCTCCTCCCCACTGACCATCAGCATAGGAGCACCCCAGGGGTGCGTCTCCAGCCCCTTCTGGTACGACCTCTACACCCACGACTGTGTGGCGACTCAAACTTCGAACACCATCGTGAAGTTTGCAGACGACACAGCAGTCGTGGGGCTGATCTCGGGGGGCGACGAGACGGCCTACAGAGAGGAGGTGGGGGCCCTGGAACAATGGTGCCAGGACAACCACCTCTCTCTGAACGTCTCCAAGACCAAGGAGATCATTGTAGACTACAGGAGGGGGGGGGCACACACCCCCCAATCACCATCAACGGCACAGTGGTGGAAAGGGTGGACAGCTTCAAGTACCTGGGAGTCAATATCCACCAGGACCTGACTTGGGCCGGCCACACCGCCACTGTTGTCAAAAAGGCCCAACAGCGAATACACGGACTCAGGCGCCTGAAGAAATTTCGGCTAAGGCCAGAAATCCTTACGGACTTCTACAGAGGCACCATTGAAAGCCTGCTGACTGGCTGCTTCACCACCTGGTACGGGAACTGTACCACCATGGACCGCAGGGCGCTACGGAGAGTGAGACGCGCGGCCCAGCGCGTAACAGGGTGTGAGTTGCCAGAACTGCATGAACTGTATAAACAGCGGTGCCTCAGGAGGTCCCTGAAGATCATCAAAGACACAAACCATCCCCACAACAGCCTGTTCTCCCTGTTACCCTCAGGGAGAAGATACAGGGTTCCAAAAGCACGCACAAATCGCTTGAGGAACAGTTTCTTCCCGCAGGCCACGAGACTCCTTAACATACACAAATAGTGAAGTAGCCGTACTGTACCGTGCTGCTACCATTACGTATGTCTAATGTTTAATTGTATGTTTAATAAGGAATATGCTATTTGCACCTGTATGTCAAATACGCAGAATTTAAAACGGCAAGTTTAATTGTATGTTTAATAAGGAATATGCTATTGGCACCTGTATGTCAAATACGCCGAATTTAAAATGTTTAAGCACGTTTAAAGTATGCACACGACATGTGAATATGCCACTGTCTCTGACTTGTCTTATCACTATACTGCCTTATTGCTTGTTGTGTCTCTTGTTGTTTTTGCACTCAAATGCCCTGTTATATTTGTACTATGTTGTAAACAGAGTTCACAGCACAAGAATTTCACATGTGATACTTGTACCATGGAGTGACAATAAAAATCTTGAATCTTGAATCTTGAAGTTGATACATTGTATGACTGAGAGGTTCCCGTGTGTGTGTGTGTGTGTGTGTGTGTGTGTGTGTGTGAGAGAGAGTGTGTGTTTGTGTGTGAGAGTGTGTCTGTGTGTGTGTGTGTGTGTGTGTGTGTGTGTGTGTGTGTGTGTGTGTGTGTGTGTGTGTGTGTGTGTGTGTGTGTGTGTGTGTGTGGAGATGTTTTCCATCTGCAGGATGAACATAATATACTCATACCCATTCATTTCCTATGGCGGTCAATTCTGACCGAAAACATCATAGGTGTTACACTGTTGAATAAATCACTCAAAATTCAATGCAAGTGGTGATCATCAATTGTATATGTTCAGAGGCCTAGTGTGGAGGATAACATAAGGTATTGAGGCAATTGGATGAAAAACACAATATTTATGATTACAAACGAAGTCACTCGGTCAGATTTGACCGGAAACACAATAGAATTAAATGACATAATTAGGTGTATTTAGAGTAAAAATTAAGATATTTATAACCGGTATAATTTTGTAATTTTTTACACAATGCCTTTTAGATGGCAAGAAAATACTCAGTTGAAGATGCCCTGAAGATAATACTGGATGGGGATGCAAGTAACATGGATGATTAAATATTCGATAGCGATCCGTAGGTCGACCTAATCAGATCTTACTGATATCACTATTATGAACACAAAACAAAGAACACTTCTGAATCTTCAAATGTTCATTAATTTTTTTCTAGTAAAGTGCATCACTAATCATATATAAAAGGGAGGAAGTGGGTTCTGTCGTTGAGTTGCTGTGCGCTGAGTGATGTCACTCGAGCACTCCATGATGTGATCAGTGATGGTCACTCGAGCAATTGTGATGTCATCAGTGATGCGAAGGGATGGCAGGTTGCATGTATCTTTTTTTGGGGGTTCCTCTGCCTTTCCGAAGCCCTGCCACTCCGAACGTTAACTTCCATTATTCGGACTGGCGGTCGTTCACCTTAGAAGCCACAATGCCGACCTTAGGTTTAGGCGTGGGGGTGGGAGAGGTTAGGTTTTGGGTTAGGGTCTGGGGGAGGTTAGGTTTAGGCATGGGGGGAGGTTAGGTTTGGCGTGGGGGCTGGGAGAGGTTAGTGAAAAACGGGGAATATAGACCCCCTTTCTGAGTGCCGATATTTCGGAGTGGCAGAACGTCGGAGTGGCAGCACGTCAGAGTGGCAGCATGTAACCATTTTGCCCTCTACTGCAAACCAATTTTCCCCTCAAGGGACAATAAAGATGTGATCTGAACTGATCACCTTTTCAGCACAGTGGATGATATGCTGCAGTCTGCTCCTGTCAATAGCGTTGTTATAATCTGAAAATGTGAAAAACATCCACACCGGCCAACCACATGTCACTGCTGCAACTGCCCTGCTGCAGCTGTTTGACATCATGAGTGATGACATCAGCGTGCTGCCTGCCCTGCGCTGTCAATGAAAGCCCAGGTGAAAGCAGGATGTTCGCTTCGTATTATCGGCTCGATATATCGGCTAAAATTTCATTATCGGAATAATAAATAATAACCTAAAATGGCCTATATCAGCTGATAATTTATCTGATCAATATATATCATGCATCCCTAATTTAACATGCTTAAAGGACAAAGTTTGTGTTAAATCTTGTCTTGTTTTATTATGTTTTTGTTTGTTGAGAAAAAAAAACGTGAGGACTATAAGGCCTGATGTATATGAGACGATTTGAAAATCAGACTTGCAAAATTATATTATTTTCTTTTCTTTTTTTTGTCAGAAGGACCAATAAAGACTCCAGATTCAAAGAATTTGAATTTTCTCTCAATTCTTTGATGGTTCAGGTTTTATAGGGTTAAGACAAGATTGTCAATAAACAATTTTTGACTTTCAATAATAAAAGTCGATCTTGATAATAAAAACAATTGTTTGAAAATTCAAAATTTGTTGCCCATACCAAACGTTTATGTAGAAACAGACACCGCTCCGTGTTTTCTCCGCTGAGCGGTCCGCTCTGTAAAGCTGGAAGCCAGGCAGAAAGAAATGCGTTGTCTGGGATATCCTCACTGAGTCAAGTTTTAGAGAAGCAGAGGGCGGCAGATCTGTGGAAGTCTGAGTTTTTCCCATTGAGAAGCAGCAGTTCATCCATCTTGCTGGAGACGGAGCGGATGTTTGCTAGATGTATACTGGAGTGCTGTTGTAAAACCCCGCTCTCGCAATCTAACAAGCACACCGGCTTGTTTACCCCTTCCAAGTGGATTTGGTTTGGATTTATGATGCTAATTGGCTGAAGGAATTGTCTGTCGTCCCGCCCACTGAGGAGTCCAGACTGATACATAAAGCAAAACTATGTGTGTCTCACCTTCCGTAGTGTTTTGTGTCTTTTCACAATCTGCTTGGACCACATTGTGTGGCCATATTGATTAGTGATTGATTAGGCTGTGTTTATCCACTGTTTGCTTTGTGCAGTTGGTTACACCATGAACGACCTGATCTTTGAGTGGCAGGAGAACGGACCAGTCCAAATGGCCGATGGGCTGACCCTCCCACAGTTCATCCTCAAGGAGGAATCAGACCTCAGATACTGCACTAAGCATTACAACACAGGTAACACACACACACACACACACACACACACACACACAGGATGAAACTTAAAAATTTAACTGTAAGCTCCTCCTTCCTCTTTACTCTGTATACTAATGACTATGTAAGCTCAGATCCGAATCAATATGTAATCAAATTTTCTGATGACACTGTCGTACTAACCCTACTAACAAGCAATTCCAGCCTTCTCAGCCATACAGAGGGAGTGGACAGGGTTGACGAGTGGTGTGATCAGAATTACCTGATTATAAATACAAAAACTAGAACGACCGCAACGCGGACTTATGCCTCCGCCATTAGTTAATTCTTGAGTCCAAATCGCCATTTGAGGCAAATTGGAAGAAATTCCGTCAAGGCGCTCCTGTGATGTTGCGTTACAGAGCTTGGAAATTGGGTGTGTGAGAGGTCACAGTGACCTTGACCTTTGACCACCAAAATGTAATCAGTTCATCCTTGAGTCGAAGTCGATGTTTGAGACAAGTTAGATTAAATTGCGTCAAGGCATTCCTGAGATATCGCGTTAACAAGCTTGAAAATGGCGTTTGAGAGCTCACCTTGACCTTTGACCACCAAACTCTAATCAGATCATCCTTGAGTCTAAGGCGATGTTTGAGGCAAATTTGATGAAATTCCATCAAGGCATTCGTGAGATATGGCGTTAACAAGCAGGAAAATGGCGTTTGAGAGCTCGCAGTGACCTTGACCGTTGACCACCAAAATGTAATCAGTTCATCCTTGAGTCCAAGTCAATGTTTGAGACAAGTTTGATTAAATTCCGTAAAGGCATTCCTGAGATATGGCGTTAACAAGCTTGAAAATGGAGTTTGAGAGGTCACAGTGACCTTGACCTTTGACCTTTGACCACCAAAATCTAATCAGATCATCCTTGAGTCTAAGTCGATGTTTGAGGCAAATTTGATGAAATTCCGTCCAGGCGTTCCTCAGATATCGCGTTAACAAGCTGGAAAATGGCGTTTGAGAGGTCATAGTGACCTTGACCTTTGACCTTCAAAATGTAATCAGTTCATTCTTGAGTCCAAGTCAATGTTTGAGACAAGTTTGATTAAATTCCGTAAAGGCATTCCTGAGATATCGCGTTAACAAGCTTGAAAATGGCGTTTGAGAGGTCACAGTGACCTTGACATTTGACCACCAAAATCTAATCAGATCATCCTTGAGTCTAAGTCGATGTTTGAGGCAAATTTGATGAAATTCCGTCCAGGCGTTCCTCAGATATCGCGTTAACAAGCTGGAAAATGGCGTTTGAGAGGTCATAGTGACCTTGACCTTTGACCTTTGACCACCAAAATGTAATCAGTTCATTCTTGAGTCCAAGTCAATGTTTGAGACAAGTTTGATTAAATTCCGTAAAGGCATTCCTGAGATATCGCGTTAACAAGCTTGAAAATGGCGTTTGAGAGGTCACAGTGACCTTGACCTTTGACCTTTGACCACCAAAATCTAATCAGATCATCCTTGAGTCTAAGTCGATGTTTGAGGCAAATTTGATGAAATTCCGTCCAGGCGTTCCTCAGATATCGCGTTAACAAGCTGGAAAATGGCGTTTGAGAGGTCACAGTGACCTTGACCTTTGACCTTTGACCACCAAAATGTAATCAGTTCATCCTTGAGTCCAAGTCAATGTTTGAGACAAGTTAGATTAAATTCCGTAAAGGCATTCCTGAGATATGGCGTTAACAAGCTTGAAAATGGCATTTGAGAGGTCACAGTGACCTTGACCTTTGACCTTTGACCACCAAAATCTAATCAGATCATCCTTGAGTCTAAGTCGATGTTTGAGGCAAATTAGATGAAATTCCGTCCAGGCGTTCCTCAGATATCGCGTTAACAAGCTGGAAAATGGTGTTTGAGAGGTCATAGTGACCTTGACCTTTGACCTTTGACCACCAAAATGTAATCAGTTCATTCTTGAGTCCAAGTCGATGTTTGAGGCAAATTTGATGAAATTCCGTCCAGGCGTTCCTCAGATATCGCGTTAACAAACATCGTACGGACGGACGGCCGTACGGCCGGACAACCCGGATCCATAATGCCTTCGGCCTGGCTATCGCCGGCGGAGGCATAAAAACAGAGGAGATGGTTATAGATCCCAGGTCCATAGGTGACCACACTATTATAAGTGTCCATAACAATAACATCAGACAGGTCTCCTCATATAAATATCTAGGAGTACATATTGATAAGGATATGAATTGGCACACGCATGTCACATCTTGCTGTGCAAAGATACATCAGCGTTTGCACTTTCTTCGCAGACTCAGGTTGTTTGGAGTCAGTACGAGTATCATGTTGATTTTCTACAGGGCGAGCATAGAATCGATCCTGAGGTATGGTATAGCCAGCTGGTTTGGCAACCTGACGGTCAAATTTAAATCCCAAATTCTAAGGCTTGCAAAAACGGCCGGGAAGATCATGGGCATGTCTAGCCCCCCGATCACCCTCCAAACCATTTTTGACCAAGAAGCTGTCAGACAAGCTCGGAACATTACTTCCGACCCTTTGCATGTACTGAACCCAGAATATGTGCTCATGAGGTCCGGTAGAAGGTATAGAATTCCAAAGTGTAAATACAATAGATATAAACACTCCTTTGTCCCTCTCTCAATTAAGCTACTTAACAATAACTAGATGCTCCTTCCTAAGGGACTTGAAATGCACAAGGGTGTATGCAATTTTGTCTTATGTTTTTGTGTCTGATATATCTGTGTTAAATATCTGTACGCAGCATGTCTCCAAGACAAATTTCTCCCAAGGGAGACAAATAAACTTGAACCTTGACCTAACCTAAGTTCAGTTCAATCTTTAACAAAACATACACCAAATTACATCAACACAGTAAAAACACTAAAAGAATGAAACACTAAAACCACAAAAAATAGTCACAATACACAAGAACATGAAAACATCCATGATGCCAAACAAGATCATAATAAACAGGGAAGTTTAAAGGGAATGTTAAAGTGCTTTTTCATGTGCACTTTTAATACAGTAGATGTATGCGTTGGAGAGTTCCTCATCCTCTCAGTTCTCCTATTAAGCCGGGTACACACTGCGATTTTGGGCTATCCCAGATGAAACATGATCAACGTGAAACAAATGTTAGAGATACATTTGGTCGTGGCTTCAAAACAGTGGTCCTGCGTCAGACAGTGAGAGAGGTTCAAGGACGGCCGGTGTCTGCGACCAAAGATAGCCTGGGACAAATTCTGAATTTAGGGTGACAAATCTCACAGTGTGACTGCTGCTATGACCTACGTCTCCTAACAACCAATAGAAATGCAACATGAAATGACGCACTGACGCTAAACATCAGTAAATGCTAAATGCTAGGACATGGAATCCGCTGATAGTGATCACAGTTATAGGGTCCTATTCTCCCACAGGCCTTCGGCGCTAAAACGGGCCTTAAACGCAAAAAAAACGTGCCTTGCGCCTGCCTCTGGAAGATATCAATATGGCTTTACGCTGCCAAATGCGCTTTAGGCCGAATGGGCGTGGCGCAGTCCCAGAATGGGCCAGAATGGGCGTGTCGGCCTTAAATCTCAGCGTACTGATATCTTCCCACCTGGCGTAAATTTAGCGCTTTGCGCTTTTGAAAACCAGGCCTATTCAGTGCGCCAGTTGCAAGGAGCGCTCTTCTGCCTCTCCCCTGTCACCCTTCTCTGTCTCTCTCTGAAACCAGGCCTATTCAGTGCGCCAGTGCTCTTCTGCCTCTTCTCTGTCACCCTTCTCTCTCTCTCTCTGACTCCCTCGCTTAGACAGGCACAACACACTTCCCATATAGGAAAAATAAGTTGTAAGTTGCCTGGCATGTCCCAGCATGCATTGTGCTTCACCATTTCGCCTCTAAATAGCAACCAAATGAGGCGAAATAGATATAAAAGGTCGATCTAAATTAATGTGTAATGGTAACACAACCTGCAATTGTACACATTTCAATATTGGACCAAATGAAACAGCGAAATGCACCACCCTATGTGAAACATATATGTCCTCCTGGGCCTATATATATCTCTTGTGGATTTAATGTGATTTAGATAAGTGACAGCGGAACGCGCTGCGGAACGCGCTTCTACTGTCATGTGCTATACTGTGATGTCCGCTCCAATAACTTGGCCCTACTTCACATTTAGTTTTACAATAAAAACACATGTAACCCCTGGTGGTTATATCCCCAGAATTAAAAGCAATAGAATTAAATATTTCCCCATACTCCCTGACTAAAAGCATTTGAATTAAATATAAAACTAAAAGTAAATATCCCCATTTAAAATGTGTATAGATTTTAGTATTAGGCTGTATCAAACTGTCAATTTCATCATCCTCTAATCTTGACTGGTCCTGTCACTTTAACAACAATCTGTAACCAGCATGGTTGTTCACAAAGTACATGTTGTGTCAGCACATGTTGAGACAGCCTACCTTGTTTCACTTTCACCTACGTTGTATTCTGTTTCCCATTGGTCCATAAAGGGGGACATCACCTGTCTAACGTTGTGATTGGTTGTGAGTGGAGCAGGGGCGGGTTTGAGCTGGGGAAGCGGCCAGAGTGTTTGGGAACAGGCAAGCAGTCAGTCGCTGCAAGAGAGAGGTTGGAGAAACCCGAATTTGATTTCTAGACGTTTACTAGTTTTAACTCGCGTTAAACTAACAGCGTGTCGGTTGCCAAGTTGTCAACCCGAGGACATTGGTAAAGAGGTGCTTTGCGAGCGCTGAAGAGGACTGGACGCTGGACAGAATCACTTGGTGGACGGCTAACGGTGATGTTCGTTAGCAGAGCTAAACAGTAACTGTGCCGAGCGTGTCATAGTTTTAGCCCACAAGTGGCTAGCGATAGCTGGTGTCTTGCCAGGCCAGTAAGACCTCGTGAAGCTAAGGCTAAGTAGCCACCGGCGATTTCTACTGTTTCGGACGGGAGACAACAGAGGAAAATCTCCGCCTGGGCTTGGAGCTGCTAGCCCTGGCCATTCCGTTTCTCTTTCCCGTGGATCACAACTGCTGCTGCTGCGCTGCCTGTCCAGACATGCATCCGTGCTGATGATGACAGTACGATAAACGCGTTCATCTTGCTTGCTAAAGAGGTACCTCACACTTTATTTTAAAGCTCCCCTTGGAGTGAAGGGGCCATTTGGTTTGAGGCCACACTGATCCCAAGCTTCGAAACAGGCCTGCAACTGGGGTTAGTTAGGTGTGCCGGCTTAGCTAGAGGTATTTATATATATTATATTGACATTTAAAGGTGGGCCCACAATTTATATTATATAATACCAGAGGTAAAGCAAAGGGGTTTACATTTCATGTGCATTGTATAAAAATAAGGTTATTGACTGGGATATTATTTTGATATTTGCATTACTGATTTCAGAGTTTGATAACATTCATTAGTGAAATGATGTTTGTCTGGTTGGTATAGCTGTTTGTTTATTTAATAATACTTACCTGGGTTGTGTCACAAACAAAAAGGTATATTTTCCTGTAAAAGAAAACGCATACTTGAAGGAAAAGTGAATTTATGTTAACTGTGATAATTGTTTTATTTGTTTTATAACTAAATCCCATTCTATTTTGGTACTTACCTGAGTTGTGTGGATTTATGATTACTGTCTTGATATTCTAAGTGTTTGACTTACCTGAGGGAATCCAGTAACTGGGAAACGAAACGGTTAAAGTAATATTAGGCCATTGTGAGTTTAAAGGGTAATACACCAATTTTCAAAGTAAATAAGGGATTATAAGTAATTGCTGCTCTAGGTTTGGGTGCAATAAATAAATACATATAAGGGTTTAAAATCACAGTTACACTATCATACCCTACATTAAGAGTTATTTCATATAAATTAACATGGTATAGCATACAAATAGGACTATTTAAAGTTAAAAGGATCTGGGGCGCTGTATCTCAGGCTAGTGGATACGACGAAAGCGCTACACACATTTATGCAATGACTTTACATAATGTATATTTATGTGCATCATTCTACCTGCAGCAGGGGAGAGAAAACGATATCTTTCTGGACAAACTTTCACCAATATAAAATTAATCTCATCATATAGGGATAGGCTATATTTTTCTAGCTGATGCCTTTAGAACATTCTTTTCACTTTGATCTTGCTATAGTGTAGCGTATTTACATGCTTGCAGTATTTAAACTGCAGTTAGATTGGTTTGAGAAGCATAATAATATGGAATAATAGCCTATATATGGAGACAGACAGACTGGATGAAGGGAGGGGGGGGGGCAGAGCGCTTGGCGTTTGTCTGGTTTTGCTGGACTACTGGAATTGGAGCTTAAAAGGCAAGCGTGCGATTCGTTTATTGCACTTATCCAATGAGCATGACGGTGCATAATTTTACGCTTAACTCATTCACCGCCAATGACGTCTTTGACGTGTTATCAGAAATAGCCCTCCCCGCCAATGACGTGTTTGACGTGTTTTTGTTTTTATTACTGCAGGGCGTAGTTTAAACACTTCCCCAGCCTGTCACATGGTATCAGGTCCCTATCATCTAAGACAACACGTGAACAAACACATACCGCAGCTGTTGTTTTGAAATTGAGCAGGAGGAAAAGCAGAAAACTGGTAACGCTTCCTTGTGCAGACAGGAGAAACGCCATTGAAACGCGCCTCGGCGCGCTGCACGAGCTGGAGTCGCCTTCCTCTGTGCCAGCCGGGAGAAAGTAATCAAGAGATGTGTTTGATCATCGGAGGAATGAGGAAATGATCGATCAGTTTGCGAGGGCGGTGAGGACGTGTTGAATAGCCGAGGGGAAAACGGGAACGATCAGATAGCAGGGGATATGACAGGGAGACATGGACGAGGAAGGGTGCAAAATAAACACACAACAGCAAGGCACAAGGCAGAAGCGGGAGTCAGAGCAGCCCGCTGTCCTTTCTCAAGAGCTATTCAGTTGGTTCATGTAATCGCTGGGCTGCGTGCCCTCCAGTGTTGCTCCTGGCCAATCCCAGCGCCACAGGGCGTGGTTATTGCTTATCATATGTGGGGTTAGAAATCTAAAAGGGGGATCGTGTGTGTGTGTGTGTGTGTGTGTGTGTGTGTGTGTGTGTGTGTGTCTGTCTGTCTGTCTGTCTGTCTGTCTGTCGGTGTGTCTGTCTGTCTGTCTGTCTGTCTGTCTGTCTGTCTGCACACTCACTCACACCGAGTAAACTGTATTGTTGAATGTAAAAAAAAAGCACTTCATGTGTATATATATATATATATATTTTTTTTTTGTCATTTGTGTCCTAACGAATAATATTTACATGTCTGATGTCAATACAGTTCAAAATAAAAGAATTGAGAGCGAGTTCTGCATGAGATTGTGTGCATAAATACATAAATGCCATTTTCTGCAATTTCTTTTCTCAGAGAGACATTTTGGGGGAAAACAGGGTGTATATAAATGGCTATAAGTAGAGTACAGAACATGCTAAAAGCTCACTTTTTTTTCCCTGGTGAACCCAGAGACGTACATCTTCATTTTGAGGTATTGCAAATCACTCTGGTGCTAATAGATAATTTACTGTGGGTCTTGAAAGATGACCAACAATTATGAAAATCTTTGGCCTGTGCTAAATATTGGCAGTCCTAAACTGGCGGTGAATGAGTTAAAAGGTGTGGTTGAAATGCTTTAGGCTGCGTGTAGCGCCAAGACCAAGATATCAAGTGCGCTGGTCCACGCCCACTGCGCCAGGCGCTCGGCATAGAAACTAGGCCGATGCAACGATAGGGGCCATAGGGTTCTATCGTCGGAAAGGCGGTAATTTTGCGTTAGCGCCCGTTTTGCGCCGAATAGCACCGCGCAAAGCCCTAATTGTGGGCATGTCAGCTCGCTGCGCTTGGCGTCATCTCGCACAAACCTCCATATAGGCGTGTTTATGCCCAAAACAGTATTCACAAGTGTGAGATCACTCCCCTTAAAAGCCACAGCATCACAGCCGTCACATCTGTGACAGCAGCTTCTTTCTGCTGTCACGCTCAGAACATGGTGATGGTATCTTCGCCAGAGCGCAAAACGACACTTGTGGGGGGCAGATGATAGGCTCACGGCCGGGACACACATCTTGCGTCTGCTGTGCGTCTGCGTGGCGTTACCTGTTGATTTTCATTTCGGCGCCCATGTTAACAGGTTACAGCAGCCACACCACCGGCATGAGACGTGCATTTCAGGCGCGTGTCTTGTGAGGCGTGAGACGCGCGTCATCTAGAGAATAGAAGCGACGCCTATTTTTTCGCGCGCGTGTCTCTACACAAATAGACATTAAAATGATATTTTACAGGGGCAGCCACAGCCAATCAAGGCTCGTTTTGATTTGAGATGGGAGGATAAGCTCACAGCTGCAGTTCTCCTGCCCTGTGAAAACCACATACAGTACATAGACTCCAACGTGGCTTCGTTCCTCCCCTCCCCCCACACACACACACACACACACAAATCAATACTGCCTCGATTATGAAGTGAGCCCAAGCGATCTTCAGTTAAAATCATCATTGTATTGTTTATAGCAAATTTAATAAAAGGTCAACTCTATAGGAAGAGATTTGGCAGACAGACAGCAGCGCAGCAGCTGCAACGCAGCAGCCACGCTGCCTGTGTGGATGCCGCGGGCGTGCCAGCCACAGCCATCACGCCACGCACACGCACTAGGTAGGTAGACGCAAGATGTGTGTCCCGGCCGTAAGAGGCGCACGGACATGCCTACACCTGTGTCTGCGCTTAAATTCCAGCGCAAAACTGGATGGTGGAGGCAGATGCTAGCTTAAGACGCAGGGAAGATAGCATAAAAGGTGCGCAAACGGCGGCGCAAACGATAGTGCCAAATCTGGTCCCAAATCATTCCTATACACATGCTGTTTAAATATTTTGCTTATAGTGATCGATACTCCATTTATAGTGATCATTTTGGTCCTTGTCCCACCTGAGAACAATGGATTTTTTTTTTAAACTACAGTAAAAAAAAATTACTTAGAAACTGCCAAAAATAAGCCAACGAGATACAGCAGCAATACTCGTGCATGTCTCTCTGTCTGTGGAGAGATGGCGGTGTCTCGGTCTACACGAGACCGCTGTGTTTGGAACAGCTAGAGGCCTAACTTACTGTATGGATCTTTTAAAGTCAATAACATTACTTTTTATGTACTGTATTCATGTAATACATACAAATGTCAATTAGATGGTATGAGGAATAAAGAAAAAGAAAACAATCGATTATAATGATGGGGGAGGGGAACTAGGGGGAATAGCGTGATCCTTCCATGTGCTACGTCCTGCCAGTGAAACTCCTTGCTGTCAGATGAAAAGAAGTGGCTGGCGACTGCATGTATCGGAGGAAGCATGTGCTAGTCTACGGCTCTCTTCAGATTGACAGAGGGGGTGGTGCAACGCCCAGGACATCAGGGAGAATTGGCCCAAGAGGGGGCAATTAAAGCAGCTACGAGCAACTTTTTCGATTGTTATTAAACAGTATAATTACAATATTGATGCATCACATCTTACCTATAATAGTAGCTGAGACCAAAGCCGTGTCAATCGGAGATTGCTCCCTTAGGTGATTATTAAGTCTGTGTCTGTCTAAACTCGCGTCAACAGGGGGCTCTCTCTCTCTCTCTCCTACTGCCGGCCCGGCTACACCCGGAAGTGAAACACGGAAGTGAAACCAAGAAGTGAAACGCAGCTGCCTGCCTACGCCGTTCGCGCTGCCTAGCAACATAACATAAACAATGTGAACGCCACGCATACTCTCGGGAACATCTCTCGTTATATTCTAACAGGTTTTTTGGAAGTTATTTTGTGGTTATGGCTGAAATGGCTGCTGCAAACCGTTTCATTTCACTTCCTGATGTGCCCTGGCCACAGACAGACTAACACTGGCCGATTCACTCGGGGTTCAAGCGAGACTACTCTGCGTTGGTCTCGTCGACTATTAGAGGTAAGATGTGATGCATTGATATTAAATTTATACTGTTTAATAACAATCGAAAAAGTTGCTCGTAGCTGCTTTAAAAGAAAGAGGTCTATAGAAATAAAGATGATAATTCTGGCACTATGTGTGTCTTGTGTCAGGTAAGTTCACCTGTATCGAGGTGCGGTTCCACCTGGAGCGTCAGATGGGGTACTACCTGATCCAGATGTACATCCCCTCCCTGCTCATCGTCATCCTGTCCTGGGTCAGCTTCTGGATTAACATGGATGCCGCCCCCGCCCGAGTCGCCCTGGGTATCACCACCGTGCTCACCATGACCACACAGAGCTCAGGCTCCAGGACCTCTCTGCCCAAGGTGTGTGTGTGCGAGCGTGCATGCGTGCGTGCAGTGACAGCCACACTGATTTGCTTCTCCCAGCCGGCTGCTATGCCAAAGAACTGACCTTTGTTCCACCATAAGGGACATCACTTTAGAGCAGTGATTGCCAAACTGTGGTCTACGTCCATGGGGTTCTGCCTGGTGGTCCGCCAGAGCGTGGGGAAAAAACCATAGGTGTGGACTTGAGTCACATGACCTGGACTCGAGTCACAAATTTGATGACTTTAAACTCGACTTGACAAAATCAACAAAGACTTGCAACTCGATTTGGACTTGAACACCAATGATTCATGACTTGACTTGGACTTCCGCTTTTTGACTTGGAAAGACTTGATACCTTCCTCCCAACCCAAAGATTAATTTTTTTTATTTAAAGACACTAATAATCCAGTCGCCACGGGAAGCCTGCCGTTCGCAAGATGGGACAATCAATACAGACACCACGGAGGGAGTCATTCACTGAGCTACTGTTCTCATTGACGGTGCAACTAAACTGCAGCTTTATGTCTTCATTTTATTATTTATTTAAACACGCATTACTGCTTATACCATTAGGACCATGATAGATTTGTTTTCAAATATATAGACTACAGTAGGCTATATTAAACTATCGTGCACAGTGCACGCTGGGTAATTGCGTCACGTTAGTGCTGTAACTGAGCGTTAATAGTTGGGGGAATCATCTCAAAGATAATTTAGTTCACCTACAAAAACAACCAGGTGGTCAACATAAAAGGATTTGCAGTGGGCTATGCAAATGCATGTCGAAAATTACAGGCGGAGATGACAACAACTTCTACCTTTTTGAAGCAGCACAAAGAACGGTACGTTGAGGCTGTTACCGTGACGGGCACTGCCCCCTAGTCCGACACCTCACGAGTCCGAAAAATGTGCATTGGACAGACATCTCATTAGTCCGACAGCTCGTTAACCCGACAACGAAAATCTCACTAGTCCAACAGCTCGTTAGTCCGAAAATAATGCACTCTGACTGCAGCGCAAATGATTTTTTTCTCCTTTCTCTCTCACCCCCTCTCTCTCATGGACATAATGTAGTAAACCTGCTGTGGCAGGAGATGTTTGGGGGGTGTACACACACACACACACACACACACACACACACACAGCGGGGGAGAGAGAGCGAGTGTGTTAAATCACAAACCGGCAAGGTCTGCGCTGTGCGTCCTCACCGCCCTATCTCTCCACGCACGCATCCAAGTGGAAATGGGACCAGCGCAGCCATGCAGTTTCCAAGTTTCTAAATTTTTTTCAGTGATCGATCATTTAGGGAACATTATTAGCGCCGCTGCCGCCTGTGAGAGTAACATGAGTCCCTGATAATGAACTCTGATCTGAACTCTGATTGATCATTTGTTATGAGGCTGTGTGATGCAGCACCAGGGAGCATTACGCACAGGTGAGGTAGCCTATGTTACATTTTTCAACACCTAAGATTGTCATTAAGCTGTAGGAGCACAAACACATTTCTTTTAGATTGATCACAAACAACTCCTACAGTAGCTGCACTATCCGTCATGTGGTTTAAAACAGGTCGCAGCAGCAAATTATGTTATTATTCTTGACAATTTGGCAGCGCTCCGAAAGACACAATAGGCCTATAGGCTACGATGTAACGTCCTTTTCCTTCCAGCCTGTTCTAACCGGAGTGCGTTTCCATATTATATCGTACAGTGTGGGGATATGAATAATAACGCACGTCGGATCATAAATTAGACATTCGTGTCATCAGGCCATATATATATATATATATATAGGCTATAGCCTAGCAGTGCAGTGCCATGCAGTAGCCTACTGGAATTAGTGAATGATCAAAAACATTAGGCTATGTTCATGAGAGGGAGAGGGAGGGGGGGGGGGTCGGGGGTGAGAGAGAAAGAAGAGAAAACCAGCGGAGAAATTTGCCGTTTTGTAGGCTTCAGTCTAGACTGAATGAGAACAGTGACTTGCGCTGCTGTCAGAGTGCATTATTTTCAGACTAACGAGCTGTCGGATTAGTGAGATTTTCGGGTAACACTTTACAATACTGGTGCAAACATGTGCATGAATGCATGCTTAACTCATGATGAATTAAGCCATTAATTGATGCTTACCGCATCATCAACTAATGAAAGGTATGTTTGATGAACACACCGAGTCATATATGAATTACTATTAATTAAGTAGGCTATGCCTAGATCATCATAGTTAATTCCTCATCAACACACTGTGTTCAATAATACCGTAATTCATGTGTTAATTACCACTATTAATGTCACTTTTCCCCAACCAATCTGCATTTTCCTTCCTTCTTAGCTATGTTTTATTCCTGCTGTAATTTGCCCTGTTTTTAATATGTATTTATGTTTTTATTACGTGAAACTGTTTTTATATGCACTGTAAGGCGCCCTTGGGTGTTCCGAAAGGCGCCTCTAAATAAAATGTATTATTATTATTATCCAGCTCCCTGCAACTGGAACTTTAGCGTTAGCAGACCGCAATGCCGATAGCCCACATCAGAACCAGCTGAGCGAGGCGGTGTGCAGCGTGTCAGGGACCGGCTGGATCTAACCTCTCCCAGCCATTAGCTCGTTCATCATGTGCATTCCTTCCTCTTTGAAGCTTGGTCCACTGCAGGGACACAGAACATGTGGCCGGTGTTTTGTGCCTATCTTACCGGGTGTCTACCGCGTTGATACCAGCGGTGGAAATGGGCCATGCACAACCCAGCAGGCCAGCCACCCCCTACCACTACCCAGGCTAAGAGCCTCTCTCCCGGCCCGACACCCAGGGCAGCCCCCCTACTACCACCACCCATCCAGTCGCCTGCAACCGGGAAATCGATTGAGTTTCCCCCGTTGCATAACGAAGACGGGATGCGCTAGTCACGCTCCTCCTTGTCCGAGCTAGCCTAGCCCGTCACGTGAACTCACATTTCATTTCCAAATGAAATGTGAGTTCACGTGACGCAGCTGTGCTGTAGTCTATGATACTATCAGTAGGCTATCATTCTGATTACTTGTTACTAGTGTAGTAGTGTAGGCTACGCTATTTTATGGAGGTTCCTCTCGTGGCTCAGGCTGATCGAGTGATGCTTGGTGCTCATGGGTAAACTCAAATTGACAGTAGCCTAAAAGAGGCTTGCCCATGGGTTTACCCAATCTGGCATCTGAGTGAGCGTGCTATTACTGGGCCACTGTCAAGGTATCCACGAGAAAACATATTATTTCCGGCCAAGACTTTCAGAATAAAAGTCGAAATTCATGTTGTAACCAGCTACGCAGTACTGCGCTCTGCGTGCTTTTATTTTTGATGGCAGGCTGAGGCAACGGAAGTAATTGTTTGTGTGCCATGTCTTTCTTGA
Source organism: Poromitra crassiceps (assembly GCF_964638095.1). Classification (NCBI taxonomy): domain Eukaryota; kingdom Metazoa; phylum Chordata; class Actinopteri; order Beryciformes; family Melamphaidae; genus Poromitra; species Poromitra crassiceps. Next base: position 73,669,977 of record NC_139626.1, read on the forward strand.
CACTTATTCTCGTGGTCGAGAGCAACCAGGTGGTTTGCACAAGGTGGTGGTCGTTTTGCAAATATCAGCAGCCTCCGTGTTCTTATTCTACGAAGAGTACAAACTGCAAAGCCTAAGAGTCGGTCACAGTGGTGGTGGCAGTGTCGAATGGATATCAATCGCAAGAGGAACGAGCGGGTTTGTTAGAGTTTCAGGTAGCTAGCCGTAGCAATTTAGCTTTAGCAATTTAGCTAGCTTGTGGCTTAGCTAGCTTGCTTGTTGTGTGTGCGTGCATGGTGGAGACCTGTCGCTACAGTCACGTTGGTTCGGGAAGTGAAGAGCAACACAAGTGAAAAAGGACGAGAGATGGAAGTTGGAGTTGGACCCGCTGGAGAGATCGAGCAACGCGGGCCGTGGGGTTACATGCTGCCACTCCGACGTGCTGCCACTCCGACGTTCTGCCACTCCGAAATATCGGCACTCAGAAAGGGGGTCTATATTCCCCGTTTTTCACTAACCTCTCCCAGCCCCCACGCCAAACCTAACCTCCCCCCATGCCTAAACCTAACCTCCCCCAGACCCTAACCCAAAACCTAACCTCTCCCACCCCCACGCCTAAACCTAAGGTCGGCATTGCGGCTTCTAAGGTGAACGACCGCCAGTCCGAATAATGGAAGTTAACGTTCGGAGTGGCAGCATGTCGGAAAGGCAGAGGAACCCCGGGCCGTGGGTAGGAGAGGGGAGAGGCCAGACTGTTTTCCCCCAGCTGATACAGACAAGGGGCACTGGAGAGCGAGTCCTTGCTCCAGGGCAGAATGGACATGTTCACAAACTTGATAAATAAATGTGCTTTTATAACTCCAATGATGGTCTTCACTGATTACCTATATATTTTGAATTGTTCTCATGACTGGAATGCATGCAATTGTGTTGCTATACTGTATAAAAGTGATTTCATGATCAGCATCCATCTACATTAGCTAATGATTTGTGAGGATATCATTATGTAGTGACTTTACAATGTGGCACAAAACTATTAATTAATACATAAGTATGTCGTGACTTTACTATGTGTGGCACATAACAATTAATTAATACATAAGTATGTTGTGACTTTACTATCTGTGGCACATAACTATTAATTCATACATAATGATATAGGCACTTGTGAGGCACAACACTTAACTCATACATATATATGTGGTTCTTGGCATGCAAGACATACATCCAGTGTTTGATGTCTGTTGGAGATGCACAGTGGATACAACGTCAGAGAATGTGTTGGAGTTGGTCTGGTTCAGGGCTACCAAGGCGGGCTACTACACGCATAGCCTATATCAGAGCAGCAACATCGGAATGATAGCTACAGCTGCTGAAATAGACGTACCCGGCTAAGAGGTTCTGAAGGGCTCTCCCGGAGGTGTGGGACCCAGGCAAGGTGAGGGGCAGGGCGGGTAGGGGTTGGGTGGTGGTAGCCTGGGTAAACCCAGCCCCCAGTGACCTGCTGTCAGACAGACCCTGCTCACTAGTCAACAGGTCTGAGAGCAGGTCACGTGGGGGCTGGGTTTACCCGTGGTAGTAGGGGGGCTGCCCTGGGTGTCGGGCCGGGAGAGAGGCTCTTAGCCTGGGTAGTGGTAGGGGGTGGCTGGCCTGCTGGGTCGTGCATTTAGACACCCGGTAAGATAGGCACAAAACACCGGCCACATGTTCTGTGGACCAAGCTTCGAAGAGGAAGGAATGCCCATGATGAACGAGGTAATGGCTGGGAGAGGTTAGATCCAGCCGGTCCCTGACACGCTGCACACCGCCTCGCTCAGCTGGTTCTGATGTGGGCTATCGGCATTGCGGTCTGGTAACGCTAAAGTTCCGGTTGCAGGGAGCTTGATGTCGATAGTGGTAATTAACACATGAATTACGGTATTATTGAACACAGTGTGTTAATGTATGTGTTGATGAGGAATTAACTATGATGATATAGGCATAATTAATTAATAGTAATTCATATATGACTCGGTGTGTTCATCAAACATACCTTTCATTAGTTGATGATGTGGTAAGCATCAATTAATGGCTTAATTCATCATGAGTTAAGCATGCATTCATGCACATGTTTGCACCAGTATTGTAAAGTGTTACCGATTTTCGTTGCTGGGTTAACGAGCTGTCGGACTAATGAGATGCATCATTTTTCGGACTTGTGAGGTGTCGGACCAGTGAGGTGTTGGACTAGTGCCATGGCACCACTGTAACATAGTTACTAACATTACAGGCTCTGTGTCAGCCATTGTACAATGATCTGTTTATTAAAACAGACGAGTGTTGTCGGTGTGACTCCTTTCATCACCTGAAACGAGATTACATATCTTCTAATTTGGATGGCCACTCACTGCAATCTGATAACTTTACAGCAGCGAAATCGCAAGTTAACATTAATGTTACTCCTTCAATTGAAAATGAATGATTTCCACTGGATTGCACCGTGTATCGTCACTTGATGTGGGAGAGAGAGAGCGAGAGAGACAGCGAGCGAGAGAGAGAGTTGATAGCCTACTGTAGTACAAGTTGATTATGCAAAACACACACACACACACACACACACACACACACACACACACACACAGATTATTCCTCCATAAAGTAGGTGAGTAACTTCTGTGGCAGACTGGCAAATTGCCACACTGTCCATTATTTTATTTTTCATTTACATTAATCTTTTTACTTCATTTAGGCATACAAAAAATGTCTGCAAGCAGGAAAATATGAAAGTGCAACGTCAACAAACTTGTTTTAAAAACAAATACTCCTTTTAAAAAGCATTCATGACTTGTGTAAATTGTATTACTCTTGTTAAAATGGCATTGCATTTGGCGAGGAGCGCATTATGACTTGTTTAACTCAAAGTTTATGACTTGGACTTGACTTGGGACTTGTTTATTTGTTTATTAAAAAGGATCCCCATTAGCTGCGGCCTGAGTCTTCCTCGGGTCCAAGACAAAAACACATTAGATGATACAATCATTAAAATACAAAAACACAAGGTAAAGGAACAGAAGAGAGAAGCAAATCAATCAATAAAAAGCAAATCTAAGCTAAGACAGACAATATCTTGGCCAGCTAGCCCTATAGCTGGCCAAACCCAACAATCACAGTAGCCTACACGTCATATAATTTTTTCTTAAAGGTGGTTTGTATCATTTTAGATAGTTCTACACGCTAATGCCTGTGCAAATGGTCATTTTTCTGATCAGTATGTTTTTAATTTGTTATTTGACATATAAAAAGGGATGATTGACAGGTGTGGCAGCCAGTCTCAAACCGTCATTGGCTGGACATGCTCTTCATATTATAGATCTTAGAGTGTTAGTTTTACATAGACAAGACACAGTACTGCTTGGTAAAACACTGGTGCGCGAGGAAGTAACGTTGGTTGGGGACTGAAGTAGTAAGTTCAGAAAATATGTGTTTTATTAGTTACTCCAGCTACGTTATCAGTTATTTTAATACACAATGGTTTTAACGGATGCAGGCTAGCATTATCCGCTTGTGTTAGCCGGCTGTTTTGCATTATTTGTCGGCTTAATATTACTATAACAACCGATGGCTGATACAAGCTCAATCTCCGACAAATTGAGTCTAGCTGCTATTTCCCCACCGAGGCATGTCTTTCCTCCAGGGGGCAGCATGGAGCAGTGAGCAGCTTTACAGTACAGCGGCGCAATGGCGTCAATGGTGCAACGTTGCGTCAATCTGTCTTTTCACTGCCATACGATAGATAGCGCTCTTGGCCACCTTATGAAATGCTTACCGATCGTGGAGTCCTCTGCAAGCCAACGTTTTTCCCCCCACAAAACCAGCCAGCATTCTCAGCGGGGTCCACCCACTATGCCGAACACCCGCTATGCCGACCACCCACAGTGCCGACAGCCCGCAATGCCGACGTTAGGTTTAGGCGTGGGGGGTGGGAGAGGTTAGGTTTAGGCGTGGGGGCTGGGAGAGGTTAGCTCCAGCCGGTCCATCGACACGCTGCACGCCGCCTCGCTCAGCTGGTTCTGCTTGTGGGCTATCGGCATTGCGGGCTGTCGGCACATAGACGGGGCACCGGATCTCCCTTCATGCAGTAAGCTCAAAACATATCCAGCCTGCCAGGCTGAGCCTCACAGCGGTACACACAGTTGTTTCCCCCGGGCTGGACGCATTGTCACCAGGCTGGGAATTTCATCATTTTAGGGGCAAGGACATCTGGCCTTCGGCGTCGCAATTTTTTTTAGGGCACAAACCCAGCAAACATTTTCACGTATACCGACCGTCTTCTGCACGTCAAACCACTACATCTAGTCAGGGTCTAAAAAACTATCTGGAATGGAAATCGTAGCGACGTAATTCGTCTACTTTCCCACAACATTGAAATATGCCGCTCCCACAACGGCTATATTCAAATATTCTGATAAAAATCTGCACAGTGTGCATCCAGCAGAGTTGCATATAGCCTATTGTATGTCCAGATTCAACGATTTTTGCTACATCGAAAGAAAAAAATATCACCTCGTAATTCCCGCGGCGCCCGCTTCGGTGTCCTGTGTCTTAACCACTAGGCTATCGATTTTGTTAGAAAGAGTGCGGATTTGGTCATATATAGAATACTTAACATTGAGAACTTAGCATTTTGACGTGACGGTCCCTACTGGAACTTGCATTGCTAGGCTGCCTCGCTAATTCTGTTTCATGATTCCAACCAGCGATGAGACAAGTATATTTATATCATTTACGATAATGTAACCAACGTGACTTGACCATTTATTTAGCAGACATCACCATACAGCCAGGGGCGGGGCTTACGGGGTTGCACGGGGGGGCACTGGCCACCCCTGTAATCACCCCGTGTGCCCCCCCAATTCTCATTAAATTCGTTGGCTCTTATTGTCGTCAATCATGGTGTGCTACATGCTTCGCGTTGTTGCCAAATCTACTTATTGTAAGCGACTTTTGGCTTGTGTTTTCTGTAAAGTAGCTTGGGCTTGTTTCCATACTTGGTTGCTTGTTTCTCTCTCGAGATCTGGCAACACTCAACACACAATCAAGTCAGTCAGAGTCGTTGGTTCTGCTGGACTCGGGGGAAGATAGTTTTGCACAATTTGCAGGATTATGTGTGCCCTTCTTGAGGTAAGAACACTATATTTAAATTCCTGGATTACATTGCAAGTATGTGAGTCATAACAAACTAACGTTACTGCCAATTTGGTTCTGTTTCTAACGTTGCCGTGGTTAGCCTGGTTACATGCTGCCACTCCGAAATATCGGCACTCAGAAAGGGTTCTATATTCCCCGTTTTTCACTAACCTCTCCCAGCCCCCACGCCAAACCTAACCTCCCCCCATGCCTAAACCTAACCTCCCCCAGACCCTAACCCAAAACCTAACCTCTCCCACCCCCACGCCTAAACCTAAGGTCGGCATTGCGGCTTCTAAGGTGAACGACCGCCAGTCCGAATAATGGAAGTTAACGTTCGGAGTGGCAGGGCTTCGGAAAGGCAGACAGTTACCGGTTAGCCTGGCTCAAACCCAATTCAACTGTTGCCTAGCATTAGCGTCACCACCAGCTAACTAGCGTTAGCAGAGCCTTCCTCAGCCTGACTCAGTCAAAACACAACCAACAAACCAACCACCTACCGTTTAATTTGGTTTTGTTTGCTAGTGTTGTGCTTTAGATAGCCATGTGGGCTGGCTAAGGCTTGGCTCAAACCCAACCAAACTACCATTTGAATGTGGCTCTGTTTGCTGACATTAGTGTTGTTGGCTAGTCAGCTGGCTTAATCAAACTCAACCAAACCTCTTAATTTGGGTCTGTCGGCATAGCATTGGCATTAGCCAGCCAGCTAGCTCCATCAAACCCATTATGTGGACAATCATTGCTTTAGACTTTGTTTGTCTCCACTGAATTAATAGTAACGTTAGCTACAATAAGTAAGTTAGTTGTTTGCTATTTATTGCATGTGTGTAGCAGCAAGTGTTTCTTGTTCTACATTAATTCAACATTAAAAGTAGAGGGAAATAATGTTATCCACTTACATTTAAGTTGGGTATATAAAATAATTGCTTTCAATGCTTTGTATGTTCTCAAGGTAGATTTTACTAACCAACTAACACTTTTCTTGGGCAGGGTTGCAACACAAACCTGGATGATCTTAAGCATGAGGTCCATCAAGCCAAGCGGATCTTGGAGAGGAAGGGATGCAGGCTCTAACCAGTTTACTGGAGTTCACAGTATTCCTGGAGCCATTCAGTGAGGTCTTCCATGAACTGTTCAGGTTGTGCAAAATTGCTGTGGCCCTACCTGTCAGCACAGCTTCTTGTGAATGCAGCTTTTCTGCATTGAAATTGATCAAAAAAAATCCCTTGCGCACCACCATGAACAATGTCAGACCTTGGGGTGCTAAGTGTGGAGTCCAAGAGAGCCAAGGCCTTGGATATGGATGTGTTCCTAAGGGCATTTAGGGCACATGGAAATCGCAAAATTTTGCTGTCACTATTTACTCTTTAAAACTGACAGAGTTTTTGTTAACTGAGAAGCAGTTGCAATAAATCAGCATTTATAAAGTTATTTGACTTTTGTTTGATTACCTTTATTTAACTGATTTAAATGATTATAATACAAATTTAAGTCATTGTTATATTTTTTGAACAGGTTAGATCATACATTGGCCAATCATATCTCTATTAGACAGGTAAGGCAATTCTAAGACTGTATTGCAGATATGCATGTAGAGAGATAACAGTGGAACTATTATCAAAACAGTAATTATTCTACACTGTTATTCATTCTCTCTAATTGTGATTATTATACAGCTGTGATTATCAACCTTTTTCATATCAAGGACCTCCAATTTAGTCCACATTAGACCCATGGACCCTTAACTTGGTGAGATCAGTCTCTGAAAAACTCACATCTGAGAATTTTGTCATGTGATTTTGTCCTGAATTTTAAGACTGTTATTGCAGGTATGCATGTAGAGCAGTCATTGGTTCCCAAACTGAAGTACACATACCCCTCTGGGTACGTGGAGGTACTACAGGGGGTAAAGGGATAACAGTGAAACTATTATCAAAACAGTCATTCTCCTACACTGTGTTATTCATTCTCTCTAATTTTGATTACTATACAGCTGTGATTATTATCAGCCCTTTTCATATCAGGGACAGACCCATGAACCCTTAACTGTCTTGGTGAGATGTGTCACTGAAAATTTTTAACCTGAGAATTTTGTCATGTGATTTTGATAACAGTGAATCATTCTCCTACACTGTTAGTCATTATCTCTAATTGGGATTACTATACAGCAGTGATTATGAACCATTATATATATGAAGGACCTAAGTCCACATTAGACCCATGGACCACTAACTTGGTGAGATCTGTCTCTGAAAACTCAAATCTGAGTAGTTTTTTAGTTTGACATGATTTTGTCCTGAATTCTAAGACTATTGCAAGTAGAGATAACAGTGACACTATGATCAAAACAGTCATTCTCCTACACTGTGTTATTCATTCTCTCTAATTGTGATTGTGAACACGATGAAGACACAAATACACTGTAACTGTATAATTTAAGGAAAGTAATTCAATTGTTTGCACTTAGCAGTTGTTCCCCCCTGTGCCCCCCTCCTGAAAATAAGACATCCAACACCCAGAACACATTGCGTTCAGTTACGGCAAGAGTACGGCAAGAGTAATGGGACAATACACCACAGGATTCAGGATGTTTGTGATAAATACAATAAGAGACACTTGCAATGGGCACTTATATAAACGTGTTTTCATATTCAAAAAAAAAAGAAAAGGGCGTTCAATAAAAGTTCAAGTTCAAGTATATTTATTGTCATTGTTAAATTGCTCCAACAACGAGATATAGACAAGCATCTCCCTGAGACGTACAGTGAAACACCAAGGTAAAGTGCATCGGCCCAAATAATAAATACATACAATAAATAAATACATTATTCTATAAAGGCATCAGAGTTAGTGACTGTTCAGTAGTGCATGTAAACAGTGAGTCCAGAATGTTGTACAGAGTTCGTGAGCAATGAGTGTGAGACAGTCAGAGTTGGTCAGAGTTCATTGTTCAGCAGGCTGACAGCTTGTGGGAAAAAGCTGTTAAGCATCCTGGAAGTTTTAGAGCGGATGGACCTGTATCTCCTACCTGAGGGCAGGAGGACGAACAGATGATGAGCCGGGTGAGATGAGTCCTTGATGATGCTGTTGGCACGGCGCAGGCAGCGGGAGGAGTAGAGGGAGTGGATGTCCGGGAGCGAAGTCCGAATGATTTTGACCGCCGTTTTGATGACACGCTGCAGAGCGTGCTGGTCTGCTTTGGTGCAGCTGGAGAACCACACTGACAGACAGTATGTCAGCACGCTCTCGACGGCACATCGATATAAGTTCACTAGGAGCCTCTGTGGGAGATTTTCATGCTTAAGTTTCCATAAGTAGAAGAGGCGTTGCTGTGCTTTGCCAATCATGTCGGTTGTATTGGCGCTCCAAGACAGCTCCTTTGTGATGGTCAGACCAAGGAATTTGAAAGACGTGACGATCTCCACTGCCTCCCCGTTAATGAACAGGGGGGAGTGGTTGTGGTGGCTTGATTGGTCCATTTCAACCTCGCGCCCCCTGCCGCTGGAACCGCCCAGCGTTTAGCTGTCGCAGACTAGAGGCAGCTTGTCTCTGAACGGCTTCATGCTCGCGGGGCGGGACTAGGGCGTGACCTTTCGTTAAAGCTACCCAATGACAGCTCTTCCTACACATTTCGTCCCCCCCCACCTTCTGTGTACCCCGAACTTTCAGTCATATACTTTTGCCCCAGAGACAAAAAGCCGTGACAATGGATAACCTTGACGAAAGAATTAACAAAGTAAACTAAAGCTGGAGTTTGGCTTCAGAGTAGGCCAAAAATTAGAAGAAAACCAAAAGACATCATCTTACGGCAAGAGTAATGGGACAATACACCACAGGATTCAGGATGTTTGTGATAAATACAATAAGAGACACTTGCAATGGGCACTTATATAAACGTGTTTTCATATTAAAAAAAAAAAGAAAAGGGCGTTCAATAAAAGTTCAAGTTCAAGTATATTTATTGTCATTGTTAAATTGCTCCAACAACGAGATATAGACAAGCATCTCCCTGAGACGTACAGTGAAACACCAAGGTAAAGTGCATCGGCCCAAATAATAAATACATACAATAAATAAATACATTATTCTATAAAGGCATCAGAGTTAGTGACTGTTCAGTAGTGCATGTAAACAGTGAGTCCAGAATGTTGTACAGAGTTCGTGAGCAATGAGTGTGAGACAGTCAGAGTTGGTCAGAGTTCATTGTTCAGCAGGCTGACAGCTTGTGGGAAAAAGCTGTTAAGCATCCTGGAAGTTTTAGAGCGGATGGACCTGTATCTCCTACCTGAGGGCAGGAGGACGAACAGATGATGAGCCGGGTGAGATGAGTCCTTGATGATGCTGTTGGCACGGCGCAGGCAGCGGGAGGAGTAGAGGGAGTGGATGTCCGGGAGCGAAGTCCGAATGATTTTGACCGCCGTTTTGATGACACGCTGCAGAGCGTGCTGGTCTGCTTTGGTGCAGCTGGAGAACCACACTGACAGACAGTATGTCAGCACGCTCTCGACGGCACATCGATATAAGTTCACTAGGAGCCTCTGTGGGAGATTTTCATGCTTAAGTTTCCATAAGTAGAAGAGGCGTTGCTGTGCTTTGCCAATCATGTCGGTTGTATTGGCGCTCCAAGACAGCTCCTTTGTGATGGTCAGACCAAGGAATTTGAAAGACGTGACGATCTCCACTGCCTCCCCGTTAATGAACAGGGGGGAGTGGTTGTGGTGGCTTGATTGGTCCATTTCAACCTCGCGCCCCCTGCCGCTGGAACCGCCCAGCGTTTAGCTGTCGCAGACTAGAGGCAGCTTGTCTCTGAACGGCTTCATGCTCGCGGGGCGGGACTAGGGCGTGACCTTTCGTTAAAGCTACCCAATGACAGCTCTTCCTACACATTTCGTCCCCCCCCACCTTCTGTGTACCCCGAACTTTCAGTCATATACTTTTGCCCCAGAGACAAAAAGCCGTGACAATGGATAACCTTGACGAAAGAATTAACAAAGTAAACTAAAGCTGGAGTTTGGCTTCAGAGTAGGCCAAAAATTAGAAGAAAACCAAAAGACATCATCTTACCTCCCTAGCTACTAAAACAGGAGAAAAAGGGGGTTAAACATAAACTACTCCTACAGCTCCAACAAATTTTAAACTAACAAAGAAAAGAACAAGGATCCAGTGTGGCTGGTTGGGATCAGAGGAGAATGGGATATGGCCTTGCGCGGACCAGCGTCTGTGGTCTTGTCTCTTTTGTAGGCTGGGCGTTCCAACCTCCAACCAATCACTGCTCCATATGCCACTAACACTCACACATACACACCTGGAACCCACTCACACAATCACTGAGACAATCAGGGGAGAAAACACAAGCAATTAATGAAAATCAAACTGTAACATAAACCTAAAATACGACAGCAGTCGTAACAGTACCGCAGGGCGCTAAGAAGAGTGAGGCGTGCGGCCCAGCACGTAACAGGATGTGAGCTGCCATAACTGCAGGAACTGTACAACCAGCGGTGCCTCAGGAGGTCCCTGAAGATCATCAAGGACACAAACCACCCCCACAACAGTTTGTTCCCCCTGTTACCCTCAGGGAGGAGATACAGGGTCCCAAAGGCACGCACAAATCGCTTGCGAGACAGTTTCTTCCCGCAGGCCACGAGACTCCTTAACATGCACAAATAGCTGCTACAGTGGTAGACACATCAATAAGCGTGTTTTACCGCACCGTGGCATTAATTCTGTTTGCCGTTAGTATATGGTATCAAAGTGGGACACTAGAGGGCAGCAGCGCACAACTACCTACAGTATATGCAGCAAGCAGGGAGGCTCTCGCTCTCAGCGAGCACAGCAGCAGCTGAGAGAAAATTGTCATGATTTAGAGGTTTACAGTAGCCACCACCATATAGCCTTCACTATTTTATATATATTATAATATAGGCTACTGTATTCTCATATTAGCCTACGAAATCGAATCAATCAATCAATCATGTTTTGTCTCCCCTTGATGATTAAAGTCCCTGGAAACCAAAATCCACAAACTAACTATTAAATCCACTATTAAATTAACTATTAAATGTAGGGTCTTGTGAGTAATTGTGTGCCTCTGAAAAGAGAGATAATTACTTTCAACCCTAACCCCGAAAATCGACACTTTTCTACAAGGTCTGGATTTCCATTTCCTCATTGAAGAGAGCGGAGCGCGCGGTGCTAAAATGAATGATCTTATCACGTCATAAGATTTACTCGAATCACACACACGCATGCATGCATGCGCGCACACACACACACTGACACACACAAAGTAGCGCTGTGCGCTCGCCACACAGCGCGAGTGTGTTCGCCAAGCAACGCGCGAACACACACACACACACACACACACACACATTTTTCTGCTGCAGAAATGCCAAGCCTTACAGACATTATTATATTTTCATAATAATAGTACATTTCACCATATAGCCTTCACTATTTTATATATAGCCTATTGTAATATAGGCTACTGTATTCTCATCGGGACTGCCCCCCCGGACTGCCCCCGTTCCTTTATTTACATTTCAATAGGTTGGCCACATGAGACAATAGACAGGGTCTATAGGGTCCCCCAATTCCAGTCTACAGTGTCCCTGCAGAGCGTGGATTCTTGCTCGAGAACAGAATCAAAACAGCCATGAGAAGCCGCCTCAGCGAAGCAAAAGTCACAAGGCTGATGCGGATCGCAAGTTGTGGAAAGGGTTTGGAGGCCTTCAACTTTGCACATGCAGTGGAGCAGTTCAATGCAGTGAAGTCCCGACGCAAAAACGAAAACGGGCAGAACCGAGCAGCCAGCCACTTTATTAAAAACATTTTTTACAAGTGATTCTTCATTTATTAGTTTTCAAGTTATTTAATTTCACGTTCTAGAGACATTCTAGGCATGCCAGACAGTGCATGTATTTACTTGCCCAATAATGCTGCTATATTTGTTTAATTTATTGTTGCTTGCTGAGTTTGCACTTTGCAGTTAGGCCAAAAGCCTGTACCATTACGTACAATATGTTCAATTAGGTCTATGCTAGTTGCACCTGTGCAAACAGAATTAATGTGTGTGTAATAACAATAATATAACTAGGTTTAAATTATGTGAGAAAGAAATAACTATGCTATTTGCACATATGTGCAGTGAATATGCCACTGCTTTGGCATTTTTTTTTATTGCTTTACTGCCTTATTACTTGTTGTCTCTCTTGTTTTTCCTGCACCTTATTCTGCACTATGTTGTAACGGAGTCTACAGCACAAGAATTTCACACGTGATACTTGTACTACGGAGTGACAATAAAAATCTTGAATCTTGAATCAGTATACACATGTATCTATGGGTCAGCGTGGTGAAAACACGGGCCTGGCAGAGATCTGCACTCCACGGAGTGTACTTTTCTAGTTGTTATTGAGTCGCGGTTGGATAATGCCCGCGGGGGTGGGGTGAAGTCCTTATTTGTGGGGGCTTGTGGGTCTCGTTGAAGAGGCGGATAGCAGTTGAGTGGAAGCTATATACCAGACATCAGTCTTCTGCCAAGGGGTAGATGTGATCAGGAGGGTTTACCAGTCAGGCTGGGACATCTATGGAAAGACATGTCTATGCAACTCCAGTTCACTCACTGAATTGTGTGTGTGTGTGTGTGTGTGTGTGTGTGTGTGTGTGTGTGTGTGTGTGTGTGTGTGTGTGTGTGTGTGTGTGTGTGTGTGTGTGTGTGTGTGTGTGTGTGCGTGTGTGTGCGTGTGTGCATGCAGGTCTCATATGTAAAGGCCATAGACATCTGGATGGCGGTGTGTCTGCTGTTCGTCTTCTCTGCCTTGTTGGAGTATGCTGCTGTTAACTTCGTATCGAGGCAACATAAAGAACTGTTGCACCTCCAGAGGCCTCGCAAGAACAAGAACAAGGTACACTAATAACACATACCAACACTGACAAGAACAAGAACAAGAACAAGGTACACAAATAGCACATACCCCCAACACTGAACTTTCACAATATGGGTGCCCAGACAACCAAAAATTACAACACAACACAATGACCAGGAGTCCTGCAAAATGAAGAATAGCTTGACTTAACTGTGATCAATTTACATTTTTGTACAGTGGGGGCACTTCATGGTTATCACCCTTTCCATTGTTATCCCCCCAGCTCTGCACAGCCATGATGTGATTCATCTAAAATATTCATCCATCCATCCATCCATCCATCTATCCATCCGTCCATCCAATTCATTCATGCATGCATATCCATCCTTTCATCCATTTGGCAGGTTATGCAGAGCATTTTAATTTACAACAAATGTAAAGCTCTGGGTTTTAATGACATGGCCATTATAGGTTGGTTAAATCTTTACAGAGACACCAAAGGGTAGATATCAATGGGTCAATCCAGTCCAAAATCCATTACTTGTGGCGTGGCAGGGGAGTGTTTTGGGACAGTCATTTTTCTTAATCATATCAATGACCTTAATTCAGCTTGTTAATGTGATATATTTGTATATGCTGATGATGCTGCATTATTACTATCCCACAAAGAAAAAGTAGTTTTGGAAGATATCTTGAGCACACAGTCTCAAACGGTTGTGAGGTGGCTCTTGTATAACAAGGTTACCCTGCATTTAAGAAAGACAGACGGCACCCTCTTAGGCCGCATTTAGACTGCAGGTACATTGATTGATTGATATTTTTACTTGAGTGTCATGCACCTTAAGGTGCCCAGCCCATATGGGCTTACAAGACACTATATAATATTTACAATAGCCAAGATGGCCACACAACAAATCATAATATACATTTGTACAGAATCGAGAAAAGCAAAGGCATTTCAACAAAACATTCACTTTCCAAGAGATACAGTAATACTGGGTACAATGTTCCCTGTCTTATTCGCCAGGCAATTAATGTTATAGTTGTGTGTTTGTAGTATTTGGTATGTTAGTGATTTTAGACTATGGCTATTTTCTCCAGCTGTTAATAGCACTCACTATATAGTAGGGATGCACCAATCGATCGGCACGTGACCGGAAATGGCCGATTTCCAGCTGATCGGCCTCGACCGGTGATCTGCGCCGGTCAGTCTACATATCCGATTCTGTGTGCCGGTTGCCCCCCCCCCCCCCCCCCCCCCTTTTCACGTTACATGCGCGCACCCCAAACCACCGAGACAGGCAGCTACCACACACACACGCCAGCAAAATCCTCTGTGTGGAAATTTTTCACCGTCAGTGAAGAAGACAAAGCTCCCAGTTTGTCACACATGCAAGTCGAAAAGAAGCCGTGGAGACAGAGGTGCGGCCAAGTCCCGCTTGGCTGGAGTCCAGTCTGAGCAGCTCGCTCAACCTCAACCTGGCTCCTCTCTCTCTGCTCCCTCTCCCCGGGAAGCGGTGCTGCAGAAACCTGCCACAGCGCACAGCCGGCTTGGCGAGGTGAACGCGCGTGAACGTGATCATTGTTGGAGCCCTGTGTCCAGTATGATATAACCATTCCCCCGACCTGCTGCCAGCTGCCTTCTCCATTCCACATCACCGCTGCTGCCTGTCAGTCATGTTGTAATGTGGATACAGGAGAGACTATTTGTTTCGTATTGCAAATAGAATGACGAACATAATAATAAAACGCATCGGACTCAGGGTCCTCTCGCCATTCCGAAGTGTCGGCATTCCGATCATTGACTTCTATGCTTTCGGAGAGGCGGCCCTTTTTATCTCCAAAAAAGGTTTCGCCATTGCGAAAGATATTAGGTCCGCCATTCCGACATAGCATCTTGAGTTATTTAGCCTACAGGGGTGGGAGAGGTTAGGTTTGGGTTCTGGGGGAGGTTAGGTTTAGGCGTGGGGGGTGGGGGGTGGGAGAGGTTAGGGTTAGGGTCTGCAGGAGGTTAGGTTTAGGCATGGGGGGTGGGAGCGGTTAGGTTTAGACGTGGGGGCTGGGAGAGGTTAGCTCCAGCCGGTCCCCCAGGTTAGGGTTCTTTCGCAATGGCGAGACAGATCTCCATTCCGACAATTTTGTCGGAATGCAGGTATTTCGGAGTGCCGACATTTCGGAATGCCGGGGTGTCCCCATCGGACTCAGTGTGCAAGGTTTTCTGTGCGTGACGATCTTTTTTCGGATGGCAGATTTAAAAAAATGCATACAAAATTTCGGACTGTGTGTAAACTCCGCCTGATATCAATTCAGACTGAATCGTCAACTCAAACTCATTTGCTCATCTACTGCTCGAGAACAGCCAAATCCACAACTGTGGAGTGGGCGTGGCTTTGAAGGTCTGGAGCGAGGCTATACACATTACTGCGGTGACCTACTGCGGTGGCTCCAGGGGGAAATACATGGCGCGCGCATTTGAATGCAAGCTGTCCTCGAGTGTAGCCTTATATTTTTCTACATTTACATTTTTATTCAACGTTACTTTTGACAACGATGCCTAGGAAATCGGGAAGAAGCTGTGCAGTTATCAGCTGCCCCAACAGTAGTGGCAAACTTCAACTTTGGAAGAGAATAGAATGTGAAATACACAAGCCTTTACTAGCGTTAGCTACATGAAGAGTGCCCCTGTCTGAAACCATAACGTTACATAAACATACAAATATAGATTCCCTGGACGTGCGAGGACCGAGATGTTCGCCAGAGGTGGATCAAGAATATTAACAGAAAGGACTTTGTTCCCAATAACAACAGCACGGTAGGTTTTGGTTAACAGTCGTAAATCGCTAACGTTATTTCACCTCATAATGAGTAGCATGCAGCTGCCAGTTGCCTAGCCTAAGCTAACAGTGATTATGACATGGTTTATGTCAACATTATGATGGTTGTTGATGGACTGTGAATATCGGACAGGTCCTTTTAGAATTATGTGTTCATCATCTGGTAGAGTGTGCAATATTTGGCCAATCCATCCCGAGCTCAGGTCATTTTGACCCTCTATGAGAGACCTGTAGTTGGCATTCTGTTGCTCATCACAAGCCAGGCGATTAATAAAATACCCTTGAATTCCTATAAAAACACAAATTCGTATATTTTTTTAAATTTTTACTAATGTAATTGGTGTGCAATGATTACATGCAACTTGATTGTTTATGCTAGCTAGCTAGTCAGTAAAGTTAACATTAGCATGTTTACACAATAACGTCACTTGAAATGCGTCTCGTTAAGTGGTATTTTTTCCGCTATTTACAATTTGAATAATTACTATCCCCATCCATAATAAGGTCGTACCTTCATCAGTAACTGGGGGCTACTGTCTCACGTTATCAATCCAGCTCACGACGCTGTTATCATTTGGCATAGCGTTACTGCAGTCTGCAGCAGCCAGCAGCACAGTCTAGCTGCGGGGACCTACCCCCGCAGTAATGGCGGCCCCACTAGATGGCGGCCTACACAAATTGGCCGGTGGATTCGTGTATAAACTCCTTGTCCATGGATCACATTTTGATGTTCTGTTTTGATGTTCTGATGTTCTGTTTTCTTTTGAAAAAGTAAATGCATGATAGCTGTGGGATATGGATTTTTTTATATATATATAAAAAAAGCTCTGTCCAGTAACCTGGAACACTTTTATTTTGAGATGCGTTTACTTTGAGTGAGATGGTCCTCCTACCTCATGCAAATGATAAGAATTGTTACATGAACTTTAATTTTCAAACAAATTTGCAAAAATGTTTGTGTAAGCTGTCAATTATTGTTCTTAGAAAGAAAATCGGAATCGGCAAAAATTGGTATCGGCAAGTCAAACTATTAAAAAATCGGAACCGGCCAACAAATCGCAATCGGTGCATCCCTACTATATACAGTAGCTTAACATAAGACACATGTCTTCTGGTATAACATTACAGAAACCTAAGAAAACAGAGATGGATTGGAGAAAAGGCAATGAGGTCGAAGCCACCGTGAGCATATTAGTGTCTGCGGTGCAAGCAGACACTAACGTTAACGTTAGCCACTGAGCTAAACTGCTGAATGACACTGCACATGCACTAGCATCGATTTGATTACACCACAGCCGCCCCCCCCCCCCCCCCCCCCCCTTCCCAAGCTCCTCCCAGAAATATGCATTAAAAAAAAACACAGGCTCTGCCACTTCTGTCAGACTTGGGGGTCAGGGGTGTAGTGCTGCTGGAGCACACCCCAGCGGCGCTCCGCCACTTCTTTCTCCATGTGAGAAATTTAATGCAGCCAGGATAGCCGCATAATCCGGTTTCACATCCCAGCAAGCAAAATTACGTCATGATGACGTTGTGAGGATGTCATTCAGTGATGTCCAGCACTAGACCAAATCACAGCTGGTTTGGGGATGACTTAGACGTCTACGCGGGAACGTCGAGCTGACGTCGAAATATGACGTTACCATGAATGGGCATATTCAGTTATTCTGCTATGTACACAGTGTGTATTCAGCAATATTATAAATAATTATGTCCAGCATCCAGATTAACAATTTATGCTACATTTTCAAAAAATGTAATAGTGTTTCCTGGGATTTGAACCTGGGATCGCCCGCTACTCTACCACTACACTATCTGTTCGCTGAGGTAATCAGTGGCACGTTGATACCGTTTCAAAACATGGATCCCCTTTACGTGTTCTTTTGATGGTGGTATCACATCTGTGGAGTCGGGACAGTTTAAAAAACAAAAGGTAATTTCATTCAAACCCTAATCTTGAAAAATAAAAAGAGGGTTCCCTCAAATTTTACAAATGTCACTCTCCAGCCTATAACGTTGTTTACCCAGCGCTCCTGCACACCATAGGCTAGACGAGACATGAATATAGCCTATACAATAGGATGTAACCTTATTATGGCATGAACGTGTTTTTTTATTTAAAAGCGTCAAGTCTTTGTGGATCGGACATCACAGTGTGACCGTCTATAACAGGCATCACCAAAATGCCGGGTCCGGGTCCGGACCCAAACGCTGTCCGATGCGGACCCAGACTTATAACTAAACTGATACATCATTGAGGATTATTAAAGTTTGACGGAGCGTTTCAATTTTAACTGGTGCAGCGTTTCTAGACTTTACGGTACTAGCACAAATTGCATGCATTGATGCATGTGATGCTACCCAGCCAATCAGGGCCATCGCTCAGCTGCTGCTTAGAAGAGTAATGGCGGCTCCCGTTTCCCAAAAAAGCAATGTGATAAACAGCCATAAGTGCCGTTCTTGCAGAAATAGACTCAATAACATCAATTAAACACAGACACTATATGCACTGTTGAGACTGTTAAAATGTCAGTTGAGACTGTTAAAATGTCAAGTGCAGTTAACTAAAATAAGAAAAGGGAACTTATGCTACACTACAGTGAAAACTGAAAATACTTTTTTTATTTGAAAATGTATTTTTTCTGAAAATAAACATTGTTGAAATACTGAATTACTTTATTTGATTTAACAGTTAGTTGTTGACTACATGCAGACGTTGATAGAACTATTAGGCTACTTCAATATATATGGCACTGAATCATCACAAAAGTTAGACGTTGCAATGTTCCAGACCTTTGCTCGAGCAAATTTTCTCTAATTGGACCTCTTTGAATTTTAATCGAATACCCCTGGTCTATAACAATTTGTGTAAGCAGTTCGCAGAACCTCAAAACTTGATTTATTTGACATTGATTGCAACCATTTAGTTATCATCATGGATATTTCAGTGATGAGTGAAGTTAGTTGGATAGCGATACAGTGATACCCTGGACCAGATCTGACTCGTCATGATATGAATTGAGCTGGCCCCTATTGGGCCCTCTCGATTCGTCCATGTCCATGGATGCTTGCTGGGATTGTATTAGCCTAATTAAGTGCTTGAAGATGTCATATTGACTTTTAAGGTGTTTTCATAGATGTTGGATAGGCACCCCCCCTCACCCATCCCTGCCGTCTATGAGTAAAAGTGCATGCCATGATGTCATGGTTGTCGTGTAGACTTTTAGCGACCAAAAGCCTTTCAGCCTGCATGGGCAACATTTGGAAATGTGACAACTAACTAACTCATCCATCCATCCATCCATTTTCCATTCCCGCTTATTCCTGTTCAGGGCCCCAGGATCCCTGCATGCATTGGGCAGAAATCTAAAATGTCAGCTTTGTAAGTTCTAATCCTCTGATGATCCTTGGTGAAAACCATATTTATTTCCTGGATAGTGTGATAGAAACAAGGACTCATTTTTGGTGCAAGGTTGCCACTCTGTGGCGACAGTCTGCTGCAGTTTGCTGCTCAGGAGGAGGGATAGCGGGCGGCTGTAGCTCAGGAGGTAGAGCGGGTTGTCCACTAATCGCTTTGGATGAAAGAGGTCGGTGGTTCGATTCCCGCCTCCTCCAGTCTGCATGTCGAAGTGTCCTTGGGCAAGATACTGAACCCCAAATTGCTCCTGATGGTGTGCCAGTACCCTGCGTGGCAGCCTGCCACCATCGGTGTGTACCCATTCACACACCGATGGCGGGTGGAGGGTACCTACTGATTGTAAAGCGCTTTGGATAAAAGCGCTATATAAATGCAGGCCATTTACCATTTACCATAGCAGCAGTAGAGGATGAGGAGGAAGGAGGGAAGTGATGATGGTTAAAACAACTATCACCATTCGTGTTGTGTGACAGTTAACTGTGAATTAATGTGGCAGTCTACAATGTAAGCAGCACATCTTCTTAGTGCATGGTGCAGCATGCACATCATTGTCCCTCTGGTTTTGTGACTCTTTGGTTCATAATGGTGTTGTTTCTCCATCCGAGGGCGCTCTAAGGATGAGCCTTTTGTCAGTGCATGATCTGGGTCAACTCAGCATTCATTCATGTCAGCCACACAAACAGATTCTGCAGAAAACTCTGTTTAAAAGAAGTAGAGAATCCAAAATCTAAACTGTCGTCAGTCTGATTTGAAGGGGACAATTCAGGAACACATGTAAATTATGAACTGGTAATATTGTCATACATCATTTTGCTTTCTTTTCAAGAAAGGCATTTATCTGACAAAGTTCTTCTCTTCAATTAACTATTGACATGGTCAGGCAGGGACATGAATTTCAAACAAAAATTATTACAGTTCAATGTTGCAGCTCTTCCAAGGTGCATGAACCTAATCAATGACAAAATTGTCAGCTACTCTTTAAGGACAATTGATAAAGCTTTAAAATAAAATAAAAACAACACCTGCAGAGCCCTGACCAATGCTGTTGCAGCCGAATTGTCTTGGTCTCTAAAAGATGATACCAGTGTCATCTTTAATTGATCAATTAATGAATTACCGCCTATGAAATGTTTAAACCCACCAATGTTTTTGCTACAGTCACAAGCTGCTATTCTACTGCAGGTTTGTCTTACCTCTCTGAAGTCATGTTGGATTGAAATACAGTAGTCTAGAAGGAAAAAGATAATTAAAAAGTATAGTATTCAAGGCAGCAGTCTCTGTGGGCTGTTTTGAATGTACTAGCAATGGTAACATGTCGCTGGTTCGACCTCCCCTTATTTCGACCACTCAATGTTACGACAAAACGGTTTAAAAGTAAACAAGAAAACGTATGCAAATAATCCCATCCCACACATTGGCGTTGCCCCGGGATCTTAAAATATTATGCACAAGCTTCCCAGTCATGCTTAGAACTCGTTTTATCAAAATAATAAAATAGAGTTGTTACTCAATTAGTTTGGCCACTTTGCTGCAGTACTTCTGTAATACTGCCACAGCTGTAAAAGTCGGGGCTTTTGTTCTTTAACTCATTGAGTGCCAATGACGACAATCGTCGTCAATTCGATTAGTGACGTAGAGTGCCAATGACGACGATTGTCGTCAATTGCGTTTTTTGACGGTGGGACGTGGATCAAAGCCTATTACATCTCCTATAAAAAATATGGGAGCTATTGAAGGTGTATAACCTATTTTACAGACCCATTAGGTGGCGACAGTGCTCTCCAGATTAGAGAAAGGTCCGGAAAACAACAGGAAAAAGCCCCGTGATGAAAGAGAAACCGCTCATGCTGCAGCCAGAGCCATATAGATTGCTCTGGCTGCAGCTGACGTTGGCTGCGAACAGCAGTCAATCCGCGCCCACAACTGAGCCCCTCTGCCTCTGTCTGTCTGTCTGCATAGTTTCTCCACATGATTAGCCGCCAGAAAGGCAGAACCATTCTCAGCAGTCCGGTTTGGCTTTTCCGTGTCGCGCTGGGAGCCGGCGCACAAAAACGGAGCGCTCCGAAAATAGACTGGGTGCGTGAGGCTGTGTGTTAGTGTGGGGAGGAGTTTGCAGCTGAGGGGGGGAGAGGGGGGTGGGGCACGCAGGGCACCACACAACTACACCATGTCACTACATCAGAAAATATTAGCTTCAGACTCAGTGAATGTGCTTGAAATGCTTCATTTCACAAAAGGCGGAATATCTCAGCTTCTAATTTGAAACGTGTCTTTTTGCTCAAAACAACCTATCTTCTCCGGCTCATAACTAAAGAACGGAAAATGGTATCAATAAACTTTTTTTTGCAGATGATAGAAGAGAGTCTCATCGTTCTTTGTGCGTGTTCGGTGTTTACATAGTAATATCACACAATATTCTGTGGGCCTCGAGAAATCACTGAAAACGCTCTGAAACTCTGGCACTGGGAGCGTCCGTTCTCCAAAAGTGGCTGGCACTCAATGAGTTAAAATGTTTTCTATGTTCTTTACAAAAGCCCCACCGTCACTGCTGTCACGGCAGTGCAGCAGCACCTTGGGAACCCAGCAGTAAAGTGGCAAAATTAAATGAGTAACAAGTTCAACTGTACGTAAAATTAAATAAATTACATCCTATAATAAAATTGCCTAGGTGGACGGGCAGGTGGTGTCTCTCTGTCTGTTAAGGCGCCTTCACATGATAAGCGTTCTGCACTTTCTTCAATGCGAGGTAGAGCGGAGCGCAAATATGCAGGACAAGAGGCAAGCAGCAACAACAAGAGCACCGGCTATCTTCTTTTCCTCCTGTGATTGGTTGCGCTCATGAAAGGTCAGCGAAAAGTAGGTCAGCGTTGAGATATTTTGAACTAAAAAATGTGTCAAAATCGAGCTGCGCACGTTGCCAAGTGTAGCGCTGCCACCTAGTTGAGCAGCAACGCTCTCCCCATAGGAAAACAACGGGATAGCGGGCGCAGAACTGTTTTACCGCGGATCATGTGTAGGGGGCTTAAGTCACGATTTGCTTCACGTTTTGCGTCATAGGGTCGGCCGGGCGGCCGACCGATAACACACACACAGAATCAGTATAGCACTACTGGGAAACACAAAAAGCAGTTTATCTCGAGAACCGTTTGTCCGATCGACTTCCAACTTGGGGAGTGCGCTTAGGGGGACCTGCCGGAGTTCCCTGACAATTGCTATTCGGCATAGCGCCACCTACTGGCAAACACAAAAAACAGTTTATCTTGATACCCATTTGTTCAATCGACTTAAACCTCGGGGAGTGCGCTTAGGGGGACCTGACAGTTCAGTGCCGGATTTCGTGCAATTCGGCATAGCGCCATCTACCGATACCTTAGGCCACGCAACACAATACCGATTTTGTACTTTTAGTACTTGTAGTACTGACGCTTTGGTTCGATATGACACATGGTTATGTGTCATATCGAACCAAAGCGTCAGTCCATATCAGCGGTCATATGAAAATATAAAATCAATGTGGTGTCATCCTTTTTAAATTAAAGCTGCATTCAGCGATGTTTTTGTGTTAAAATAGGTCTAAAACAGCTATATATTCGCTTAGGAACCACGGTTGTATGGTATCTGGTGTATGACATCATCACCACAGAGCCTCTCATTCACTAGAATCAGCTCTGAAAGATTTTGGGGTCGTCGCCAATTTCTATCCAATAAGAAGGCAGAACTCCACAAGAGGCAGCCTGACTGTCTCATGAACGTGCAGTAGCTCACAGAGCAGTAAACAACAATGGCGTCCCCCGGCAGGCACTGCTGTCTAACAAAAGTGGCCAGGAAAGCTGGCTTTCTTGCTTCTGGACAGGTAACTTACGCTATAATTTTACTCTGAAGTAATGTTAGCTGTACGGATAATTGTTAGCATAAGGACAGGTTGGTTGGTTGGTGTTTTTTTTAGCTGGTAGGGAACTGTCTCTGGCCTCAGGTCCGGGGCTAGCAACGTTAGCTTGCTAACTACAAGAAGAGAAGCATAATAGTAGTAACGTTAGCTGTGCTACATTAGCAGAAAGCGAACTAAGTAATGCTAGTAGTCTCTACGCAAAACTGACCCTTCATTCTGAATGAAGGCTGAGTCGGGACTCTATCGATGCTATGCCAGGTATCTTTACAGGCAAGTGGAGTGATTGAGAGATTAAACTTTAGATAATAACCATTCAGGGTTATTAACTAACGTTTCATCAAAGGGTTAATCTACCCTTTCCCAGTTACTGTATGAGAGAGACCACACCATACGCCACAGAGGAAGAAAGCCCTCCCGATGAAACAGCTCTTGGATGTAAGGTTTGTGTGCCAAGTTATTCTTTTTACATTGGCTAACATTAGCAAATCACCAGTAAACAATGCTCAAATATCCAGATGAATTATTTTGGCAATGTCTGTATTTGATGGTGGTCTTACTGACAATTGTTTGTCATGTTGCTGGTAAGAAACTATATTGTACGTGAAACTTGTCAGCCCACTTGATTATAAGTACAGCCCGTGTTTCTGATGAGTTGCCCACTTCTACAGAGATTACAATTTCGATCGTCTTTCATCAGGCCATCATCAATAAATAAATGTTTTTTAAAAAGGGTAGAACCTTTGCTTATCAGCAAGAATAACACACACCAGACCTTAGTGGCCTTTGCTTTTCCTGTTTTTTGTTGTAGTTGAACCCCCCCCCCCCCCCCAAATAATAATAACCAGCTCAGTGGCCTTGTGGTCTGAGGTCGTGAGTTCGATCCCCGGCCGAGTCATACCAAAAACTATAAAAATGGGACCCATTTGCCTCCCTGCTTGGCACTCAGCATCAAAGGGTTGGAATTGGGGGGTTAAATCACCATGTGATTCCCGAGCGCGGCGCACGCTGCCGCTCACCGCTCCCCCAGGGGATGGATCAAATGCGGAGAACAAATTTCACACATTGTGGGACTTTACCTTATAATTACTGCTTTTGTTGTTGCTGCATGTGATGCACTTCAACTAATGAATGTCGGTCTTCCACAGCAGCAAGACTTGCCCAGGCCCCGGCAGAATACATCTATATTGTGCAGCTTTTACTAAATGTTTTTTTTATTGGATCATTAAAATACAGCATTCCAATTATGACAACTGTGTTATTCCTGTATCATAAGAACCACAATGAAAATGGGGTGAATGTAAAAACGTGTTTTGAATATGTAGAAATATTACAATTTACCATTAAAAATTATTATAAATGAATTTGATCATTACCAGGTCTTGTTTTGGAGATATGAAAGGTCTGGAAAAGTGTAAAATCTTTCAGGTCCGGTATACACATTGTAGCTTTTATGTTGTAAACTCACATTGAGTCCAGTTTGTTTATCTTTACAGTGATATGAGCTAGTTATCAGGGCAAGATGTTAGTTAGCAGGGGTAATAAAAAAAAAATCAAGGTCTGGAAAAAAAAATACTTTTTTTAATTGAAAATGTGTAGGAACCATGATTTACATTACAAAAATTGAAAACAAATTGAAAACACAATAATTACAAGAATAAAACTGTCAGTGTCTCTAAACCTTAGGAGAAAGCCTACATATTGTCCATATATAGCTTTGTTGTCAAATTAGGACACCATACTGTACGGATATATTTACAGATGATCATAGGTGTAGTGCCCGTAGAACGCGGGGGAACGGCGTTCCCATACTTCTCCAAGGGGTGTTTTGTGTGTGTCAGTGTGTGTGTGTGCATGTGGAGCCAATAAAACAAGTGAAACTGGGCAAAGTTGTCATTCGTCCTATATTTAAGGTGGTCTGAATTATTCACACGGCATCAACTCGCGGCTTGAAGAAAGAAGGAAACATTCCACCTTAACTATATTTAAGGTGGGCTGAATGATTCACACAGCATCAACTCGTGGCTTGAAGGAAGAAGGAAACATTCCACCTTAACTAGCTACAGCGCGGGGGAAACCTCAGTTTAATAAAAGCTATACTGAAACAGCTACTGGCTTTTTCAGCATCAAAATATATTTTTTTCCCCCAGTAGGCTACCTCACTATAACAAGTAAAGATGAAAAAGGCAGCCAAACATCCTTTAATTTTTCGGACGAGCTGCTAAAAAGGTACGTTTACAATAATGAAGAAACAATGTTAAAAGCGTGTAACTTTTCAACACGGTTGAATCAAAAGTTAGTGTTAATCACCCCATTACAATTTGCATCACCAGAATTCGCCACAAAATTCTAAAAATGCCAGCCTCCGTGCCAAATGATGATCAATGCCTTGTGCAACTTGTGTGATCGCTGGTTGAGAGATTGTTTAGCTGTTTGTGTTGATAACTGACTCTGCTGAGTCTGCTCTGCTGTGCCCATATACTGTACGTCTTTTAATTTCAGAGCTGCAAATGTCACGGGCTACTTCTGCAATGTTTATAGAGGACACAATAAGTTAAGTCGTGTGTCAGCAGCACTTGAGGAATCCGTGAGTTTGCTCATTTAATTCGTTGATATAAGCGATTACCCGAACGATTAATTAATAGGCTACATGAACATTAGCGTGTGTGCGTGCGCGAGGGAAAGGGGGCGGGCGGGGGGGGGGTTGTTGGGACCTGTGCGTGTGTGGGTGTTCCCCATATAGGTGCGTTCCCCCACTTCTCTAGATAGCACTACACCTCTGCAGATGATGACTTATAAACTAGAAGTGCACAAATGGAAAATAAGTAAAGAAAAAGGTGTTCATTTAGTATCTCAGCAACATGTAGAATACATATTGTATCGATGAAACTGGTTGCTGAAATCATCCAGTCCACTCCGCAGGCAGATCTTGAGACGGACGTCCCTGTGTTTGTTTCCCCTGCCACCACAGCCAGCGGTTCGTCTGCCTGATAAAGACAATTACGTTACAACGGTCATTGCAGATGGAGGAGACTACCGTCTCA
Organism: Poromitra crassiceps; assembly: GCF_964638095.1. NCBI lineage: Eukaryota > Metazoa > Chordata > Actinopteri > Beryciformes > Melamphaidae > Poromitra > Poromitra crassiceps. The sequence goes on from NC_139626.1 coordinate 73,696,169, forward strand.
CTGTAGCAAGGCACACAATCAAGCATTTATTTGTGAAACTAAATATTTTCGTGGGGCAAGATTGAGCGAGAAAAAGGTGCGGTTGTGCTTTCTGCCATTTTAGCGAGTCCAATTCTAATAACTTGCTCGCAATAAATAACTAATTGGCTTTGCTCTAGACATGTTTGCAAAAACTGTAATACTAGCTTTGTTAGCCAGTGGTGTTTATCTACTTCTCCTGATGGCTAGCTCGGCTAACGCTAACCTAGCTATGCTAGCCGTGGCCAGCCATCGATCTAAGTTAGCCATTAGGACACATTTTTATTAGCAAACACCATAATCATACTAAAGTTACCATGCGTGTGTAACGTATCGTCTCTGATTTAATTTCAGTAGGCGGCTGGAAAGTGGCACGGTTGATATTGTACTTACATTGCTGCTGTGTTTACAGTTTGAAGACCGCTGCCATGTTGGATCTGCGCTACAGAGGCAGCTTGCGTGTGCGCGTTCCCGTGAACGATGTAGGGAGGGGAGGGGGGACTCGGGGGGACTCGAAACCTAACGAAAACAGCCGAATTGGGAACATCGCTGAATGCAGCTTTAAAGCTTTGTCAATTGTTCAAGAGTAACCCGTTAATTTTTTTCTTCTCCTGTTTTCGCCCCAATTGTACTTGGCCAATTCCCCCTGCTGCCCCGGCCATTCCTCCCCTCTGCAAATCTGGGAAACGTTGTGGACTAGCACATGCTTCCTCCGATACATGTGCAGTCACCTGCCGCTTCTTTTCACCTAACAGTGAGCAGGACGTAGCCGCTACGTCGTAGCGAATGGGTGGATCACGCTATTCCCCCAAGTTCCCCTCCCCCCTGAACAGACCGACCAGAGTAGAAGAGTAGAACCTAGTGCAGTGACCAGGACTCATACCTCACTGGCTTCCCACCCGCAAACAAGCCAAGCCAGAAGTTCCGCTGCCGATAATTGAACCCGGGTCTCCACGGTGAACCCGGGTCTTCACGGTGGTAGGAGAGTAAGATACTAAAAAGTTGACAGAATGGATGGTCATCCCAAGCTTGTGTTTTGGAAGTGATTATTTTTCTTTAAGTTTCTGTCTGTTATCGGTGTGCATGCTGTGGCTGGTAGAGCGGTGGCGGTGTTGACCCGGTGGAGCTAGCTGAGTCCCTGCGTCGTGTTAACATTGACAACGGCCTCAAACCATCACACCCACCCTACGGATCTATGACCAACATCAACAACCACATGGTAATGGCACAGTGTATGTGTGTGTGTGTGTGTGTGTGTGCGCGTGCGTGCGTGCATGTTCAATTTTGTCACTGTCGAGCGGAAACATCCAAATTAGAAAAAAATAATATTTTCCTTTTCCCCCCATAAATGGATTTTGAGGGGCACCCAAAAATAACCTGTGAAAGTACTTTGGAGCAGGAAAATATGTTATATTAATGGTTATAATGTTATTATTACTATTACACTATGTTAAAATGTGAATGTTTTTCTTTTAAAAAATTTGCTTTTTTGGAGATACAAGGTTTCTGCCCGACAGCGATGATTTGCATGTCCTGACCTGTTTATTTCTCCACTGTCACACATCATTTCGCTTCTCGATGATGTGTTGGTTATGCTTTTCTCCAAGTGTAAATGCAATGTGCTGCTTCCACACTTGACATTACAGGGACATTCTATAAGGTTTCGACTTTTAATTTAACTCAGAACGCAAATACATTATTTGTAATAAAACACAAATATTCAACAGCAACAGTTGGATAGAATAAGTCAAGGTCTGACCTTGGAAACAAAAGGGAGCAGTGAGGAAGAGGAGTAGGAGGAAGAAGAGGTGGAAAGGGAGAAAGGGGATTTGAATCGATCTGGGTCTCGGGGGCTTGTCCTACACAGTATAGAGTGCAGAAGGAATGAGTCCTGTAGACCTGGGCTGGGTTGCACAAACTGGTCTTTACTATGCCTGGTCATAACTCCTACTGTAAGTCAGTCTTTGTTAAGACCAGTCTTAAGAGTGGACTTCACGTTGGTTGCACCGACGGGGCTTACCTACGCCGGTCTTAGCGATGCAAGTCCATGTGAATGCCCCCTGGAATGCCGCACGCAACCTGCCTAGAGGCGCGCGCTGACGTTGTAAATGACCCTCCACTGACATCTTCACCCCGTAAAATTGTTGATAACCCCGCTAAGTTGTTGATAGTTACTTTAATTTGTGGCAACATCATCATTCAATCTTTATATGAATGAACTCTCTGTACAGCTCAGCAGCTGCCGAACGGGATATGTGATTGGTAACACCATTGTAAATCACTTTGATTTGGTCATACTGTCTCCAAGCAGTACTGGTTTCCAAAAGTTGCTGAATATCTGTTCTGACTGACTATGGAGGTCGTTTTGATGTGAAAAACAATGCTAAAAAGAGTGTCACTATGATCTGCAGAACAAGAGGTGATAAGGATCTCTCTTTTCCATCTTTTTATCTGTCAGGGCACGTGCTGGCCGTTTGCTGTAGAACTAAATATTTGGGCCATAGTATTACTGATCAAATGAGTGATGATGATGACATGTACATGTTGACGTGTTCTGTATGCTCAAGCTAACATGCTGAGGAAGACGTTTTATTTTTGCTCAGATGTTGTAAAGGTAAACCTGTTTAGAGCCTACTGTACTCCTCTCTATACTGCCCCCCTGTGGGTCAAGTTTAAGCAGGATAGCATTCAGAAGCTCCAGGTTGCTTATAATGACTGTCTGAGGATCCTTTTTAGGAAGCCAAGGTGTTGCAGCGCCAGTGAAATGTTTTGTGGTGCAGGAGTTAACACCTTTCATGCCCTGTTGAGAAACCTGACGTATAAGTTTATCTGTCATCTGAATGTGTCTCAGAATATGATCATTATGTTGCTGTCTCAACCTAGTGTCAGTGCCACTAGATGCCAGTATTGCATCTGGGAAACATTGGTACAGTGCCTTACTGTAGTATTGTTGAGTGGCTAGTGTTCTTGTTGTGATATTTGCCTGTCTTATTATGCCTCCGCTGGCGATAGCCAGGCCGGAGGCATTATGGATCCGGGTTGTCCGTCCGTCCGTACGATGTTCGGTAACGCGATATCTGAGGAACGCCTTGACGAAATTTCATCAAATTTGCCTCAAACATCGACTTAGACTCAAGGATGATCTGATTACATTTTGGTGGTCAAAGGTCAAGGTCACTGTGACCTCCCGAACGCCATTTTCAAGCTTGTTAACGCAATATCTCAGGAATGCCTTGACGGAATTTAATCAAACTTGTCTCAAACATCGACTTGGACTCAAGGATGAACTGATTCGATTTTGGTGGTCAAAGGTCAAAGGTCAAGGTCACTGTGACCTCTCAAACGCCATTTTCCAGCTTGTTAACGCGATATCTCACGAATGCCTTGACGGAATTTCATAAAACTAGTGCAGTGCCCGTTCCCCCATGCACCACCCCGTGGGCTCTCCCCCCCGCACACACACTGCACTCAGTCAGGTCCCCCTAAGCGCAAGTTTGAAGTCGATCCAACAAACGGATCTCGAGATATGCGAAGAAAATACATACAAACAGTCCTGGAATAAGTCAAAATTGCACTGCACTGTGTCGAATTCCCATCAGTGCACTCCCCAAAGTTGAAGTCGATCGGGCGAACAGTTCTCAAGATAAACCACTTTTTGTGTTGCCAGTAGGTGGCACTGTGCCGAATTGCACAACATTCTGCACTGTTCTATGTCAGGTTCCCAGCAACACACTCTCCAAGTTTGAAGTCGATCAGATGAATGGCTATGGAGATAAAGCGCTTTTTGTGTTGCCAGTAGGTGGCGCAATGCCAACTTTCACAGAATTCAGCTCCCTGCACTCCCTTGAGTCTCCCTTAGGGCCTAAGCGCACTCCCCAAAGTTGAAGTCGATCGGACGAACGGTTCTTGAGATAAACAGCATTTTTTTATGTTGCCAGTAGGTGGCGCTATGCCGAATTGCACGAAAACAGGGCACTGCACTGCACAATAGGGCACACTCCCAACCCTACTTACACAGGATGGGGGTTCCCGGAAGTGGCGTGGCCATAGAGCAGTGATACTCAACTTGCGGCCAGATGCGGCCCGTGACAGGGTGCAGAGTGGCCCCCCGACCATTTCCTAATAATTTCACCTTAGTTTTCGTCTAATTCACAATAATAACTAATGTGAAATAAAGTTTGGCTGAGCTCCAGTTAAATTGTCAAATACCGCCGTCTGCTCGCTACCCAGGCACTTATGTATGTACTTAACCTAACTAACTTAACCTAACTAACTATCCGGTGTGCACAACATTGTCAGACTAAACTCCGGCTGACACCCCAAAAAACTACAATCCGCTATAGAAAAATGTATATTGTTTGTTTATTAGCTGGCCCCTGGCCTCCTATCATTTCACAAAAGTGGCCCCCGGTTAAAGCAAGTTGAGTATCCCTGCCCTAGAGGATATTATTTCTGAATGCGTGACTCATTATAGCCTACCATTATAGCCACATAAAAAACTGAGCTCTACTGATTATTTCCCCTTGATTTTATTCATGACAGACTTGTAAATGCATATTTGGACAGGCACATACATAGGAGGAGATTTATTCACCCTCTGTTCTTCATTGGAACCTGGGGAGGGATGCTGCCCCCCCCTAAACACAGGGTCGTTCCTCTGTTTACTCTCTCAGTTGGTGTCAACGGGCCTAATTAAAGCTGGGGCTTAGGGATCGAAGGAGCAGAACTGAAGACAAATATTCAAATATCGAACGTGTTTCGAATCCGAATCGCACGAAAACAGGGCACCGCACTCCGTCGGGTCGCCATCAGCGCACCGCCCGAGTTTCAAGTCGATCCGACCAACGGTTGTGGAGATACGCGACAGACAGAGAGACAGACGATCCTGCAATTATAGTATAGATTTGCCTCAAACATCAACTTGGACTCAAGGATGAACTGATTAGATTTTGGTGGTCAAAGGTCAAAGGGCAAGTCACCGTGAGCTCTTGAACGCCATCTTCAAGCTTGTTAACGCGATATCTCAGGAATGCCTTGACAGAATTTAATCAAACTTGTCTCAAACATCGACTTGGACTCAAGGATGAACTGATTCGATTTTGGTGGTCAAAGGTCAAGGTCACTCTGACCTCTCAAACGCCATTTGTCAGCTTGTTAACGCGATATCTCACGAATGCCTTGACGGAATTTCATCAAATTTGCCTTAAACATCGACTTGGACTCAAGGATGAACTGATTAGATTTTCGTGGTCAAAGGTCAAGGTCACTGTGCCCTTACGAATGCCATTCCCAAGTTCGTTAAAGCGATATCTCAGGAATGTCTTGATGGAATTTCTTCGAATTTGCCTCAAACGTCCACTTGGACTCAAGGATGAACTGACTACATTTTGGTGGTCAAAGTTCAAGGTCACTGTGACTTCACACACCCAATTTCTAAGCTCTGTAACGCAACATCTCAGGAGTGCCTTGACAGAATTTCTTACAATTTGCCTGAAATGGCGATTTGGACTCAAGAATGGACTAATGGTGAAGGCATAAGTCCGCGTTGCGGTCGTTCTAGTATGTATTGTGTTTTTTTTTTTATTGGACCTTGTGTCTGTCAATAAAGTGATGATGACCATTGAGGATAAACATAAAAGAAAGGGACACTTCACAGACATTGAAATTAGAAAACTAATCGAGCTGTATAGCCAGCAGCCCAGCACAGATACACATTGACTGCAAAGCAGTCAAATGTGATGACAAATAAGAAAAAAATGTTTTTATGGACAGCCATAATGGAGGCTGTCAGTACCTGTTCAGACTCTGGCAGCCTTCGTACAGAGTGATATGAGACAAAATTTGAAAGATCTACTCGGGTCCTCCCTGAAAACTTCGATCATTGTTGATGTTTTTTTGGGAGGATTCCCCTGGGTTCACTGGTTTGGATGGTGTTGAATGCGGCAGTAGCAGGCCTCAGAGTCCTGCGCGGGTCTGATTTTCAAGACCCGGTTCCGCCCGGCCCCGCGACGTGCAGTACCGACCCCGCTCCGCGAACCCGCTCATATGATCAATCAGTACCGCAACCCACCCCGCCCCGCAGACATGAGACCCGCGCCCCGCTCCGCTTCCGCATAATATATATATTTTTGAAGTGAACATAACCAAAGTAACTGCGATCGTTTCACAATTCACACAGGAAGCGAATAGCGGTCTTTTCTGGCCGAGTCACTGACGAGAGCCAACAACGGTGGTCGGTGCAGTCGGACTCGGCAGGCATTGCATAACCTTTACAATTAAGCACATTGACGGTGTTTTGTCACTGGTGCCAGTGCCAGCAGGCCAGCCAGGGCCAGGCAGCAGCTAAAGGAAACATGCTAGCCTTGCTGGCGCTAGCTCTCATGCAATGCAACAGAGCTGGCCCGGAAGGAAAGGACCAGCGGAAATGATTGAGGTCAAAGACGTCAGGTCAGACTCAGACAAAACATGAAGTTACACACTGACTGAATTATTATCGTTATATAAAAAGTAAATAAAAATACATATATTATCCAACACCCGCGACCCGGGCTGCATGTTGTTTATTCTACCCAGATCCGAACCCGCAAATAAAATAAAGACAAAATAACACCCGCCCCCCGCATTTTTTTGCGGGTACCCGGCGGGGCCCCGCGGAACCCCGACCCGGTGCAGGACTCTGGCAGGCCTATCGATCAACCATTACTGGAAGAGATGGATGTTCATGTTCATGAGGAGAGCAGTGTTTGCGAAGGTGTGGATTCTACATAAAACTACCCATCTATTTAGCTAGGCTGTTTATTTATTTATTTGTCTGTCTGTTTCTTCATCTATTTATTTATTTTCATATTTTTGTATTTTCATTTGGTTCATTAGTTTAATAATAGTTTATAGTAGGCCTAATACAGATAGCCTATCTACAATCTGCCAATAAACTCTGCTTATATAGACTAAGTCTATCAATTGGGGGTCATCCCTATGTTCCCCGGGTCCTATGTTCCCCGGGTCCTATGTTCCCCGTTTTTGTGGGACCGGGGGAACATAGAACCCTTTCTATGAAAAAGGGTCCTATGTTCGCCGCTTTTCCCAAATAGGGTCCTATGTTCCCCGCTATGTTCCCTGGTCCGATGTGTCTCCCGAAATGCCAAAAACAGCCTACCTCATATGATCGCATGATTCAATCAAAAGACAACACTCTCCGTCACATTTGGAAAGGGCCTGCCGACTAGGTCAATTTTTTTTTTTTTACCAGGCCTTTTTTAAATATGTGAGTGTTGTCTGCGCCTTCATCCCTATTACGACATGCCTCTATGGGGCGGAGCACATGAGCGGGCCTTTAAACCCAATAAAGCTTGACATTGTATGCTTTAACATAGCCTACATGCCCGCAACAGCGGGGCTTACAAGCATTAACAACCCGTTCTCACTCCGAGCGCGTAGCATATTGACGCTTTGTCCCATCCCTTGTGCGTCACTTGTTACTAACATGGTACCCTTGAGCGACCCATGAAATGACTTGGGCTTTCCGACCAAACTCAATGTAAACCCATGGAAGTAATCTTTGACGCATATGGCAACTGCTCTGGGGGGAGGGTCTGGGGGGAGGTTAGGTTTAGGCATGGGCAACACGTTCTCACTCCGACCACGTAGCATATTGACGCTTTGTCCCGTCCCTTATGCGCCACTTGTTACTAACATGGTACCCTTGAGCGACCCATGAAACGACTTGGGCTTTCCGACTAAACTCAATGCAAACCCATAGAAGTCAACTTTGACGCTTATGGCAACTGCTCCCCCATCAGCCTAACTGCTCGCCCATTAGTCAACTGCTCACCATTAGCGTCTGGGGGGAGGTTAGGTTTAGGCGTGGGAGGTGGGAGAGGTTAGGTTTAGGGTCTGGGGGAGGTTAGGTTTAGGCTAGGGTGGGAGAGGTTAGGGTTAGGGTTAGGGTCTGGGAGAGGTTAGGTTTAGGCATTGGGTGGGAGAGGTTAGGTTTAGGGTTAGGGTCTGGGAGAGGTTAGCTCCTCCAGACCCTAATGGGCGAGCAGTTGACTAATGGTGGAGCAGTTAGGCTAATAGGGGAGCAGTTGCCATAAGCGTCAAAGATGACTTCCATGGGTTTGCATTGAGTTTAGTCGGAAAGCCCAAGTCGTTTCATGTGTCGCTCAAGGGTACCATGTTAGTAACAAGCGACGCACAAGGGACAGGACAAAGCGTCAATATGCGACGCGCTCAGAGTGAGAACGGGTTGGCATGGGGGTGGGAGAGGTTAGGTTTAGGGTTAGAGTCTGGGAGAGGTTAGCTCCTCCAGACCCTAATGGGGGAGCAGTTGACTAATGGGGGAGCAGTTAGGCTAATGGGGGAGCAGTTGCCATATGCGTCAAAGATTACTTCCATGGGTGCATTGAGTTTAGTCGGAAAGCCCAAGTCGTTTCATGGGTCGCTCAAGGGTACCATGTTAGTAACAAGTGACGCACAAGGGACGGGACAAAGCGTCAATATGCTACGTGCTCGGAGTGAGAACGTGTTGGCATTAACACATGTAGGCTAAGAGGAGAAAAATACAATTTCTTAGAATAATAATGTTTACTTGCAGCAGGGTAACATATGATTTAATGTCCGCCCGACTCAGGTGTCTGGATCTTTTGTCTCTCCCTGCGCTGCAGGAGAAAACGTTTTTTTGACCGCAGTAAATTATAACTTTACATTTTTTTTAAAGAAAAGTAACCAAAGAAATGTGTAAATATTTAAGATTTCATTTCTACAAATGGTAATTTGAAGTTTCAAACCTGTTTTGTTGACCTTTTTGTAATAAATTATTTGAAGGTGTTTGGACAGTTAAGAATAGATTTGACAAAATGTGTCTGCGCTTGCCTTGTGTTTTTGGTCTGCCTTAGCCTTCTGCGAGGCACATTAATTTACCCACTGGGATCAATAAAGTAGCCATTGATATATTGATGTATTGATTCATTCATTGATTGAAATCCGTTGTGGGGGAATCTCACGGAGGAGCAGGCTGCTCGCGCATCCATTCGACCACTGCTTCAGCCTGATGCGCTGAAAATAAGTCTGAAGTTTATTGCACACGCCATGAGAACTGATTTGAAAAATACTCTTTCCATAAGGACACTGTGAAACGCGCCTTGCAGACAGCGGGAGCAGACTCGTTCCCTTATTTAGGCTACTAGGACTAGTTGAGTGAATAAAGTGGATTCGATTAGTAGCAAAACGAAAGAGGAGTTTTTTTAATGGGTGGGGGATATGGGGAAACGAAACCTACTCCTCATCTATATATTACGTGCCAGCGCCCAGCATAGGTGACGCCAGAAAAACAATGGCTGCAAAGTTAATGACTGGAGATCGAGGAGGAAAAGTTTTAATTCATGAAGACTTTAGGTATCATAGGCATCGCACCAACCTCCAAAGTATAAGCTGGAGATGTTGGAGAAAGAATTGTAGGGCAGTGCCAACTACAAACCGATTTGACGTGGAGGAAGAAGATCCAAACATTATTGTGCAGCAGGTTGCTGATCATGTGCATGTGCCTGACACAGTAAGGGTGCACAATGCAGAATTTCAGCATGCAGTTACTGCAGAAGTGGAGAGGGAACCAACAGTGCCCATCAGAAGAATCTACAATGCTGAACGGGTGGCTCTGCAGCGGCAACGCCCAATCCAAGGTGGAGGTGACAGGGAACCAGCACCAGGCTTCCTGTCAGTGAGGTCAGTCATGGCCAGAGCTCGAACTGCAGTCATGCCTGCCATCCCAGCTACAATTGATGATGTGCAAATTGAAGGTCCATGGGCGGAGACATGGGGCAGAGATCAGTTCCTCCTGCATGAAGACAGTGAGTGGGGCATTGCCATATTTGCCACCGAGGACAACCTACTGAAGCTGCGGCAGTGTCAGACGGTGTACATGGACGCAACCTTTAAATCCTGCCCACGCCCCTACTACCAGGTGTTCACGGTGCTGGGGGACATGCAAGGCTTCGTTGTCCCCCTCATGCATGTCCTCATGGCCCAACGGACCATTGGACACTATCGCCAGGTGTTCCATTGCATTCAAAATGCTACAAGGAGGGTCACCCACCACCGTTGGCGTCCTCGCCAAGTCATCTGTGACTTTGAACAGGCAATGATGACTGCTCTGGAAACAGAGCTTCCACAGGCCCAAGTGTGTGGATGCTATTTCCACTTTAACCAGGCCTTGTATAGGAGGGTGCGGAGACTTGGACTGGATGCTGCATACCGCAAGGTGCTGGTCATAGGCCACCTGCCACTGCCCCTGGTACAAATTAACTTTGACCTGCTGGTTAACCACCGGGACACCAGGCATGCCCAGAGGAACCACCCAGAGCTGCTGGACTTTCTCCAATATGTCGGCAACACCTACATCCACCCTGGAGCAGCCTTCCCACCACCAATCTGGAATACATACGAGCGAAACATGGAGCAAAGAACCAACAACCATGTTGAATGTAAGTGTTCCTAAAGATAATTCATACAAGTAGGCCTATTTCTAACAACTCCTCACCCCAAATGTATCCCTATTGCAGCATTCATTCTCATATGGGTTGTTTTGTTAGAAATATACTTGTATCAAGACAGCTATTCTCCTTTAAATGGATATGTAAATGTACAATTCTGTCTTTTTGTTCTAGCTTACCATCGCACCCTTAACGACGCGGTGCAGGTGCGCCATCCATCACTGTGGATGTTTCTCAGACACCTGAAGGACCAGCAGCTGCTTGCTGAGGAGAAGCTGGAGAGGGCAGACGGAGGGGATGCTCCCCCAACAAGGAGACTGAAGTGGAGGGAGTTGGAGGCTCGTCTCCAGAGGCTTAAAGTACAATATCATGCAGGTAGAAAAAAGAAATCTGGAGTCCTACTGGAAGGCTGTAGTCTATACTCTTCTGGTTAGGCCTCATTGAGCCGAAGGATGGACATTGAACCCCTCTTTTTTGGGGGAGGGATGCACCCCCCCCCCCCCTTTCTTCAGTTTTATACCATTCTTTTTTTGCCAGTGTAACCCCATGGGGTTATATTGTTTTGTTTGTGCACAAACGTTTTATTATTTTCCATGTATTTCTGTTCTCGACCAGCACCTTGGCCACTGTAGAGGCTCACTGATATATTATTTTGTTTACAACTTCAATCCCGTTGGGGAAAGGTGTTTAAAGGTGCAAAGTGCCCTTTTAAAGTGTACCTATCTATACTATAAGCTATATTATTACATTTTGTTATTTGAATCTGAAGTGCCTTAAAGGATTTACACTGCATTTATTTTGTTTCATGGGTTTGGGGTGAATAATAATTATATCTGAGGGGAAACCAATTAGTTGCACTGTTATTTTATTTGGGGGGGGGGGTTCTAGCCACTTCTGATATTTATGAAGTGGGTTTCCGCTATCCATGGTGCTGAAAAATACAATCAAATGCTTTGGATTGTGTGTCAAATAGCGTATAGGCTATGTACTAGTCAAGTCAACTTTATTTATATACAGTAGCACAATTTACATGCAGCAGCAGCTGAAACCAAAGTGCTTCACAGACGAGGGGCAAGTGTAAACACAGGTAAAGTGCAGTAATACTAAATAAAATGCAACACAATACAGGATATCATGGCAATTTAAAAGTAGAGAAGAGGAGGACTAAAAACAATAAAGCAATAAAAACAAAAAAACACACTAAATTCTAATTATTCTAAGAAATAGTATTTTTCTCCTCTTACATGTGTTAATGCTTGTAAGCTCCGCTGTTGCGGGCATGTAGGCTATGTTAAACCATACAATGTCAAGCTTTATTGGGTTTAAAGGCCCGCTCATGTGCTCCGCCCCATAGAGGCATGTCGTAATAGGGATGAAGGCGCAGACAACACTCACATAATATTTAAAAAAGGCCTGGTAATCCCCGAGACAGAACTCAGAAATGATGGTGGGAAAAAAAATGACCTAGTCGGCAGGCCCTTTCCAAATGTTACGGAGAGTGTTGTCTGCGCCCATATGCATTGATTGAATCACGCGATCATATGAGGTAGGCTGTTTTTGGCATTTCGGGAGAAACATCGGACCAGGGAACATAGCGGGGAACATAGGACCCTATTTGGGAAAAGCAGGGAACATAGGACCATTTTTCATAGAAAGGGTTCTATGTTCCCCGGTCCCACAAAAATGGGGAACATAGGACCCGGGGAACATAGGTACGCTCCCATCAATTGAACACAGAGAAAACAGCATCCACAGTATCCATGTACTTCTCAAATAAATTAAACCAAAGTGACCTTCCAAATATTTTAGTAGCCGGTCATCAAATTAAAAATGTCAAAAAGAGTTTAAATACTTAGGGATGACCCTAGATTCATCTCTATCTTTTAAGAAGCACATAAAACAGTGTGCCATGTACTGAAAACAATGCACACTTTTGACAATTAGAAATTCCCTTCAAGGCAAGCTGCTCAATCTTACCTGAATGCCATGATTTTACCCTATATTGACTACTGGATATCATCCTGGTCTCAGACTAACAAATCTATTCTTAATCCAATTAAATCACTCTATGGACAAGCACTGAAGGTCCTAGACAGGAAGCCACGGGGCAGTCCCACTGTAATATACTAGAGAAATACAAAATCCTATGTTTAGACAAATTAAAAAAAAATTCAGATGTCCGTTTTGTACAGAAGATAATTAATAATGCAGCTCCCCCAAAGCCTTTTGTACAATGTCACTCTGAGTCAATGAGCAGAGCCTCCAGGTCCACCTCTAAGGGTGGCTGCAGTGTTCCAAAATGACACTCTACTCTTGGCAAACTGCTTTCTCTTTTAAGGCCATCAAAGCATGGAATAGGCTCCCCGACAGCATTAAGAACAACACAAACTACCTGAGCTTCTCCCGAGAGGTCAGTAAAAATATATTAAAGCAGCTACGAGCAAGATTTTCGATTGTTATTAAACAGTATAATTATAATATTGATGCATCACATCTTACCTATAATAGTACCTGAGACCAAAGCCGTGTGAATCGGAGATTGCTCTCTTGATGATTATAGAGTCTGTGTCCGTCTACCGGCGGGCTGGATAAACCCGGAAGTGAAACGAAACGGTTTACGGCAGCTGCCTGCCTTCAACCATTTCGCTCTGCCTAGCAACAGACCATAAACACGGAGAACGCCATGCAGGGGCTTGCTACTCTCGCGAACATCTCTCGTTATATTCTAACAGTTTGTTTGGAAGTAATTTTGTTATTTTGTGGTTATGGCCGAAGTGGCTGCCGCAAACCGTTTCATTTCACTTCCTGATCTGCCCCGGCCGCAGACAGACTAATCGTCAAGACAACACTGGCCGATTCACTCGGGGTTCAAGCGAGACTACTTGGCGTTTGTCTCGTCTACTATTAGAGGTAAGATGTGAGGCATCGATATTAAATTTAGACTGTTTAAAGGCCCATTCCGTCAATTGTCACTGTTACTGACGCCGGTGGCCGTTAGAGTAACTGCAGGCAGCGTGTGAACGAGCAGACGCGCGGGCACCATACTCGCACGATGCGCACAAGCAGTTGCCTGGCACAGCAGAGGTGTTGGTTGCTGTGTAACGTTAACTCATAAAAGTCACTTGAAAACGGCAACCTGGACAATTTATCGGTCAGATCATCCTCGAGATGCCCAGGAAGGATTCTGGATGAATTATCGGACGTTATTGTGGCATGTTTGGCCGTGTTTTGGCTTACATTGGCTGCAGGGAAATTGATAGGATATTCACGTTACCGTGAGCCAGGAACTACCCTGCTTCCCCTGTATGTACGGTACCGTCTAATGCCTGGAGTTGACCAAACTGAACAATCAAACAATGTTTCATAAGCATAACAGTAACGTTAGGCATGATTACGACTGTTACATTCATTATCCACACAAGACAGTAACGTTATTAGTGGAGCTCTGTGGTAATTTCTATAAATATGAATTAATATTAGTTAGCCACGGTTAGCATCAAGCTAACGTTACTATGTGCAGTCCCACTGCAGCTAACTGCAGTCAGAGCCTTCTCCCCCGGTACGTCTTGACCAAACTGAACAGTCAAACAATGTACCGTAAGCATAACAGACAGTAGGCTAACGTTAGGCATATTTCCGACTGTTAGATTCATTATCAACACAAGACAGTAACGTTATTAGTGGGGCTGGTGGTAATTTCTATAAATATAGCTAAATCTATTAGTTAGCCGCGTATAGCATCAAGCTAACGTTATGGTTATAATAGGCAGACTCACCACCGCAGCTAACTGCAGTCAAACAATAATGTTCCATGACCATAAGCATAACGGTAGTAACGTTAGGTTTGCATTACTTCACACAAGACGATAATGTTAGCAGAGTCTCTGACCAGGTGGTCAGATAGGCTACTTGTACTACGGAGTGACAATAAAAATCTTGAATCTTGAAAATCCATTAGCAAGCAGCTAACGTTATCTGGTCAAAACCACATTACAGTAGCTACAAACAGCAAGTTCCCTTCATGAACCGAAAACACAGTCCTGACTCTAGTTTCCCCCCAATGTCGGTCACATTGCTGCTGTCTGGCCAGACGGGCTTCATTAGATAAATATTTATTTATTTATTTAGTGGACTTTTTCTGGAGTCTGTGTTGTTGTATCATTTTGCTAGCAGCTAGCGACGAACGTAACTTTAGCCATTTCCTGTTAGCCGTCTTCTTCGTTTACGCCGGAGCCAGGACAAGAGGCAGGCTCGTGAACACGCAGACGTCACATCCTCTAGCTGTGGCGGGAAATGCTCACCCCTTCGAAACTGCGGTATTTCCATGTATCTTCTGAACGGCTGGTCGGAGAGAAACGCCCCTGGTCGCCATTTCTAAGTTACGTCAAGGCACATTCACTCATTGCCAATAAAAAACACTTTGTGCACATTTATTTCTCGCCAGAACTGACGGAATGGGCCTTTAATAACAATCGAAAATCTTGCTCGTAGCTGCTTTAAGTGGACAGCAATGGCAGCACTAATGGAATTAGACTGTAGGATTCTATGGGCCCTATCTTCCCAAAAGTGCTAATTTGGCCTGCACAATGCAAATTGGGGGCAGACACAAGCGCATGCCTGTGATAATTGTACTGGGCATTGGCTGCCACATGCCAAAACAGGCGTTTCAGCGCTAAAATGTGGGATAGATGGCATTACCCTATCGTTAGCAGCGTGCAATTACTTTGCGCTAAGAGCCTTGAAAAGTACCTCTTTACGCACCCGTAATCTCTGTGCAGCGCAGCGCAGTGCAAAGTAGAATTCCTTTTGGAGATGTCATTAAGCACAGCCTAGACATCAAATTATGCTGCTAAAATGGGGTATTAGCAGATAATTCAGTGAGGCAATCAACTATAACTCTCTGAGAAACTTTTATCACATTGCAAAGAGGGAAATTAATTGAGAAAACGTGTTGGACAATGGACATAGGCTATTTACCTTCATAGCCCGGAGGGTCGTTGGCACCACAGACGATCTGTCAATAAGCTCTCTCTGTCCTCGCACGAGTGAGTACACTCTATTACGCATGGAGAGAATTACAGCATATTGCATACCTCGCAAATCTGATTGTTGATTGACGTAATGCCCAGCATTGCCTAGCCACACCTGTGAATAATTCGGGTACTTAAGACCGGCCAAATCCTGTTTGCGCAGGCATTTTGGGGCGCAGATGATTTTGGCACGGCTCTAATTTGCGTCTGCGACAGGTCCCGTAAACGTTTCCGCATGCCCGCCGAGAATTGCATCCCCAACATATTTCAGGGCTTTTTTAACTTAGAAATCAGGGAGGTCACGTCTGCCAGACAATTATATCACTTTTAAACAGTTACATTTCTGTATAAATCATTACAATATGCTCCCGTGAGGTGGGGATGCTGCCGGCGCTAGGGTGCAAAACTCGGCATAACACCTGGCGGACGGCGCAAGGCGGACTGGTATCTTCCCTGCCTTAAGGCAAACAGGTGCGCAAGCGCTATTAGGGGATATCGCCTGTCAGAAGATCGGGCCCAATGGGTTTTAAAGTACGCACTATTTAAAGTATGCACTGTTTTTATTTATTATTACTAGGCAACCACAAGCACTTTATTATTATTAGATATATGACAAAATATGGACAAACACACACAAAGCAGTGTGTGTTTGTGTTAGTAGTAACAATATATAACATGTTTTCTGTACTGTCCATGTCCTATGCATAATGTCAAATGTTCTGTTTTTCGATATTGTGTTCTACGTACATAGGACTACAGATGGAAATTAGATTCTTGCTAAATCTGGTCACGATATACGATATGCGGTTGCATATCTCTTTAAATGAAAATAGAGAAAGAATAAAGAAATATAATATATAATAAAGAAATCAGAGCGTTCGCTCAGACGTTCATGTCAGTTTTTTCAAAAAAGGGCGGGGAGTTTTCAGGATTTCGAATCCGCCCACTCCACATTTGGATAGGATGAGCTTTTGTGGGGCAGGCAAATTTCATAACCAATGGCAGAGCTCTGTGCATTTCCTGCTCGCGCATGTGTAGTTTCAGGTAAAGCCAGCTAGTTCTGTGAATGGATCTGCTGTTTCTCCCTTCCACCACCCCCTCCCTTCTCCTGTCCAAACCTCCCTCTCTCAGTCCAAATACCAGCATTGTTTGGATATTTCCCAGAAAGCTTTGAGGCGGCATAACTTTTGACAAGAAAACCATCAAATCTGGCTAAAAAGTTAGATAGAAATAATATTTCTTTTTAACACAAAATGCAATTGTGGAATATTTGAATATTGGACAAAATAAAATAAAATGTAAACCCTAAGAGAAACACACATACAGCGATGGGGTGTATATATACCCCTTGCAAATACATGATATAGTGAAATGGGTAGTTTGACCATAACATGGTTGCACTGTGATATCCACTACAACAAGACTTGCTTTCTTGATGCCACTTTTTCAATAAAAACACATTTATGCAATGACTTTACATAATGTATATTTATGTCGCATAGCCTGTGCTGTGATGTGCAGGAGCAGCAGGTAAAAGTTATAAAACTAAGCCTGCCCTGAATGAGCCTTGTTCATTATTGTGAAAGTTAGCGTTAGCGTTAGCACAATACTGAGGGTTCCAAAATGTCGCCGATACGCTAGGATGCGTTTACAACATGTCTAAAGATCATGGAAGTGGATGGCATCAGGAATGTCACCGATAGTTACAGGTGAGCTTACAACCTTTATCTGAAGGTAGTAGAAGTATATGGATACATTGGGGCCACTGGGGGAGCGAGCCAACACCAGTCAAAGCTGTCAGGGTCTGTGTTATTCAGTGTAGCTCGAGGCTACATTAGCCTCAAGCATGTTAGCCTGGCTAACATGCTAGCGTGATGCAGGCAGACAGAAGTCGACAAACAGATGAACATTTATTTATTAATTTTACAAACAAACACAACCTAGGCTATCTGACATACTCTAAAACTAATTGTATAAAATTTAAGTTTCATTTATTGGCATTTCATAATCAATAAGCTATAATTGCATACGCATAATTAATGGTATGACTTATTAGTGATATCTCACACATACAGATTCACCCCAGTGGCATTGAGGATTTCTCCCCTTTTGCTGAAACCTTGGACAGAGCATCATGTTCCATAACAACTGAGAACAGTCTCCCAGTTAGACTGCACCGACGCACACACATTTACAAGAGATCATCCCATTCCTCTCCCCCCTCTTTTCCTGCCTTACAGTATAAAGCGTATGTTGAATTGTTACATTGCCACTGAAATGTTGTTAGGATGATGTCATCATTCCTACTGTGATGTCATAGATCACTCACTGATGATGTCATAACACAAGGTGATGTCATGTCCAGGACCTATAAAGGTTCGGTTCTGCAAGTCCTCTGCAGTTGTTCATAGACTAATCTCACGACAACCTTCTGCAACAGTTCCCATCTTTCGAACCTTGCAGACTCAGCTATCAAGTTCCACAGCGTTCCTAGTTATCGAGACTTCAGTTACCAAGTGTGTCTTGGCCATCAAGTATCCGCACCTAAATCCACATGTCTCACAACAACCCTAACAAATTTGGACTCTGTACATTGATCAGATGTGTACATTGAGATTCAGTCCTCTGACAATGGAGTTTGTCAGAGTTTGTATGGCTTTACATATACTTTCATAAGACATCTTTCTGGCTCATGGTTTCATTCAATTTGGTTTATATAAACTGTTATAATTATTATATAGCGGATGAGGAGTGGTGAAATTCCATTCTACAACAACTGGCGTCACGATACAGGATATCTACGGCAGAGTGGGTAAGTCTGAATTGATTTCATAATTAACACGTTCACTGCCAATGACGAGTTGACTCGTCAAACACAATCCAACCGTTCACTGCCAATGACGAGTTGACTCGTCAAATTTTTTTTTTTTTTTTTTTGACGGTGCTACGTGGATCAATGCCCCCCACGTCTCCTATAAAAATATTGGAAGTATTGAATTAGTATAATCTATTTTACCGACCAACTAAGTGGCGACAGTGCTCTCCCGACAGAGAGAAAGGCAACCAAAAACAGCCGCGGGAGAAAGCCATTCTCAAGGAAATGGCTTGGCGATTTTACAGTCATCAGTCACCAGACTCGCCCGAGAGCGGCCGCGCCAGCAGAGCAGCACACCGAGAGCGGAGAGCGGTGCTGGCGTGGGGGATTGCAAATTTGCATAATAGATTATGGGTGAAACACACTTTGAAACACCCGCAGAAAGGCCAGAATCGCACGCATTCCGAAAACCCAGAAACGAACGAGCCTCATTCTCATACTGTAGGCGAAAACGCTTTCACGCTGCTGCACACGGGCGGGTGGGTTCCAAAAATAGACTGGGTGGGCAGCATAAAGCCTAGAATCGCACAAAGCTTCATCAAAGCTCTCAACCGAAAATCCAAGAAACGATTGAGTCCTATCCACAGTCCACACTCGCCACACTCGCCGACGAGGGGCCGCCAGAGAGGGAGGCTGCTCACTGCTCAGACAGGCAGGAGAAACTGGCTTGTGACAAACACCACCAGACACGCCCACGGAGGGAGGAGTTTAAGGGAGAGGGTGTTCAGAACTATATTGTTCAGATGTCTGATCTCTCACTGATGCCAAAAATAAATGGGTAAAGTGACTGTTCTGCCTGTTTGATTGAATTTCACAAAACTGCGATTATCTCAGCTTCCTGTCTCAGACACTGAAACCATGCTGTACTCAACGGCTAATATCTACATAACTACTAACTCTACAAACTAACTCTTTTAGACAGAGAAAGCACACATTCTATTAGTACTTTTGTGAACTTCGTGTTCACAAAGTCCAAGCAGAAAATTATCCTCGGCTCTTGTAAAATGAGCCAGAATCCTCAAAAAACGGCTTGGCAGAAGCTACCTACAGTAAAAAAAAAATGGCTGGCAGTGAATGTGTTAATTACCGAGCTGTCATCTGATATTAAAATAATCTGAAATGGTTTAACCTAAACTACTAAATACTACAATTTACACTATGCACTCTAATCTCTCTCTCTCTCTATCTCAATTCTCCACACTCCATGGCCCCTATCGTTGCATCGGCGCAGTTTCTAG
The DNA here is from genome assembly GCF_964638095.1 of Poromitra crassiceps. Lineage (NCBI taxonomy): Eukaryota > Metazoa > Chordata > Actinopteri > Beryciformes > Melamphaidae > Poromitra > Poromitra crassiceps. Next base: position 73,715,817 of record NC_139626.1, read on the forward strand.
GCCGAGCGGCAGGCGCAGATCAAAGCAGTGGGCGTGGAAAGGCGCACTTGATATCGTCGTGCTGGCGCTAGATGCAGCCCAAAGCATTACAACCACGCCTTTTAGGCGTAAAATTATGCACCGTCATGCTCATTGGATAAGTGCAATAAACGAATCGCACGCTTGCCTTTTTAGCTCCAATTCCAGTGATCCCGCAAAACCAGACGAAAGCCAAACGCTCTGCCCCCCCCCCCTCTCTTCATCCAGCCTGTCTGTCTGCATTATAGGCTATTATTCCATATTATTATGCTTCTCAAACCAATCTAACTGCAGTTTCAGTACTGCAAGCATGTAAATACGCTACACTATAGCAAGATCAAAGTGAAAATAATGTACTAAACGCATCAGCTAGAAAAATATAGCCTATTAGATTGGTGAAAGTTTGTCCAGAAAGATATCGTTTTCTCTCCCCTGCTGCAGGTAGAATGATGCACATAAATATACCCTACATTATGTAAAGTCATTGCATAAATGTGTTTTTATTGTAAAACTAAATGTGGAGTAGGGCGAAGTTATTGGAGCGCACATCACAGTATAGCAGATGACAGTAGAAGCTTCCGAAGCGCGTTCCGCTGTCACTTACCTAAATCACGTTAAATCCACACAGGGTATATATAGGCTCAAGAGGACATATATGTTTCACATAGGGTGGTGTTTCATTTCATGTTTTATTTGGTCCAATATTGAAATGTTCGACAATTGCAGGTTGTCTTACCATTACACATTATTTTAGATCTACCTTTTATATCTATTTCGGCTCTATTTAGTAGCGAAATGGAGGACCCAATTGCATGCTGGGAGTGGACATTCACAGGCAGTAAACTTACAACTGCTATTTCCTATGGGAAGCTGGGTGCTGCGTGGCTGCTATGTGTTGTGTCTGTTTGAGCGAGGGAGTCAGAGAGAGAGAGAGAAGGGTGACTCAGAGGCAGAAGAGCACTGGCGCACTGAATACGCCTGGTTTCAGAGAGAGACAGAGAAGGGTGACAGGGGAGAGGCACAAGTGCACTGGCGCAGTGAATAGGCCTGGTTTTCAAAGGCGCAAAGCGCTAAATTTAAGGCAGGTGCCAAGATATCAGTACGCCGAGATTTAAGGCCGACACGCCCACTTTGGCCCATTCTGGGGCTGCGCCACGCCCATTCGGCCTAAAGCGCATTTGGCAGCCTAAAGCCATATTGATATCGTCCCAAAACAGGCGCAAGGCACGTTTTTTTGCGTTTAAGGCCCGTTTTAGCGCCGAAGGCTTGTGGGAGAATAGGGCCCCATATGCCCAGCGTGGTGTGCAGGCACTTTTATAAACTTTGGCTGGGATTAGGGCTGGGCGATATATCGAATATACTCGATGTACCGCGGCTTGTGCCACGTGAGATGTAGTAAATGACTATATCGTGAACATTCGAGTATAATTGTCACACATTGTTTATAACTTAAGCCGCCGGCATGGCTCGCTTCACGTTTCCTCTTGTCAGCGCTCCCTCTACACTCAGACAAACAGGAAGGGAGGGGGAATCACATGCATACGTCAAACCGCGTCAGACACACTCGCCCGCTCTACGTGACGTCACAGACACTCGCCCGCTGCCTTGACACTCGCCGTCAAGCGATATTTTTTTCCCCATGATGGCGAAGGCTAGGCGAAGGCATGACCCGCCCCTGTCAAGGCAGCATGGAGGTCGAGAGCAGGAACCTGAGAGCCAGTAGTAGAGAATGGGTAACCACTCTCCACTGGCAGTGGTTTGGGTATCGCAAGGACGATGTTGAACAAACGGTTATCTGCAAAACATGCACAAAACCCGTCGGTTCCATAAAGTCAACCCCAGTGAGTCAAGTCAACACAGCGAGGTGCATGTGTGTGCGTGCGTGTGTCTCAAAACAAAGTAATTTATCGTCACTACACCATTTAAAGAAGCAGATTGATAATCAACTTTAATCATGTTTTTCTGCAAAATGTGTCTCAGCGTTGTGTGGCACTCAAGGTTAGGTCTGGCCAATATTGTGACTAGATTCAAGATTCAAGATTTAAGATTTTTATTGTCACTCCGTGGTACAAGTATCACGTGTGAAATTCTTGTGCTGTGGACTCCGTTTACAACATAGTACAAATATAACAGGGCATATGAGTGCAAAAACAACAAGAGACACAACAAGCAATAAGGCAGTAGAGTGATAAGACAAGTCAGAGAGAGTGGCATATTCACTGCACATAGGTGCACATGTCATGTGCATACTTTAGACGTGCTTAAACATTTTAAATTCGACGTATTTGACATACAGGTGCAAATAGCATATACCTAATTAAACATACAATTAAACATTAGACATACATAATGGTAGCAGCTACAGTACGGTACAGTACAGCTACTACACTATTTGTGTATGTTAACTCATTGAGTGCCAATGACGTCTAAAGACGTCAATTTAAATAGTAACGTAGAGTGCCAATGACGTCTAAAGACGTCAATTGCGTTTTTTGACGGTGGGACGTGGATCAAAGCCTGATGCATCTCCTGTGAAAGTATGGGTGATTTTAAAGGTGTATAAGCTATTTTACGTACCCATTTAGGTGGCGACAGTGCTCTCCAGATTTGAGAAAGGTGAGGAGAAACAGCAGAAAAAGCCGTGATGAAAGAGAAACCGATGCATGCTGGAGCCAGAGCGGCACAGATTGCTCTGGCTGGAGCTAACGTTAGCTGCGAACAGCAGCCAATCCGCTCCCACAACTGAGCCCCTCTGTCTCTGCTGCGATAGTTTCTCCATAGGATTAGCCGCCAGAAAAGAAAACCAAAGCCAAACCATTCTCATGAGAATGGTTTGGCTTTTCGGTGTCGCGCTGGGAGCCGGCGAACAAGGCGGAGCGCTCCGAAAATAGACTCTGGGTGCAGCGCACTTTGAAACGCGCAGCAGAAAGCCCAGAATCGGACGCAGCTTCATCCCAGCTCACAATCGAAACCCCAGAAACGCAGACGAACTCAGCGAGCCCGATCCAGACTCCCCCGACGAGCGGCCGCCATCCGAACGTGGATCCGCAGGCAGCAGAGACTCGCCTGACACACGCAGCAGAGCCACTAGAGCCACTCCCACGGAGGAGGAGTTTGCAGTTGAGGGGGGTGGGGGTGCTGTTTTATTGAAGGAAATTACTGTTCAGATGTTTCAGGTCAGAAATATTAGCTTCAGAGTCAGTGATTTGCTTGAAATGCTTCATTTCACAAAAGGCTCATTATCTATTATTATTATCATTATAGGTACCCCACTCCCATCACTGGACACTCTCTACCACAAACGGACAATCACACGAGCACAAAAAATAGTTTCTGACCCATCTCACCCAGCCAATCACCTGTTCCAACTGTTGCCCTCTGGACGGCGCTTCAGATCACTCTCCACCAAAACAACACGATTCAAAAACAGTTTTTTTCCCACTGCCATCAGGTTTCTGAACTCCACTCACCTCTGAAACCTCACTGCATACCTCTCCAGCAATGTATATGTTGAATGTTCTGTATTTATGTTGTCATATGTCTGTCTATGTACTGTAATGTCTCATGCTGACACATATTCATGTGCTTAAAAATTGCTGTACCGAAAGCAAATTCTGCCGACTTGTTGTGCAGTCCTTAATAAATGAATCTGAATCTGAATCTGAATCTCAGCTTCTAGTTTGAAACGTCTGTTTTTGGTGAAATCAACCTATCTTCTCCGGCTGATAACTAAAGAACGGAAAATGATATCAATAAACTTTTTTTTGCTGATGATACAAGAGAGTCTCATCGTTCTTTGAGCGTGTTCGGTGTTTACATAGTAATATCACACAATATTCTGTGGGTCTTGAGTTATCACTGAAAACGCTCTGAAAGGGCTGGCACTGGGAGCATCCGTTTTCCAAAAGTGGCTGGCACTCAATGAGTTAAGGAGTCTCGTGGCCTGCGGGAAGAAACTGTCCCTCAAGCGATTTGTGCGTGCTTTTGGAACCCTGTATCTCCTCCCTGAGGGTAACAGGGAGAACAAGCTGTTGTGGGGATGGTTTGTGTCTTAGATGATCTTCAGGGACCTCCTGAGGCACCGCTGGTTATACAGTTCATACAGTTCTGGCAACTCACATCCTCTTACGTGCTGGGCCGCGCGTCTCACTCTTCGTAGCGCCCTGCGGTCCATGGTGGTACAGTTCCCGTACCAGGTGGTGAAGCAGCCAGTCAGCAGGCTTTCAATGGTGCCTCTGTAGAAGTCCCTAAGGATTTCTGGCCTTAGCCCAAATTTCTTCAGGCGCCTGAGTCCGTGTAGTCGCTGTTGGGCCTTTTTGACAACAGTGGCGGTGACCGGCCCAAGTCAGGTCCTGGTGGATGTTGACTCCCAGGTACTTGAAGCTGTCCACCCTTTCCACCACTGTGCCGTTGATGGTGATTGGGGGGTGTGCGCCCCCCCCCCCTCCTGTAGTCTACAATGATCTCCTTGGTCTTGGAGACGTTCAGAGAGAGGTGGTTGTCCTGGCACCATTGTTCCAGGGCCCCCACCTCCTCTCTGTAGGCCGTCTCGTCGCCCCCCGAGATCAGCCCCATGACTGCTGTGTCGTCTGCAAACTTCACGATGGTGTTCGAAGTTTGAGTCGCCACGCAGTCGTGGGTGTAGAGGTCGTACCAGAAGGGGCTGGAGACGCACCCCTGGGGCGCTCCTATGCTGATGGTCAGTGGGGAGGAGGTGAGGTTGCCCACCCTCACCACCTGGCGGCGATCTGTCAGGAAATCCAGGATCCAGTCGCACATTGCTGTGTTTAGTCCCAGATCCTTGAGCTTGCGTACCAGCCTGGAGGGTACTATGGTGTTGAATGCTGAGCTGTAGTCCACGAACAGCATTCTTACATAGGTGTCCTTCCCCTCCAGGTGGGACAGGGCGGTGTGGAGCACGTGTGCTACTGCATCCGCTGTGTTCCTGTTGGGGCAGTATGCAAATTGTAGCGGGTCGTGGTCCGGGGGGAGTGTGGGGCGGATCTGTGATATGACCAGCTTTTCAAAGCACTTGCTGGCTATGGGCGTGAGGGCTATTGGGCGCCAGTCATTGAGGCTGGTCACTTTCTGCTGCTTGGGAATGGGGATGATTGTCGCTGCTTTGAAGCAGGAGGGAACTCGTCGGAGGGAGAGAGACTGGTTGAAAATGTCTGTGAATACGCCTGCCAGCTGGTGGGCGCAGGCCTTGAGGACCCGCCCGGGGATGCCGTCCGGGCATCCCCGGGAACATAGGACCCGGGGAACATAGGACCCTTTTTCGGGAGCGGGGAACATAGGGCCCGGGGAACATAGAACCCTTTTTAGCAGGAGTGGGGAACATAGAACCCGGGGAACATAGAACCTGGGGAACATAGGTACGCTCCGAAAATACCAAGATATATCATATTTCGCAATTCAGCCTAAAAATACTGAGATATGATTTTTGGTCCATATTGCCCAGCTCTACTAAGATCTTTGTTGTCGTCAGTGTTGGGGCTAGTAACGTGTTTTAGTACTAAATGACCATGTTAGTTTTTCAATTATTGTAATCTGTTAGTAGTTGCATTACATAGAGACTTTACAAAATGTTTGGTCATGGAAATTTGGTTTAAAGTCATGGAAAAGTCAATGAAATCCATTGGTCAAAATGTGTATGAACCCTGAAGGGTTAAATCGAGCATTTATGAGAGATTTCAAAAACATCGAGATATATATTGTGTATCGCGATATAGCCGAAAAATATTGCGATATTCTTTAGAGGCCATATCGCCCAGCCCTAGCTGGGAGGGGCCTAGGCGCGAGAGATGGGCGGGCTGGGTTTGGTGACGTCACTGATCAAGCTACATCACTGATCAAGAGCTCTGCCAATAGAAAGAAAATGTGAGTCTACAGCTGGCCTTTTTGGATTGTATGGAACTGCATAGGTATGTGAGAAGAGATGAGGTTTGACAGGTTTTACTCAGTTTGACAGTAAATGTCAGGACTTTGACCTGGATTCATCAAGAACACAGCTCATTTCCAATATATATTGATTTTCAGCAGAAAAAAGAGGAAAAAGTGACGAGTATCTCTTTAACAGGATTCACGTATTTAATGACCCAAAAACATCTTCATTGTATATGGAATGGATAGTTCAAATAAGCTATGGTGTACTAATGGCAAAAACATGAAAAACATATTTTTTTTCAAGAAATAGACTTTAGATACCCCTAGTGGAAAACTGAAAGAGCCGAGTTGTGGTGCCTAGCGGCAGGAAGTATAACAATTGTGAAAACAGCCTTCTAGAGTCAAACCCTGCACATATATGGAAATAATATTAAATCTTAATCCAAGAGGTTGTTCAAGAAATTTGAGAGCATTATTTATCAATTTCACATTCATATTTTCGACCCTTGGACTCAAAAGCCCCCGCGTGTGCTCAGATTTACTCTGCTTGTCCTCAAACTATTCGCTCGCGCTCAAAACTTTACGCTCGCACTCAAAACTTTTCTTTATGGACAGATTTCATGCACTCACATTCAAATATCCCGTCCTCAAACTTCGATTTTGTCTGCTTGTGCTCAAACTCTGTGCTTCCATTCAAACTGAGTGTGCTCTCTTGGAATTTATCCTCTTGGCTCTTTTGTCTGCTCTTGGATTTTCTGTGACACAGCCCTATGAAAAAGGTCAACCAATAGAATGCCAGTATAATGTTGACCAATCAAATTTGTTTGTGGGTGCATTTGTTTTAGTTTTTTCTTCCACTCTAACACCAACACGTTAGCCGGGGTCCCCGGCATCTTCCTCCTGCAACACACCAGCTCATGTTTAGCAGGTAACGTTACATTTGTTTATTAGTCACTTTATTAGTGTTTAGACATTTGGTAGATGTGGTTTTTAATCGCTACAGTACGACTAGCTGTATAGCCTGCTTGAAGCAGGACACCCGGCTTAACGCTATCAGGTTATCAATGTGTTTTATTATTTACTGTCGATGGTATTTACTGTCGATGGCTCAACCGGCTAACGCAAGAGGCCAGAGATTAATGTTAGTCTGTATTTTGAGTGTGTTTATTTTATGTTTCATCGTGGCATTCCTGTTGACTAACGCTACAATTGCTAGCTTTAAAGTTAGCTATTGTTAGCTAGCTAGTCGTAAACGTTAGCTTGCAGGCTCCGATTGGAACTCTGTCTTTCAGCTAGCTATGCTAACCTAGAAAGACCTCTTTCTAGGTTGGCATAGCTAGCTGAAAGACAGAGTTCCCATCGGAGCTATTAGCTTGCATGCTTTATCAAGGGCAATGTTACCGTCCATGGCATAATGTGTTGGTTTACATACTGTTGATGGTTCAACCAGCTAATGCAAGAGGCCAGACATTAATGTACGTTTATTACAGTAGGGCCGTTGGCATTTTGTTTAGCTACACTCTCATGAGGCATTCCTGTTAGCTATAAGCTCACGTTAATGTGGGGGGCTGCCAGCTCGAGGGAACATAAACAGAGCCTCATACAAACGCAAATAGAACACAACACTGAGCAGACTGTTACACTACTAATTTGATTATTGATTGATTGTTCGGTGTGTGTGTGTGTGTGTGAGCAGTGCTATCTAGGTTTTTCTGCCATCTGTCTGACTGCCCAGATCAGAAACGCCACCGAGCAACGACCTCTGAATAATGTAAGTTATGCTATCCTTCAAATGTAAATATAGGGGACTGGTAAATGTAGTAGTTTTTATTAGGTTTACACAAAAACACATTCCATCTTAAAAGTATAAATTCCATCGCCATACATGTAGGCGTGTTTGCATTATGATCAATTTGTCATACGTTATAGCCATAGACTGCAATTTTTTATAAATCAGACTTCCACAGAGAGGAACATATTAATATATTAGGAATCTCGCGATTCCAAGGCTCGCCCACTGCGCGGCCTTGCCCACGCTGCTGGCCGCCGAGCTGGGGTCCACCCGCTATGCCGACCACCCGCAATGCCGACGTTAGGTTTAGGCGTGGGGGGTGGGAGAGGTTAGGTTTAGGGTTAGGGTCTGGGGGAGGTTAGGTTTAGGCGTGAGAAGTTAGGTTAGGCGTGGGGGGTGGGAGAGGTTAGGGTTAGGGTCTGGGGGAGGTTAGGTTTAGGCGTAGGGGGTGGGAGAGGTTAGGTTTAGGCGTGGGTGGTGGGAGAGGTTAGCTCCAGCCGGTCCACAGACACAATGCACACCACCTCGCTCAGCTGGTTCTGCTTGTGGGCTATCGGTATTGCGGGCTCTCAGCACATAGACGGGGCACCGCCGAGCTGGCCTGCAGCTCGCATGCGCAGCTCAGCCACTGCGCAGCCTCGCCCACCCTGGAGCTCGACAACTGTACGGGCTCTCCTGCTCTTATGACATCACTGATGATGTCACAACTTTGCATCGCTGATGACATCACAATTGCTCTTATGACATCACTGATGACATCTGATGACATCATCAGTCTTATGACATCATCGGTGATGTCATCACTGGGGGGGAAATTGAAACAGGGAAACAAACAAACATTGCCCACATGTTCCCTTTTATAGATATAAGATAGATAGATAGATAGATAGATAGATAGATAGAAGTAGAGAGTCAGTAACTCCACCCTCCTCCTCTCTCCTCCCAGTTCGAGTACGGCTGGGCTCCCAGCCTGAGGACGTTAACATGAACAGCTGATCTTCCTCATGTCCACTGAAGCATCCAAAACATCACTGCAAGAACAGCACCGTTGCACGGTGAGGAGACGCACACACACACACACACACACACACACAGACACACATACAGTTGTATGATCAGGTCTGAAAGTGCCGTAAATGGCCACACCACTGTGCTGTGGGCTTCAAGGAATATAATAAAGTCAGTGGTATTTAAATTTCAACATTTAGTATTCAGTAGTGAAATACGTCATTTCAAAGTTTGGTTGCTGATATAATTCAATGGCAACGATGTGCTTCCACTCTTCCATTCTTACAAATCTTTTATATTTACTAAATGCAATATCCTTCAGATCCAATAACCTCCTTTTTATATTTTTCAGATCCATTGCTGCATCTGTCATGTGCATTTCAACGACAAGAAGAATGAAGAAACGGAACGGGTGACTGCAGTACATGCCAGCGGTGGTCACACAAGGCGCGTGGTTTTAAAAGGTTGCGGTGTAAACATAGCCAACCCCAAAAATCTTAAATGTAATCTCAAAATCATCCTACAGCCCTAATTAGTAGGGATGCACGATATTGGATTTATCTTCCGATTTTATTTTCCAACTCTTTTGTCCGATTGCTGATGCTGATATCAATACATGTGTGCTTTTCCTCCCATCTAATTTCAGGGAACTTCTGTAGTGGAATTAACATATTATTATGCCTATACTCTTATCGTCATAGCCCACTGGCAGATGCAGCCATAAATACAATGCTTTTCCAAATGTAGCATACATATTCACTGGGCAAAATCTGAAAAGTACTTCAACTTTCTCTCAAACAAAACTGTAAGGTTCATCCTACTTAACAGGCTTGGATGATGCTCTCCCTGAGACAATCCACTATGAGCATTATGTTGTAACGGAGTCTACAGCACAAGAATTTCACACGTGATACTTGTACTACGGAGTGACAATAAAAATCTTGAATCTTGAATCAATCCTGACAATAGCCACCACAACCTGGGACAATTTGACCTATTTTAACTAAAGCCTCAATTTATCAGCCTGTCATATCGCAGACATGTTTGTTTCAGGCCGATGACGATATTTCATTTTAAAATGATGTGCCGATATCATTGTACAGTGATACTCAACTTCTGGCCAGATGCAGCCCGCGATAGGGTGCAGCGTGGCCCCCCGACCATTTTCTAATTCACAATGAAAACTAATGTGAAATAAAGTTTGACTGAGCTCCAGCTAAATTGTCAAATGCCGCCGTCTGCTCACCACCCTGGCACTTACAGTATATGTACTTAACTAACTTAAGCTAACTAACTTATTAAACTAACTATCTGTGTGCACAAAATCGTCAGACTAAACTCCGGTTGACACCCCAAAAACCTACAATCCGCTACAGAAAATAGTATATTAATGTTTGTTTATTACCTGGCCCCTGGCCTCCTATAATTTTACGAAAGTGGCCCCTGGACAAAGCAAGTTGAGTATCCCTGTCATTGTGCATCCCTACAATTTAGCTGTAGGGACATGTACTGCCTTTCTAAGATGCTGTTATCATAACTACACCGCCAAGGAGGTTATGTTTTCAGTGCTGTTTGTTTGTCTGTCAGTTTGTCTGTCTGACTGTTCAAGAGGTCCAAGAGTCGGGGTTCACTTCAGAATTTGATTGTTTTGTTTTTGTTTTGCACAGCTGTGTGTTCAGTGACACAATAAAGCATACTTATTGCACTTTTATTTTATTTCATTCTGTTCAGTTGCACTTCATTTTTGTTTTTGTGTTCAGTGATACAGTTGCACTTTGAATCTTTTTGGGCAAATACTGTTATAATAATACATTTGAATGAAATTTGTGAATGACAGTTTTGAGTCAATTTGTCCACTGTTATCAATATAACGTGATGCACATATTATTATACACTACCTGGGTGGCATACAGCAAGTTGTACTTTCAGCTCTATGTTAAAATGTTTAGTACATTATGTAGACTAGAGTATTGCAATATATCACATTCTGCATTTTTTTTATAGAGTGCTTCAGAATGTTATTGCTGTTTGAGGTCAGAATATTTTTTGTAAAGTGTGTATCTGAGCCGTTCCCAAATGATGGGAGAGTACATGAGTTGCCTACAGTATATGGCAAGAGGAAAGATTCAGAGGAGCTACCAAGCTAACGTTTACGACTAACTAGCTAACAATAGCTAACGTTAAAGCTAGCAATTGTAGCGTAAGTCAACAGGAATGCCACGATGAAACATAAAATAAACACACTCAAAATACCAACATTAATCTCTGGCCTCTTGCGTTAGCCGGTTGAGCCATCGGCAGTAAATACCATCGACAGTAAATAATAAAACACATTGATAACCTGATAACGTTAAACCGGGTGTCCTGTTTCAAGCAGGCTATACAGCTAGTCATACTATAGATAAAAACCACATCTACCAAATGTCTAAAGACTAATAAAGTGAGCAATAAACAAATGTAACGTTACCTGCTGACATGAGCTGGTGTGTTGCAGGAGGAAGATGCCGGGGACCCCGGCTAACGTGTTGGTTTTAGAGTGGAAGAAAACCGCCCACACGGGACAGCCTAAAACTAAAACAAATGCACCCACAAACGACCCAGGGATATTTGATTGGTCAACATTATACTGACATTCTATTGGTTAGCCTTTTTGATATGGTTGTGTCACAGAAAATCCAAGAGCAGACAAAAGATCCAATGAATGGAAGCACAGAGTTTGAGCACAGGCAGACAAAATTGAAGTTTGAGGACGGGATATTTGAAGTTTGGAGCGCAAGCGTAAAGTTTTCAGCGTGAGCGTATAGTTTGAGGACAAGCAGAGTAAATCTGAGCACACGCGGGGGCTTTTTGAGTCCAAGGGTCGAAAATATGAATGTGAAATTGATAAATAATGCTCTCAAATTTCTTGAACAACCTCTTGGATTAAGATTGGATATTAATTCCATACACAGACATCATTCTGCACAGTGAAGCTCAAACATCAAAATGAAGGAAGAAGGAAAACAGATTGTTGACTTTAGTGTAGGGAGTGTTATCTATAAGATTTTTTTTTATGAATAAAAATAAAATCGCATTTACCCTTCAAAAGTCATGAAAGTGGTCCTCATTGAAGATTACCTTGCTTAACACGCCATTTCCTAAAGTTTTGTTAACCAAAGACCTTATTTCAAGCAGTTAACCAAAATCTCCCTACAAAAATACCATTGACTTTGAGGGAACCTGGGCTTAAAAGTTTGTGCGTGTTTACATTGACCAAGTGAGTGCTATCAAAACTGCATGGAAATTAATTTCAGGGGCACATTAGATGTGTGTATGGTGGTAGAGTGATTGACCATTAAAGGTTGGATTTTTGAGGCCAAAAGGCCTACCTATATTTTTCCAAAGTCAATATTTTGTTTTTTGCTTTAAATGTCATGCAAAAAAGAAGAAGCTTTCACTGTTCATCTTAGTTTATTGTTGTGATTATGGAAACGTGTCTGAAACAGAATTTAGAGCAAAAATAATAGAAAACAAATTATAACTAGAATGACCGCACCGCAGATTTATGCCTCCGCCATTAGTTCATTCTTGAGTCCAAATCGCCATTTGAGGCAAATTGGAAGAAATTCTGTCAAGGCGCTCCTGAGATGTTACGTTACAGAGCTTGGAAATTGCTTGTGTGAGGTCACAGTGACCTTGAACTTTGACCTTTAACCATCAAAGTCTAATCAGTTTATCCTTGAGTGCAAGTGGAGGTTTGAGGCAAATTAGATGAAATTCCGTCAAGGCATTCCTGAGATCTCACGTTAATGAGCATGAAATGAGCGGTCGTGATGTCACGGTAACCTTGAACTTTGACCACCAAAATCGAGGAACGGAAGCAGCTACAGACACGGGACTGGCGGCATTGGAAAGTTCGTCAAATTTTACATCTAGTAGAAGGTGCGTTGAAGTTACGAAATCAACGCTGAGCAATGTACCCTTTTTTACATGAAATAGTTACAACATCAGATGCTCATAACTCCTAGGAAAATGCCTTAAACTGCATGAAACTTTGTGCGTGAAGACATCTCCCGACATATATACTTCGGTTTAAATTTGGTGCAATTTGGAGCCAAAAAATAATAATATTCTTCTTCTTCTTGTACTATTGTTTTATGTCGATGCCTTCTTCTTCTTCTTCTTCTTTGAGTTTTATGGCGGTTGGCAAACATATATATGTGCATTACCGCCACCTACTGGAGTTTGATATCAGCCAAATGCCTGAGGGGTGGGCGTGGACTTAGAAAACCACGAGGCCAGTGCATTGTGGGAAGTGGAGGATTTCTGCACCTCGCACCCGCCCCTCCCCCCCCCCACCCCACAGAGTGTATTTTGTTTGATTTATCAGGCTATGAACAACGGATTCGAAAAATTTTTACGGATTCCAACTCCATAGGTGCGTTACATTTAATAAATCTTCATATTCACCACGGTAAAGCCATCCTTTAAATAAGAGTTTACATTGAACATTAAATTGTACATTAAATTTACAGGCTAAGTTAAATAGGCATTACATGTGCAGGGAATTTACATGAATTTACAGTCACAGTTAAACAGGCATTAAATTAGATATGAGTTACAGTTTTATGGGGGGGGGGGGGTTCAGCTGAGTTTAGGAGGGGGTAGTGAGTTTGTGTGTGTGTGTGTGTGTGGGGTGATGGAAAGGTTTTGTCTGTACCTCGTTCAACCTAATTAAAAACAGCCCACTCCAATCTGAAGGTGTGACATATGTTAATACCTTTCCAGTGTGTCCAATTATGTCCAGATATATGAAAAAACCAATACAACAAGCAATTCTGATATTTAGAACATTATTTTATATAGAGAATTTGCATATAAGTACAAAGGCAGGTCAAGTTATATTACCCCATTCAGAGATCTCAGAGGTGGATTTGCAGTGGTCTTTCCCTCACAGCTGATATGAAGCAGGTCAAGAAATAGACCCTTGTAAACCGACCAAATCTAATATTTTGCGTGGGCTTTTAAAGTGCATTTTCTTGTGGGCTGGTCTCTCCCCGAAGGTTCCTCCTCCATCTGCTGGGCTGGTATTGGTGGTCACCTACTTGACAGGCGTGTTTTTCTCCCCCTCTCTGTCCACATCCTGTGACCTGGCTTCCACTGGAGGTCACACACTAACCCTCCCTTGAAATAGTTATCTATTGGTTCCTATCTACCAAAGCAACTGTCAATATATTTACTTTAAATTCCTATTTTGAACTCCTATGGTTTGGTCAGCTAATTTAGCTATTTACCTATTAAAGTCCTAGTTTAGAACATTATGTAAGGTTATTGTTAGACTAGATAAACTTAAACTATATTCTGGATAGGATCAAATTCAGCTAAATCATGGGTTAATCCCAGTCTGAACTGGAAAAACAATCATACAGTTCAGACTTACTGTCTCTCGGTCTGTAACCACCCTAAGGATGTAACCAGAGTAAGAGCGTATTCTTCAATCAAAACAGAGAAAAACTCACCCTGTTTAAACCGGATGAGAAACTCTTATCAATTACCACTTATCAACTAATTTGACTATACCTTTATTTTCCATTCTATAGTTACAATAATAACAATAGGCTATTATTTATCTAAATATGATAGCACTCTCCTTGTGTATCAAGTGGGACAAATTTGAAGTTATTCAAAACACAGAAATACAACATCAGACTGATCTAAACACACTCTATTCTCATAAGATAACCAATATATATTCTGCTGAGCATCTAATTTTCCCAAAGACCAACGCCGGGCCGTCTGAGATTCGAATCATGGTTCCTCTCCTCTGTCTCTGTGCTGCGTCTGATCCTGTCTCCTCGGGGGAAAAAAGGTTAGCACATCGAATGTATAGTCTAAACTTTATTCCATATCAGATATCAAAACCAGTCAGTCAATCAGTAGGATATATATTGAATAATAAGCAACAACAGTCAAGCATGAGAGAAATGCTTCCTTTCCACATAGCTTCTGCCTGCTGGGGCATCTGGTGGAATGTTTCCCCACTTCTGTGGATGCACTTGTAACCATTTATCTTAGAGAGACGCCATAAACCCTGTGTTGTTTTCCAAACGTGACTGAGCAGAGACATATAGAATGTCCTTTTGTCGGCTGATCTCCGTGACCTCTGCCCCGACCATATCCTAAATGACCGTCCTTGTGCAGCTTATCCGTTTCCCAGACCTGCCATAAACAGCTTAAAATAACAGCTTGTCACACACAAAGCATTGTTCAACTCCACAGAACCTTCTAATGGTTAATTCCCATGGTCCGCACGTCTCCAAATAGAAATGGAGAAAGTTCATCATTACACAAACTCAGCCGCTCCTCCGATGACCTAGAACAGAACATTTAAACATAATTAAAGATATATTTGAATTAACAAATGACAAGATCATCTCTGTATTTGCATATTTTCATATCAGCATGTAGGGCCGCCATTCTGGAGTATCCGCCTTCTGTTGAGTCCAAACTGGGCCTATGGAGAAATGTTTGATCAAAATACCATAGATTGGGGAGAGAAATCTATCAGGGGGGGGGAGGGTGTTGTTGGTGAAGTCCTTGGTGGAAGGGGTTTCCGGGCCTTGTTGGTGAGGCTGATGGCGGTTGGGAAGAAGCTGGTCTTGTGGTGAGTGGTTCTCTTGCCGTGGAGGAGTGTCTTAAAGAGTTTGTGGCCAGGGTGGGAGGGCTCGGCCATGATCTTGTGAGACCGCTTCAGTGTCCTGGCTGCATGCAGGTCCTGGAGGGATGGCAGGTTGCATCCGATTATCTTCTCAGCGTAGCGGATGATGCGCTGAAGTCTGTTAATGTCTTTGAGAGTGGCAGCAGCATACCAGACGGTGATGGAGGAGGTGAGGATGGACTCAACAATGGAGGTGTATAAGTGCATCATTGTGGCCTTTGGCACTTTGATGGGAGTTTTATTATATATGGTTATTGCGGTGGGCACGAAAGACCTCCTGTACTGGTCTTTACTGCATGGGAGCTGACAAAGTCTCTGACTGAAAACACTCTTGTCCAGCATGTAGGTTGTGTCGGGGGGGTGTCGTGTCCTCCATTATTTTGAGCACTTTGTGCAACATCCCTCTCTCCACAACCACCTCCAGGGGCTCCAGAGTGGTCCCCAGCACCGAGCCAGCTCTCTTTATCAGTTTGTTCAGTTTCTTATCTTAGAGTCACCGCCACCGGCTCTGATGCTGCTGCCCCAACTGGTGGCTGCAAAGAGCATTGCACTTGCCACAACAGACTGGTAAAATATATGCAACATCTTGCTCCATACATTGAAGGATCTAAGCTTCCTCAGAAATTAGAGTCTGCTCTTCCCCTTCTTACAGCCTCCGTGCTGCATTTCCAGTCATACAGTAGATTTCACTCTCTCCTGTTATCTCACCATCTACATTATACTTGCACTGTTCATGTCAGCTTGGTGGAGTCACATTTTTGGGGAGCTGCGAGCCGCCTACACTCACATGCTGCGGTGAAGCCCTCGGCATGTACGGCGAGGGCTTTGACGCACGACTTCTGCATTACGCACGATTTCTGCATTACAGTACATGGAATTTCCTGTCAGTCAGTTAGCATCATGTGTAGTTTCTGCTTCTCAGCATTATAATTATCACTTCAATGTTGACAGGTTTGACAGCTGACTCTTCTCCCCTCTGCCTTCCCCTTCTCCCCTCCCTGCGACAGATATGAGTTACAGTTATCTGTAACTCATATCTGTTACAGATATGAGTTACGAGTCATTTGCGGACTTCTGCAAATGACTTGAACTATAGCGCTAACTAGCCAGCTAGCTAGCGAGCTGAGTTTCCAAACCACGTTATGTGGTAATTGGTCCCAATAAAGAGGAATGAATCAGGTTATTGGACTGAATGAAAAATTATCAGTGAGATATCAGAAAGGTTTTATAAACAAACCTCGAGGGAGCAGGTATGATTCAAACCATTAGGTGGCAGTTTCTACACTACAGTAACGGCAGTGCCGTTACTGTAGTGTAGAAACTGCCACCTAGAAGTGACTGCACTCTGCCGTAATGGCAGAGTGCAGTACTGTAACTTCAGCTACAGCTCACTGAAACCAAGCCATATATTGCGGTCTGCCTTTGTTTTCTCATGGATTTTGTTACTGCAAATTTAGTCTGAGTCACTGTAAGCAGGCTGCAGGGCTAATCTCTGCCATTGGTAAGCAAAGAGAAATCTCTTTCCGCCCCGTGTATCGCTCCCAAATGCCTCCGCCGCTGTGAAACAACAATGCTAGCTAGCAAGCTGGCAACCTACACGCTGAAAATGGCAAGTTTTGATGAAGGTTTGGATTAAGATAACAGCACCTTTTTTCCCGCTATACCAGAGTGAGAGTAAGCCAGACTCTCTCCTGTGTTGGTACGAGCCAGACTCTCTCCTGCGTTGGTACAGCGCGAGACTACTGCAAATTTGACAGACCTTTTTCTCTGTAATGGTGATTAGTTCAGCTCAGGCAGCCCATACGGAGGACAAATATGATCCTAACTCAATTTGGACGAAATGTGTAGTGCCTCTGTAGGGCAGTATTGTTCAGTTATACAATAACTATGTAATCAATCAAATGGTTTCATGCATTATATCAGAGGTTGGCGACTAGTTCCCATTTTCAATTAAAGGGCAATTTTGGGCATCCAGGTAGTGCAGCGGTAGATTCCCTGCCTACACGAGGGTCGCAGGTT
Organism: Poromitra crassiceps; assembly: GCF_964638095.1. Classification (NCBI taxonomy): domain Eukaryota; kingdom Metazoa; phylum Chordata; class Actinopteri; order Beryciformes; family Melamphaidae; genus Poromitra; species Poromitra crassiceps. The sequence goes on from NC_139626.1 coordinate 73,733,237, forward strand.
CAAGCCCCCTGTGTTACCTCCGGCTTGGTCGGGCATCCATACAGGCACTATCTGTGGGTGGGAACTGGATTAAGGCTATGAGTCCTGATCACTACACTAGCGCCTCCTCTGGATGGTTGGGGGACCTGTTATAGGAGGAGAGGAACTGGGAGAATAGCATGATCCTCCCACACACTAAGTCCTGCCGGTGAAACCCCTAGTTGTCAGGTGAAAAGACGCGGCTGGCGACTGCACATGTATGGGAGGAAGCATGTGCTAGTCTACAACTCTCTCCATAGGGGGTGGAGCAACAACTGGGACAGCTGTGGGAGAAATTGGCCAAGTGCAATTGGGGAGAAAATGTTGAGAGATATCTGGGGGAAAAAAGATAAAAAAGGGGCGGAAAGGGCAAAGTTATAACAAATGATTGGTCTAACCCAGGGGTGGGCAACTATTTTTCATGGGATTCCACATGAGAAACCCAGATTGTTGCCGGGGGCCGAACAAATATTGTCATGCCGTAACGGTTAACCCTATAGGTCAGTGCCTCGCTCAAGGGCATATGTAGGGGAGAGTGGGGTGATTTGTGCCAGTTTTTACTTGAGGTGTCTTTAAAGTGAGGGCATGACAGTAATGCCTCCAACTAGAATATGTAAATATATTTCAGGATGTTGTGCACCACTGGGAACACTCCCTTTGGATCTTAAATAAACTGTTTAAAAAATATGGCTTTTCAAAAGGTCTCTTGGCACAACTTGCCCCCGGTGCGGGGTAAGTTGTGCCTTTGGAGAGAATACGTTGGGGTAAATTGTGCCATTGATTACTGAAGTAAAACGGAACATTTTCATCTCATATACTGTAATGCTATATCAAAGCAAGACAAAATCGACACCATACTGTACTATAACAGGGTTAAACAAGGCTAAACATTAGCAGCAGTTGATCTTAAGTAGACCTACATATTTAACATTTTCAGAAATAAAAATTATGTTCAAAATGAACAAAATCAACTATCACAGAGCCAGGCTACACTTGCCAATACTGCAATATTCTTCAACAAGGTATATTTAAACATTTAAGAACAAAATTCAATTAAAATTCACTAAATCAACTGCAGCACTGGCACAACTTAAGCCAGGCCTTTTGGCACAAATCACCCCATCCCCACCATTTTAACAAACTTGTATCTTATAGCTGGTTTGGAGCTAACATCATGCTAACAGTATAGCCTCATATTGTAGCTTACTAAAACACTAACACATGTGTGAAATGTTTTCAAGCTTGTCATAATTGTTCAGACACAACAATCAATAAACCTTGATCATAAAAAATGTACTTTGAGAGGCAAAAAACAGTTTTTTGAACTTAAATGTGCTTATCTCTTGTGCCATCTGCCTCCCTTCTTTGCAGAGTGAGTAAAATGGATGCCTCTTCAAAAATGTGTGGTCACATGACCAATTTCTTCTATGGTTTTCTAGATACAATACTCTAGCTCACACATGGGCAACATGTCATTCTGGCCAATACTCTTCTGTTATAGCATTTCAGTCTGGAATATGGAATATAATATAATATAAAATATAATTTCAATAATATTTATGACTAAAAAGCTAAAAGTAATCTCATGTGTAAGAAATGACTGTTCTACATTGAAGTAGAAATTTAAATAATTAACTTGTTGGTTTTGGATTTATTTAGCTTCAAGAGTGCATTTTTGTTCTTGTGTGACCCTCAACACAGGCTTTGGGAATCCCGGGCCACTTACTGATACTTATGCTTAAATTAACCCACTCATATTCTGGTTTATTTCAAGAAAAACATTTCGGCTAGTGGAAATTCTAATTCGCTGATAACTTTAAAATCTAGCAGCCATATTGGCAGGTGGTGAAAAAAGTTAATTTCAAGCCCTGCAGGGAGAGCAGGTGGTGACATAGGAGTGAGTGAGAAAAGGATCAAATATTGAATAATGACATCACAACTGTTAATTTAAAATGAGTTATTCCTCTAAACCTGGCTTAAAATGCCCCAAATCTTTCGCGCTGGCGCCGTTCAGCCCTCAGCAAAATCTGGTAGCGAGGACATTTTTTTGTGGCCCTCTCTATCATCAAAGTTGCCCATCCATGGGTTACGGCATGACAATATTTGTTCGGCCCCCGGCAACAATCTGGCTTTCTCATGTGGCCCCCCATGAAAAATAGTTGCCCACCCCTGCTCTAGCTGCACAACTTCCCCCCTGGCACAACTCACCACTCTCCCCTACAGTAGGTGAGGAGCTTAAGATTGACTGACCACTATTATCTGACCAGTATTATCTGTCCTCCTACTTTTTCTCTCCAACATAGGAAGAGGAAGTGCGTGAGAGCCGACAGAGCTTCACAGCTGCTGTAGCCTCCACCCCCAGCAACAACAAGGACTCGATCTCCAAGGCCAGCACCCACAACGCCCCAGGAGGGACCACCCAAAACCCCCCCAGGGCAGCGGGCAGTGGGGGGCCCTTGGGTGCAGGGGGAAAAACCCACGAGGAGATGAGGAAGTTATTTATTGACCGAGCCAAGAAGATTGACACCGTGTCCAGGGCCGGCTTCCCCTTAGCTTTTCTCTTCTTCAATATATTCTACTGGATTCTTTATAAGATACTTAGGCATGAGGATGTACACAAGCAATAGACAAAGAGAGAGCACGTAGGTTAGACATACACAGATAAGGACTGTGGGGTGGCAGGAAGACAATTCCTGAGTGAATACATTATTTTACAGCTTTGTTTTTCAATGTATTCACCTGGGTGCTCTCGAAAATTGACTGTGTACAACATATTATAGGCTGCCTGCTCTTTCTATCAAATACTGACCAAGTCAATCCACGTTTATGTGGATGCTCTGATCCCATTGTCCACCCTTTGCTGCACAGCTCTGCAAAGTCTAGAAAAAAGGTAGCAAGTCTGGAAATTGTAGTACAAGACATGGACAAAATGTGGAAGGACACACACCCAGAGAGACAAGGCTTTTGTCGAAACTCAAGAAGATTAAAGTTGGACAAATTTATTTTCGTTTCAGCTTCATCAAATGTTTCCAAAACAAGTGTTCAACTTGACTTTTCTTAGAGCTGTTATGTTAGATTCACTGCCTTATGAAGAAGAATCTTCAGCCATAGATTAATATGGCCTACATTATCCATCTATGGTCAGGATTCATAATTTTTTTTAACACCAACAAAGAAATCTAATCCAGTAAAGAAATCTGAAAAAGTCTGAAAATCAAGTGTGACAATTTTGAAATGAAAAAATGGTACCCTGGACTTCACCTATTGGATTTACTGCAGTAGCCTGGTAAACCATCCTGATTACGCATGCACGCACGCGCGCACACACACTCAAAAAAATAAGTATACCAAAAACCCAGACTTTAACCATTTCAATTAGATGTAGTTTTTGCATACATTTCAATTACATAAGTTCAATGTAAAATGTCACATTGTATGTATGTATGTCGATCATGTTGTTTCTATGTGAATAGATTAAATAACTTAGTAGTCAGACTTGATAAAATAAAATAAATGGAAACGTTTACATAAACTGTATTCACTTACTACATATACAGTTAAGGGAAACACCCACATAAACCTTATGTGTGTATTTAATTGCCACCTAATGTTAAAGGGAAGTTCGACATAAACCTTAGGTGTTTTTTCAAGTATTATTAAGGGTGATTTTTACATAAACTTTGTCTTTTCTCAAGTATCACACATAAAGTTAAGGGAGATCTTTACATAAACTTTATGTTTTTTCAAGTCTTACACATATAAAGTTAAGGGAAACACCCACATAAACCTTATGTGTGTATTTAATTGCCACATAATGTTAAAGGGAAGTTCTACATAAACCTTAGGTGTTTTTTCAAGTATTATCAACGGTGATTTTTACATAAACTTTGTATTTTCTCAAGTATCACACATAAAGTTAAGGGAGATCTTTACATAAACTTTATGTTTTTTCAAGTCTTACATATAAAGTTAATGGGAATTTTTACATAACCCTTGTGTTATTTCAAGTATTCTATATAAAGTTAAGGGCGATTTTTACATACACTTTGTGTTTTCTCAAGTAACGCATATAACGTTAAAGGAGATTTTTACATAAACCCTATGTTTTTTTTCAAGTATTACATATAAAGTTAAGGGGAACTTAACATAAAAGTAATGCAATTCAAATGGGTTATTCTATCTCCTGTAATAAAAGCACAATGAAGCAACAAGCACATTGAACATTGAACACTTTATTAAAAGTAATAAAAACAGTATATAAAAATAAAATGAAATCTAAATTAACTAGGGATGCACCGATTGCAAAATGCTAGCGTGATACCGATGTTTAAAAAAGAATGTGGCCGATAGCCGATGGGATGTTTTTTTTTAACAGCTTTTTTGACAGGGGAGCCCTTCATCACACTATCTTTGAATGATCACACATTAAATCATACTGTAACATAATTATGAAAGAGACAACCCAAAATTATGTGCCCAACTGAATATCTACATCGGTGCAATCGGTGAAGGGGATCCGGTATACGGTATATATACTAGTAACATGGTACTGTCCATCATCAACAAAGTTGGCAACAGTCTCCCAGATGCAAACGTGCAGCCTTGGAGAAATGATTTCAGTGAGTGTATCCATCCTTTTTGGGGCTGAGTTTTCAATATAAAACGATTTCAGTGAGTCTTAGTACTTTTTGAACATTTTCAGCAATCACGGCGTGACATTTTCATACTGTTACATCTCTAATATGAACATCATATTATCAAATGTCTCTCCATCTATCCCTAACTTGGATAGGCATCCAACATAAAACGTAAAGTATGCGTTATCAAAAAGCAGCATAAAAACATTTAAAATAATTACCCCCCAAAAGGGGTCCATAATATTTCTCAGGTCGGACAGGAGTGTCACACCCTCGATTACGATCTCTCCCCTTCCTCCTCTCTCCCCTCTCCCCCTCTATCTCTCCATCCTCCTCTCTCCTATCTCTATCCTCCTCTCCCCCTCTATCTCTCCATCCTCCTCTCTCCCTCTATCTCTCCATCCTCCCCTCCCTCCATCCTCCCCTCTATCTCTCCATCCTCCTCTCTCATTTTGTCTCTCCATCCTGCTCTCTCCTTTTATCCCTCCTCTCTCCTTTTGTCTCTCCATCCGCCTCTCTCCCTCTATCTCTTCATCCTCTCTCAATCATCCCCTCTCCCCCTCTATCTCTCCATCCTTCTCTCTCATGTCTCTCCATCCTCTATCTCTCCATCATCCCCTATCTCTGCACGCTCTCCTCTCTCCATCCTCCACTCTCTATCTCTCCCCCCTCCCCTCCCTCTATCTGGACTGGACTGCATTTATATATCTATCTCTCATCTATATAGATCTATCTCTATCCTCCTCTCTCCCTATATCTCTTCCTCTCTCTCCATCCTCCTCTCGCTCTCTATTTCTCCATCCTCCCCTCTCACCATCTTAACCAGAATCAGCACATTTACAAACTACAATATAAGAAAAACAAACAAATTCAAGTCTCCCTCCATCCTCCCCTCTCTATCTCTCCATCCTCATCTCTCCTGTCTCACGATCCTCCTTTCTCATGTCTCTCAATCCTCCTATCTCTCCATCCTCCCCATCCTCGCCTCCCTCTAACCTCCTCACTCCCTCTATCTCTCCATCCTCCTCTCCCCCTCTATTTCTCAATCATCCCCTTTTCCCTCTATCTCTCCATCCTCCCCTCTCTCCCTCTCTTAACCAGAATCAGCAAATTTACAAAATGTAATCTAAGATGTCAAAGAAATTAAGAAAAAGAAACAAAGTCATAACAAAGTGTTTTTGTTATGACATTAAGATAGTGCTTCATTCAAGTGCTTTGCAAAGGTCATCAAATTGGCAATGTCCAACAAGCCAAAATGTGACTCGTTCTACTGTCCAGCACTGTACTTGGAAGCTCACTCATACATTTTGATTTTCAGATTTTGGACCTTTGGGGATGGTTTCTTCGCATCTATGTTCATCAACACTTTCTGGAAGAACTCAAATGTGAATTTGAGCTTCTCGGGATAGCTCAGGTTGAGTGTGTAAATTACCCCGAAAAACATGGCACATCCATAGGAAATACTCATCAGGTCGGACAGGAGTGTCACACCCTCGATCACCACTCCAACATCCTCTGGCACTTCATGTTCATCAGCACCCTCATGGCGAATGACGTACAGCCCAACGGTGGTGTCCGCGATCTCTTGGCTTACTTCTTTTCCGTCGACATCCTAATGGTGAAAAATGTTTTACCATACAGCAATAAAGAATATAAGGCAAGTTTAGTATTTGTTGGAGAAAATATAAGTTCCATGCCATTTCCTAATCAATAAGCTATAAGCTATAATTGCATACTAGGGGTGTCACGATACACTCAGTTCACGATACGATACGTATCACGATACTGGGTTCACGATAACGATACGATACGATACGATTTTAACAATATTTTTTTAAACTTGAATAATGACAATATATGACTGGAAAAGTAGTATTTTATTTGAAATGCACAAATACAAAACATGCTGTTGTGGGAAATTGTTATTACAATAACAACTAGAAAAAACATGAGATTGGAGATAAGGCTTATCTTGAAATAGAATGAGTTACACCGTCACTTAGATTTACTTTAAACTAAAAAGTTTCTCAGCAGTATAAATTCTCATTATGCATCTTCAGTTTTTCTTCAAACTCAAACAACAAGACTTTTCTTAGTCTATTTTTTATGCATCTTCAGTTTTTCCTGTCAAGTAAACAGTTTTGCCAGAAACTCAATTGAATGGTTTCTCTCCTGTATAACTTATCATGTGTCTCTTCAGGGACTTGTTCAACTGAACTACTTTCCACACATTGAACTTCAACAAACAAAGACGTTTCTTAGTCTATTTAAAAAAAAAAAAAAAAAAAATTATATTATATTAAAAAAAAAAATTATATATAAAAAAAAAAATTGCGATATGAGATTTCATCTCAACGATACATATCGTGACGTTTTACTATCGCGAAATTTCGTGGGACGATATATTGTGACACCCCTATTGCATACACATAATTAATGCTATGAGTTAACATAACATGACATCTCACACATAGATTCACCCCATGGCATTGAGGACTTCTCTCTTTTGCTGAGACCTTGGGCAGTGCATCGTGTCCAATAACAACTGATAACAGTCTCTCGGTTAGACTCGGTTAGAATTATGCGTATGCAATTATAGCTTATTGATTAGGAAATGGCATGGAACTTAAAGTTTCTCCAACAATATTGAAAGCGCAAAGTAAAATAAAAGGCCATTACTCACCACGTACTCCTTGATGACATTGTTGTCGTCCTCGTTGAGGTAGACACACAGACTTCGAATGACACGGTCCCTCGTGAACTCAATGTTGTCCCTCTGAAAAATAAGGCATATAAAATATTTGAGATTTTCTATGAAATTGTTCGTAAGCCTCTTATTCTCAACCCAGTGGCTACTTTGACATTTGACTAAAGTAGCAGCATAGCAGCATGTTGATGCAGAAAGTATCCATCTCTGTTTTAAGTCATCACATTTGAGAAATCTGCAGCAGTTCAATCGTCATCCTAGTAGGAGCATTGCAACAACAAAAGTATTGCCGAATGTATATTACTACTATTGCTACTTTAAAGGCTCCCTCCAGTCAATTTTTCCTACCAGTTTCACCGTTCTATGAAAATGTACACCGCTGATCTAGATAATTTTGGGTTCGTTGCCTGAGTTTGTGATATTGGCCCTAAAGAAAATGTTCATGAGAACAAGCAGCTTTGCAGAACCTCACTGACAACTATTAAAAATAGAGAAGCTTGAGCGTGTGAACACTTCTCAATTAGCTGCAATTGCAAATGACAGAAATCCACCAACTGCAACGCTTAGAAAATATTTTGTTTTCACATGTCGAGAGCTGGAGCCGTAATTCTCTATGCAGAAAAAACCCTAAATTCAAACAGTTCTAATGGCATATGTCTATTTTAAAAACTTTAAGCACCTTGATTTGTATTTTCCAAATGCACAAACGTTCAAGGATTTCAAGGACCTGTGGGAACCCTGTATATATTTTGGATATTAGGGTGAGCTGTATTAGGCAAGTATTTTTCACATTAAACTTGTCCCTGGTAGGGATGTCAACGGTTAACCGCCGAGAATGTCTGACCAGTTAAACATGTCAGTTAAATGGTAAATTTAGATGTTAATTTGCATACAACAGTGTTGCCAATCGGGCCTTATCTTCTGCTTTGTGGGAAGCAATGTTAACATAATTATATAAAAAAATGGCGCAAGGATTAATAAAGCTTGATTTGGCAATACATATCTGGTTGATGTCGATTTTCATATTTATTGTCTGATTAAACTCAGCCCGCAGTGCACACGCACATCTCCACACATGCAGCATGCTACACACTCACTAACACACTGTGCTGCCCTGCCACCCTCTGCTCCTCTCTGCTTTGAGTAGAGTGAACAGGAGAAAAACAAAAGAAAGCAACATGTCGAAGCGTGTTTAAAAAAGTGTGGTGTGGGACTATTTTTTCCAGAAAGGCGACAAAGTACAATGTAACGTAAATTGTGCAACGCTGCTCATACATTTTCGAGTAGTATGTACTAGGGCTGCCGCGATATTGACTTTTTCCATACCGCACAAATTAGCAGAGCCAATCAAACCGTAACCGAAGAAAATTTTAATCCTAAAGTAGGGTAATTGTCTTTAAATAAAGATTGATTAATCTGGTATATTCTTTATATAGTCTATCTTTATTCCAGTGTCGCAGTCATTATTATTATTACTACTACTACAAATAAAATGAGTATAGACTTTGCTGTATATTGGTCGGCATTCCAGCCCGCATTTGGCAAGCTCATTTTCCCGACATGCCGAGTGGTTAAATGGCACTTTTAGAAACCCTTTATGTCCACGTGCTATTTAATAATTCATGAATTGACATAGTTACGTGCCTGTATTATTTGGAGTTGCCAAATAGGTGAGTAAACAAGTACAAGTTGAATCATTTCTTTCCCCCCACATCTACCAATGTGAAAATGCAACAAGGAGATGATACGGCATTCTATAGATGGGTTGCGCATGATGAGGAAAGACATATGCCACACAATTATAATGATTATTTAAAAACTAATATTGCATTTATTTCAGATCACATTACTTTTACAAGCAAAAAAGAAAAAATTGATTATGCAATAATCAGCTTGATCCTGCGGTGGGTGTGACTTTTCGTATAACCACGGTAATGCGATAATCGTGGCAGCCCTAGTATGTACCACATTAAAAACAAGCACCTGGGGGCTAGGTCCAAGGAGGGAGGCTCGCAGCCCAAGATAACATCACTGCTCAGGGGGAGAAAGTATGCACGCCGGCCCGAGGCCGTCACCCAGTTGGTGAGCTGAATGATTGAAATCCATATGCTGTCAATCAGTGTGATCTTCCCCAATGATGGTGAGCCGGTCCCTCGCTTGCTCATCCCCTAGCCCCGTCAGTGCCATGCCATGATCCCCTCCTTCCCTAATATCGATATATGTTACATCCAATTATAAAAGGGAGGATTTGGGCAATCTGTTCCCTCTCGTTAACATTTTTGTCCCACTGATGATGTCATCAGTGATGTCACTAGAGCAATTGTGCATTGTGACATCACTGATGATGCCAACAGTGACATCAGCAGCATTGTGACATCAGTGATGTCATACTGATTATGTCATCAGTGATGTCATAAGACACTGAAGGGCAATAACATTTTGTGAGCAACACACACACCCGACACACCCGCGTGCGCCAATAGAGCAGGCAAGGCCATGCCGAGCTGCATATGCGAGCTGCAGGGCGGGCGAGCCTAGGAATCGAGTGAAGGGGCTAGGGAAGAGGGGCTGCTGTAGCTAGGGATAGGAAGGTGGTAGAGAGTTGCGATTTGAGGGGTGGCTAGGGGGATATGGGTAGTGGGAGCCAGACCACTGCGTGCCGTGGGTTTAAAGGAATTTGCAGTTGTTGTGGCTGTAGTCCCAAAAGGTCAAGGTTCAAGGTCTGCAGTATGAATCGACTCTTTTCCAAGGAAGATTGCTATTGGCTGCACAGAAATTTGCTCCAAGTCGCCAAATGCAGACCTGCTAATCTTGGGGAAATTGTTCGCGTACCACACACCCATACACACAAGGATTTGCTCTAACCTTGGTTCAAAACTGTTGCAAACTTAGCGAAAAAGGTTTATACTTTGCAAAATAATGACAACCGTTTAATGCACTTGCCTGAGCTGTTGGAGCCAGGAGTCCTCGGATCTTCTTTCCAGCAACTCCTCCTCTATTTCTGAAGGCCTTCATCAGGTTTGGTGTGACTTTGTCCAACTCGGCCAGGAACTTGGCTTGAAGCGGCACAGTTGTTATACGCATGAATTCTGCATTTAGCTATGGGAGAAACAATGAAAGAAAGAATATGCACATGGGTGATTTCAACAAGTGTTGAAAACGTCCAGTCTGAGCTGAGAAAGGGAGAGATACTTTTGAATTAGAAAGGAAACTGCACCTGGGCACAATCTTTGAAATGCCCTTAGGCAGTTTAATCGCAACCAGCCAAAGTACAGTGCTGCAGGAATGAGTCCTAATGCGTTAGCATGGGTTCTCTGTCAAAGTCAATGGGTTTTTTGAATGGGTTAGTGGTTAAATGCCTGAAATAAGGTATGTGGTTAACAAAAGCCTTTGATACTCTGCCCTTTAGTTCAGCACCGTTTTGTTCTTCACAAATGAACAGCAGTTTAGATTTGTTTAACCATTTTCTGGCGATAGCATTTAAGCTTAAAAAATCATTAAAGCATTGCTCATTTGTGAAGATTATCTTGCTGAACAAAAGGACGAAGTATCAAACTTCTGTTAACCACATACCTTATTTAAGGCATTGAACTAGGGCTGCTCGATTAATCGAATTTTAATCTAGATTACGATTTGGGCTGTCCACGATTATGAAAACAAGATAATTGACATCAAACGATTTGCGGCTTTTGTCTCTCTCGTTCTGTCTTGTGTTGTAAAGCAAGCGCACCCCTTCCTTTGCTTCGGCCCCTCCCCCAAAGCACACCAGCTCGAGTTGTGACTGTCGTGGGAAGAGCCACAGGCTTTCTCCTCCCCGCTTATTTCACAGAAAGAGAGCCGCTGGTCGAGAAGAGAGGTGAAACAATGTATGTGGGGTGGAAACACTATGGTTTTGCCGAGTTTAAAGGTCCTTACACTGCGCATATATTGCACTGTTTGTTCCAAGTCTGTGGCTGTGACAGGTGGGTCAAAACTCGCATCGCAATTCCGTGCTGTATATTCGCATCGCTCTTGATGTGTAACTGATGAGCGATGCGAATATACAGCATGGAATTGCGATGCGAGTTTTGACTCACCTGTCAAGATATGCGCGGTCGTGGCAGCACCCCGCAATGACCTCTCCCTCTGTTTAATCTCTTGAAATCCACTCACAAAGTGGTCTATGACCAAGAAATAACGCTAAATGAACAAAAATACATCTAGTTACTCTTGCCACAACACAGTCATCGATTCAGGACACTCTTTACAATGCGACCGCATTGATATGATGCATGAATATGCATTCAACAGCTAACGATCTCACAGATAAACATTAACAATAGCCTATTATGAACCTAAACGTAAGTCGCTTTGGATAAAACCATCTGCCAAATGAGTAATTTAATGTAGCCTAATGTAAACGAACTTTACTCAATAGCGTTCTCATTTGGTTAGATTTGAGGTTTAAGGACTACTAACTCAGATGTTTACCAACATATTGAATGTAGATTAATAGTTGCAGTTGGTTGTGGCAGTTCACTGCAACATAGTAGGCCTACATATACTGTATATTTATTTTAGTTTTTATTTCTAAATCTTTGCACTTTTATTATTTATTTATTTATTTTCAATTATATCTAAAATCCAAAGACATCCAATGTTAAAAAGAAAAGCCAGTGTCAATGTTCAATAAATGCATGATGTTCTCAATGTCAATGATGTCAATAATCGTGTTAAATAATCGTGATCTCAATATCAATCAAAATAATCGTGATTATGATTTTTGCCATAATCGAGCAGCCCTACATTGAACTCAAACCCATTAAAAAAAACAGAAGGGAGAACGCAGTGTGATGCTAACTCCCGGGTTGGCCTACATCATCCCTTTGGCACTATTGGAGCAAGCAGATTATATATGTGTGTAAGTGTATGTATATATATATAGATATCTAAATATCTATATATATATATATATAGCAAATGGGCAGCGATCAGGCTGAAACTTTCAGGATGTGTAAAGAGCACCCGTGGGGGTGACCTGACGGAGCCAGATTTTTAAATTAGGTAGTTGCCCTAATTACCTAATAAAGATGTGATGTCATCATTGATGTCATCCTTCATGTCTGAGGCTATAAGTTCAGTGATATCAGTAATGTCATCCGTGATGATATCAGTTATGTCATCAGTGATGTCATGGAGCAGGCGAGGCCATGTAGCAGCCGAGCTGCGTATGCAACACGCAGTGGGCGAGCTGCGTATGTGAGCTGCAGGGCCGGCGAGGAATCAAGCGAGCGTATATACCGGTATATATACATAGAGAGAGGTATGTATGTATAGGGATGATATCAATATCATCAATACTCACTTCATGCTGTGTAAACAAGGCAGGCCATCTTTTCACAAATTCAGCGATCAAAGGTTTTTCCTTGACAACCTCCTGGCGTCTTTTTGGGAAGGTCTTCTCCATTTTCTTCCTGACCACAGCATCATTGTTCTTCTTTTTCACCTCTGTCAAGAGAGCTACCCTTGCATCCTCAAGACTCTCTGTTGTTTGACCGATAGGGAGCGGTGGGAGGAAGTGGGCCTCTCCTTTTCTTGCTTTTTTGATGTTTGCAGCTGGTTTTTCTTGTCCGGGTCGCTTGTTCTTCAGAGAGTTTACACTGACCTCAGGGTGTCCAATCTTGCAAAGTTTGGTGCGATAATTGCTAACCTTATTCTTTAGATATGTTTTCCATCCCTCATGCCCGGCTGCAGTTCCTGTTTGCTTCAAGCATGGATGGGCTTGCACCAAGACCTGAGCGGCCTCTTCAATTTGTTGATCATTGGGATATGCTGTGTATTTGACAATCTGTTCAACTATGGCTTCAAGGATATCCGTTCTTAGCTTCGGCGGAGTCTTAAGAATGGTGCCATTTGTCAGGAATTCTGTGTCTGCTTTTTGGAGCTGAAGTTGAGCAGTATATGAAAAGTGGGGAAGAATGAATCTTGAAGGCCAAATACAGGATCTTGACTCTGGAGAACCATCTAAAATATCAGTGTCTGCACTGCCAATTGAGTGTTCAGACGACAAAGGGTCTTGGTCACAGGATGGAGAGCTGAGGGGGGTCGCAGAAGATCCCGGGGTCACAGAGCTGAGGGGGGTCGCAGAAGATCCCGGGGTCACAGAACTGAGGGGGGTCGCAGAAGATCCCGGGGTCACAGCGCTGAGGGGGGTCGCAGAAGATCCCGGGGTCACAGCGCTGAGGGGGGTCGCAGAAGATCCCGGGGTCACAGCGCTGAGGGGGGTCGCAGAAGATCCCGGGGTCACTGAGCTGGAGGATGGAGTGGGTGAACTTATTGGCATGCTGGTGCTAGAAGGTAACGGAATGCTTTGATATACCAGTTTCAGAGTAGCCCTATCTTCAATGTCCTTAAGATTGTTGGCCCTAATATTGATATATTCATTTCCAAAGCCTGCATCCTTGTACTAGAGCCTGAACTGTCGTTCAATTCCAAAAGCAGTCTTTAGGACAAGTTGATCCACAGACGCTGGTATCCCTGAGACGAGGGTAATTATGTCGGCATCATCTTCACCCAAAATGATTCTCAGCTTGACAGGAGTTGCCATCTTTCGCTCAATGTGTTCTACGGAACAAATACAGTAAACAAAAGTCAGGAAAAGTACTGAACCATTACTGTAACTTCATATTAGAACTTCAACGAATGGTTATTTTCAAAATCGGTTAATCTGAGGACTCCCATTGGGTCACTCCCTCTGTAGAACTTGAGCCTATGACTCCTTTGTTACTTCACGATGGCTGTGTATTCTGTGCAGCCTGCAGGGCACATTTTCAGTGGCAAATCTTAGCAGCTAGCAGTCCCTTTATTTAACATGTTGACCATAAATGTAAAAGTCCCCCAAAAATATGTCCCATAAAGTTTTTTTGTTAAATGCAAAGCACCAAATGGTAAATGGTAAATGGCCTGCATTTATATAGCGCTTTTATCCAATGCGCTTTACAATCAGTAGGTACAGTCACCCATTCACACACCGATGGCAGCAGGCTACCACGCAGGGTGCTGGCACACCATCAGGAGCAATTTGGGGTTCAGTATCTTGCCCAAGGACACTTCGACATGCAGACTGGACGAACCACCGACCTCTTTTATCCAAAGCGATTAGTGGACAACGCGCTCTACCTCCTAAGCTACAGCCGCACCAGTCATGGTTAGCTACATCATTCCAGAAGCATACACCAATGACAATATGCATCTAGTTCAAGTTCATGTTTATTTTGAGCCCTTAAAGGGATAGTTTGCATTATTTGGGGTTGAGCTACTTACCGATCAGTAATACCTGCAGTAAATGCCAGTCAGCATGCTCCTCGGTTGGAGAAGCAGAGAGCAGCACCGAAGCAAAGCTGCTGTGAGAGGGACCAGCAGCAAACCATATTTTTGCCACCAAATAGAAGGCCCACAAATCAATATTAGAAATGTCTTCTCAACCATAGAATGTCTGTATTCCTATGCCTGCTGTATTACACTGCAACAGCATGTTCGTGACCCAAAAAGTGGTCCACGGAGTAACACATGCATGCATAGGAATAAGAAATCATACGGTTGAGAAGATGTGCCAAAGGTGGCAATGCAAAGTGCTGAAAATATTAATCTAGTGTACACTTAAACCAATATAGATTTGTTTACGTGGACCTTCTTTTAGTGGGCTAAAATATGGTTTGCTGATGGCACCGTTCACAGCAGTACACTGCTCTGCTTTCTGTGCCGTGGCTGCTCTCTCAGTTATAAACTGGGTGCGTGCTGATTGCAATCTACTCCCTGTAATACACTATCGATATGTATTTAATCCCATGTCAAATAATCAGACCTCTTTAATCAATATTACAGTCTGAACAGGCCCACAGTTGAGGGTAAAGATATACTACACAGGCTGGACTGAACCCTCAACAGCTTTAGCATTTTAAACATATAACTTATTTTTTAAATACTTATATAATTGCTGCAGTTGCTGCTGCTGATTTTTTTTTTATAAAACTACTTGTCAGGAATTTAAGGTAGAACAGGATGAGAAGTTCTACATTCATATCATAGCATAATATGGATTCAAATATAGAGTGGGGCTTTGCATCAATGATATTGTGTGACCTTGTTCTTTCTAAAGTGCATGTCCTATTACAGCACATTTCTGCTTCAGGCATTGGGAAATTAAAGTTTCCTAGATTCAGTAGCTTGTGAATTTGCTACAATTGCATGACCACATTGAACCTTAACACATTGAGTGCCACAGCGCTTCAGTAAAATTGTCTGCAGCCTGTGCCAGATTCACTTCCATTCAGTTGAAAACAGCTATAGAATTTTTTCTATTATGGCTATATTGACGGGGCTGGACTTTAATGAAACATTGAACACTCCTGTTTCTTCCAAAGAAGAAATTTTGTTTCTAGACAGTTCCATTATGAAATGACAGCCTCTGAAAAAAGTGCACTTTCAAGGGTTTTCTGTCGTTTTTTTTTACTTTCCAAGATATAGTCACTTTTATGAATACCTTTTGCACTCTAATTTCGAGCACATTCACTGACTCTGGCTGGTGTTTTCTGATGTGGTGGCGTGGTGTGGTTTCTGTGCAGCCTGCGTGCCCCCCCCCCCCCCCCCCCCCCCTCTCCACCTCTGAGCTGCGGGCTCCTCCCACACGCACAGAGTTTGTTTTCTCGACTCCGTTTTTGCCCCGGACGGATCCCAGCGCGCATCAAGGAAATGATGCGCGCTGGCAAACGCGACTGAACGAAAAGGCTTGGCCGTTCGGCTTCGGATGCTGGCTTTCTGGCAGGAAATCGTGTGGAGATAGATAGAAGCATAAGAGCTCAGTTGTGAGCGCGGATGCAGCCGAGCCCACTCTCCGCTGCAGACAGAGCAATCTGTACGGCTCTGGCTGAAGCATGCATCGGTTTCCTCTTTGATCACGTCTTTCCCTGCTGTCTCATGCACAAAGTAAAGGATCTGAGGTGGGTGGCGCAGCTTCCGTGACGATGTTTAAGGTGGCGCCGTGTGATCCCTTCAAGGGATTCATGCTCACTGGCTAGGTACGACCTTAAACAGCAGAATTATGGAATAATATGAATTATGATTTTAGGACGTCCACAGACGTCCTTGGCACTCCTCGTTACTTTTTTTTAGGACGTGCACAGACGTCCTTGGCACTCAATTTGTTAAAGGGATACGCCAACTTTTTGGGAGTTTCGCTCATTTGCCATATCCCCCATACATAACCAAGATACACACTGCCTTTACCGTCACTGTCCACACAGTATACAGTGAGCTACAGTCAAGTTAGTAACACAATAGAATCGAGGCTAATGGTACAGCCATTCAAAATCACCAAAAACACACATCTAACAGCGCCAAAAGGCATGTGCTTCTGGTACTCACCACGCGATGAAATATTAATCCAAAATGCAGAGAAATTAGCTTTTTTAAAGGTTAATAGATAGCCGCAATTACTTTCTAAACATAGCCGCCAGGCATGCGCAGCATACATGGAAGCGCTGTTTACAGGCAAACAAGGAAGTAACTGTGGATTTAGGGGACATTCACACCCAAAGCGCTTTTGGAGCTGCCAGCATCTTTATGCAATTCATTCTCTATGTAAGGACCGCTAGACGTGCTCCTCTTTCAAGGAACGCACCTGGCGTTTAAACGCTGGTGGCGTCTCGTCTTTTTGGCGGAGAGCTCTGGGCGTTTTATAGCTGAAAAAGTTGAACATTTGGAGGAAAAGCGCACGTCTTTCTTTTTTACACTTTTCTTTACATTTTCTCCTGCTAGAGGGATCCTCAACCTTGCTGCTGCCAGAATTGGCAATAATCTGGCTTTCATGTTGACAGTGAACAACATCAAACAGACAAAACCAGCTGGCTACCGTCCGTGTGGTCGTTGTGTGCTCAAATCTATTGCGCTCGACTGCAGGAGAAAACCGCTCCGTGCGCTGTGGTTTGTGCACAATGGAAGCGCCCTCGACATGATTATCATAGCGTTCTGACAGAAAGAAAAACGCTTTTGGTGTGAATGTCCCCTTACTCAGAAAATTACGTTTCAGGTAACTATGGATTAATATCTCATCTCGTGGTGAGTACCCGAAGCACATGTATTTTGGCACTGTTAGATGTGTGTTTTTGGTGATTTTGAACAGCTGTACCATTAACCTCCATTCTATGGCGATACTAACTAACTTGTATTTCACTGATTGGCTACAGGAAGTGAAAACGTGAAATTTCCCGCGACACTATTTTGGTTAGTATGGACTTTACGGTCTACTAGTTAAGATGTATCTTTTTTTTTTTTTTTTTTTTTGTAACTTTATTTTTAAAGTTTTTGTTGTAGCACAGACTGTTTACATCATGTTCCAACATTTCTCCACATGAGCGACAGTTTTACATATGCAAACACCCTGAATGAAAATAAAAAAACAAAAACAAAAACAAAAAACATTAATCATTCAGGTCATCTTGATGGGTGTTACAAATCAATTCTTAGTTTTTTACTTGTGTTGTTATGTTATTCGGTTACTTGTTCCAATCAGTTTCAGTGAGAGAGGGAAGTATACAGCAAAAGATGGAGAGAAAAAAATAAAATAAAATGGAATGAGACATGTTACATTCGGTGTGAAAATATACATGGACCAAACGAGCACAGGCAAGGCTAAATGGGAATGGAAGCTCCTCCTTCTTTCATATGCGCCAACCATTTGGACCAGAACCCATCAAATTTATCCTTTTTCAGTCTTAAATAGAAGGTCAGTTTTTCCATCTCATATATTTCCTGTACAATTGCTATCCATTCTTTTTTTGTTGGTGGGTCCTGGTTTAGCCATTTTCTTGTTATTGTTTTCTTGCTAGCAACAAGAAGTATTTTGAGGAGGTATTTATCTTGGGGATTTAATTCAATTGGTATATTTCCTAGGTATATGGTGCAAAAACTGTCATCTATTTCAAAGCCTAATATTAATTTGATTTCTGAAATTATTTGTAACCAGTAGTCCTGGATTGCTGGGCATTTCCAAAATATATGATAATGGTCAGCCATTGCATCATTACATATTCTCCAGCAATTACCGGATTCTGGTCCATCGTTCTGTAGATACTTTCTTCTCGGCGTAATAAAAAATCTAATTAGGTTCTTCCATGAAAATTCTCTCCATTGGCCCGAGCTGGAGGTGGAAGAATGTATATCGCATATGTTTAACCATTCGTCCTCTGTTATGGTTATGCCTGCTTCCTTTTCCCATTTAGCCTTTACATATAGAGTAGAGTGATTCCTGGAAAATTGTATGTATGAGTACATTCTTGATACTAGTTTCTTGTGAGCATTACCCTTATATGCATCTATAAAAATACTAACCAGATTCCCTTCAGCTTCCTCATTAATTTTTATATTTCTATTGAAATGAAATCTAAGCTGTAAATATCTATAGAAGTCTTCTTTTTCAAGGTTGTGGTTGTCAATAAAGTATTGGAAGCTCTCCAAATTTATGTTATCTGAAATCATACAATATGATGTGATGCCCTTCCGAACCCATAGTTGAAACCTCTGATCCATCTGTGCTGGCAAAAAATCCCTGTCATATGCCACCCATTTTAATAGACGTGCGTGTCTCTCCAATTTTAAATTTTTGCACATTTTGAACCAAATATTAAGAGGTACCACAGTCCAATTGCTCAATCTATCAGAATACATGGATCGAGCAGACTTCTCGCCTAACAAGGATTGCAGGGGGATATCTAATTGGCCCACTTCTATGTCTTTCCATTTAGCTTCGTATGTGTTGTTACACCAGCAGACCAGATATCGCAGCTGTGCCGCTTTATAGTAATCCTCCAGACATGGAAGAGACATACCTCCTTTTCCTTTTGGTAATTGTAATGTTTTAAAACGTACCCTAGGTTTCTTTCCTCCCCATATGAATCTGGAAATCATTCGGTCCCAATCATTGAATTGTTTCAGTGGTATGTCTACAGGGAGGGACTGAAAGAAGAACAGTAATCGTGGTAGGACGTTCATCTTTATAGCCTCTATTCGGTTATACATATTGAGTGTTATGGGGGCCCATCTTTCTAAATCTGTTTTTATTTCTTTGGTAACAGGGCCATAATTTTCTTCATAGATGTCAGACAACATTTTTGGTATAGTAACACCAAGATATTTAATAACATTGGCATTCCATTTAAAGTTATATTCTTTACGTAAATTATTCTGCGGCGAGTAGTTATAGGAAAGGATTTGTGTCTTGGGTACGTTTAATTTATATCCTGAATAAAAACCAAACTGTTCCAGGAGAGACATGAGTTTTGGTAGGCTGGAGTCGGGGTCGGTGAGAGTCACGAGTACGTCATCAGCGTACAGGCATATCTTGTGCTCAGTTTCTTTAATTAAGATTCCTCTTATTTCGTTGTCCTCTCTTATTGCCTGAGCAAGTGGCTCTATGAATAATGCAAAGAGGGCGGGGCTTAATGGGCAACCTTGACGACACGCCCTTTCTAGAGAAACTACTCCAGATAGGCTGCCATTTATTTTGATTCGAGCAGTTGGTAGATGGTATAGAGACTTAAGACATCCTATAAATGTATCATTAAAGCCAAAGCGCTGTAGTACCAGGTACAAAAACTCCCACCGCACCGAGTCGAAGGCCTTTTCTGCGTCCAGGCTAATAGCTAATGACTTTGTCTCGCTTTTGCTCATGTTATCGATCAGATACAACGCTCGTCGAACATTATCCTGCGTTTGCCTGTCCTTAACAAATCCTGTTTGGTCTGTATTGACCAAGTCAGGAACCATGTTTTCTATTCTCTTCACCAGGATTGATGCAAATAGCCTGTAGTCTATGTTTAGAACAGAGATGGGTCTGTATGAGCTGCACTCCGTCTTGTCTTTACCCGCCTTTGGAATAACAGATATGATGGCCTGACTCCATGACACTGGGGTCTCTCCCCCTTGAAGAATATAGTTGAAACACTCTAGCAGTATAGGCGTCAGTGAGTCCCTGAATGTCTTGTACCATTCTGCTGGAAAACCGTCTCCTCCTGGTGCCTTACTTGTTTTAAGTCTAGATATGGCACTGTCCACTTCTGCTTTCGTTATTGCTCGAGTTGCCAATTCGTTCTGTTCCTCACCTATTGATGGTAGATCTAATGATTCCAAAAACGTTTTAATGAGTGATGTATCCGCTGCTTCAGGTTGTGAGTATAATTCTTTATAATATTTTTCAAAAGTCTGTTGTATGTCCTCTGGTTTATAACTCAACACCTTGGTCTCAGGGTCCCTGATTTTGAAAATTGACCTTTCCGTCTGCTGTTTACGTAGTTTCCATGCCAACATTTTTTGCGCTCTGGGCCCCGTTTCATAATATCTCTGCTTAATATATTTTAATTTAGTTTCCACTTGGCTGTCCAATTTTGCATTCAATTCGTGTTTTGTTGTTTTTATTTCTTCTAAAATGTGAGAGTCACTTGATTTCACGTGCTCCTGTTCCAATATTTTTAATTTGTTTGTTAAGTAGGTCACTTGTGCCTGTTTCAGCTTTTTCATTTTAGAGGACCACATTATGACTTTTCCTCTCAGTACCGCTTTCGCAGCATCCCATAGGACACTTGGTGAGATATCCTCTTTGCTGTTGAATTCTAAATACTCCCTGATTTCTTTCTTTATATATTCTACATATAGGCTATCGTTCAGGAGGCTAGTATTAAGCCTCCAGATCGTGTTCTTAGCTTGGACCTCTAAATGCAGCTTCAAATACACTCCTGCATGATCTGACACATCTTTAGCCCCTATCGTACAATCAACAATCCGATGTCTCTCTGAATTAAACAAAAAGAAATAATCAATCCTTGAATGAACAGCATGGGGGTATGAAAAGAAAGTAAATTGTTTCACTGAAGGATTGAATTCCCTCCATATGTCTGCCAGACCAACCTCTTTAAGCAACTTTTTTACATACAGTGATTCAGAATTAATCCTCTTTGTTGGGTTTGTAGAGTCTAGGACTGGGTTTAGCTGTATATTCCAGTCCCCCCCACAAATAAGAGTGCCAGAAACTTCTGTAGCAATTAGATCAAATATTTTCTTAATCAATAGCTTGTCCTGTCCTGGTGGTCTATAAACGTTAAGCAGTGTTACTTCCTTAGAGTCAAGAATCCCCTGAACCAAGACATACCGTCCCTCTTTATCCGTAATTTGTTTGGAGGACTGGAAATCGACTTTGTTTGAAATCAATATTGCCACTCCCCTTGCATGTCCTTTAGTATAAGAGGAGTGGAATGTGTTTCTAAATCCTAGTTTTTTTAATTTTTCATGCTCAGCCTGAACCAGGTGAGTTTCCTGCCAGAAAATTATATGTTGGTTTTCTCTTTTCATTTTGGCTATTAATTTACCTCTTTTGATTGGACTTTGTAACCCATTAACATTGAGAGTGATTATTCTGTATTCCTGTTGTAACATGTGCTACCAACTATAACTAACACACTTTCACTGTAAACCCAAGAAGACCTTAACTTTCTAACATACCTATATACAGTAATATGACACCTGAACATAAACTTTGCTACAGTTGGGGTTCCTTCTTTAAATAAAACCTTGAATGAGAAAGAAAAACATTGTTGGACATCACTCTTAACTTCCAACATTGAGGTCCATTCATTGACCTGCCTCAAAAGTGAGGGATAACCCCTATCTCCTAACTGGGCTAGAGGGCCCTCTGTAGCGTTAACAGCCATGGAGAGTTCCATCCATGTCTCGACCATCATAAATCAAATTTCTTGCTTCTATTTTTTTTTTTTTTTTTTTTTTTTATAATATTGAATATTATTAACTATTTTCTGATACCTGAGTCAAAGTGATCTCTTCCCAGATATCGTTCTTCTGCTCCGAGTCCTTCACTGCTCCTTATTTTGTTCATCGTCTAAACACTTGCAGCCTTTCTTTGTAGCCCCGTGCCTGGTGACGTCCCCGTTCTGGTTGCCGTTGCCAAGACGACCGTCGAATCCTCTCCAGGAGCGAGTCGGGTTGTTTGATCACCTCCACCTGCAATCCCCGTGCCGCCAGGTCCGTTGTTGCTTCCTCCACCGTGTCGTATGTCCTTGTCCCATTCTCGTGGAATACTCTCAGTCTTGCTGGGTACAGGGTCTGAAATCGTATGTTTTTTTCCTTCAAGACCCTTCGTGCCTGCGTGTATTCCTTCCGTTTGGCCAGGACTGCTGGTGCATAGTCATTATCAAGATTGATCTTACTGTTCCCCAACATGAAGCCTTTCTTTTGCCAAGTCAGTCTAAGCACTTCTTCTTTCGTTCTGAAACTGAGGAATTTGACCACGATAGATCTAGGTTGGGCACCCGCTGCAGGTGGTGGGGCCAGCGCCCGATGCGCTCTCTCTATCTGTAAATCCTTCATTTCGGGAATATCAAGCTTCTCTTTCAGTAGCTTTTCCACAAAGGAGATCATTGATCTGGGTTCGCCTTCGGTGCCTTCGGGTACGCCATATATCCGTATGTTTTCTCTCCGCGAGCGCCCCTCCTGATCCGTCAGCTTATCCTGGAGTTGCTCTGTTATCTTCAGCATTTCAGCCATTACCCCTTCCGCGTTTTGTAGCCTGTCTTCGTTCCCTTCAATCCTTGTTTCAGCTTCATCCAATCGTTTGTTGGCCTTTGTGATTTCTCCTTTGATATCGTCAAACTGCTTTTTGTTGTCTTGTCTGAAGTCACGTATCTCTTTGAGGATCAGCGTTAAATCAACCGGTTCTGCGGGCTCCTCGCTTTCCATCACGTTAGCCGTGGGGGAGCTAACGCTAGCACTATTGTTAGCCTTCTCGTTTTGCTGCGCCATGTTATCCTTATCTTTCCTCGGAGCTCTCGGTTTTACCATCATAGACGACTGTTTCCTCGCCCCCTTCTTAAATATAGCAAACTTTAAAATAATACTTCCATTATTTTAACTTCGGGGCGAATTTGGTTTGTTCTTGTCGAGAGGTCTTCCCTTAAGCTGCCATCACTTGACGACCCGGAAGCGGAACCTTAAGATGTATCTTAACGTGGTGCAACGTGGTGCAACTAAACAAAGACACAACTTCAGTGCCAAACTAATTAGTTTGAACGTAGCAGTTAGTGTGGACTTTACACCCTAACTTAAGAGAGAACTTACGTTCAGCTGGTGCAACAGATGAAGGCACAGGAGAGGTCACAAGGGGGCAGCAGCAGGTCAAATTTCAGGCAGGAGGTCACTGGGCTGGCAGGGAGATGGAGGTGTGTTGGCATTCAGCACTCTGGAGAGAGATGTGAGAGGAGAGGGAGAGGAGAGAAGAATAGAGAGGAAATGGAGAGGAAGAGGAGAGGAGAGAAGATGAGAGACTTAAATTACATTAAGAGAGAGATGGCATCTAATGGAAACAGTCTCAATTAATATATGGAAACATTATAAATGTAGATGTATACTTACTCTGTGTGTCAGCTCAGCTCAAATAATTTCAGGCAGCAGGGAGATGAAGGTGTGTGTTGGCATTCAACACTGGAGAGAGATGTGAGAGGAGAGGAGAGTACGGCAACCATTTTAGGACATCCTTGTCCGTCAGAGTATAGGCTATCGTTCCTCAGTCTAAGCGTTGTCAGTTGTCATGTCTCCTATAGTAAACCATGTCGAGTGTGCTCTGAAACACCTTCAGTCCTCACACGAAAATGCTGTCATTCTTCCTGCATTACTGTTTTAACAGTTATGCAACGTTAATGTTAACGTTTTCGTGTGAGATGTGAGGAGTGATGCCTGACGAGTGAGGACTGATGATTGACGAGTGACGCGGTATTGTGCGATGACTGACGCGTGAGGAGTGAAACAGTAATGCAGGAAGAATGACAGCGTTTTCGTGTGAGGACTGAAGGTGTTTCAGAGCACACTTGACATGGTTTACTATAGGAGACATGACAACTGACAACGGTTACTCTGACGGAGGAGGATGCCCTAAAATGGTTGCCGTAGGAGAGAGGTAAATTACATGAAGAGAGAGATGAGATCTAATGGAAACATTTTAAATTTAGATGTATACTTACTCTGTGTGTCTTATCAGGTCACGCAGGCAGCAGAGGGGAGGTCACACTCAAAGGCAGGGAGCAGCAGGTCTGCATGTCAAGATCACCAATCAAGCAACAAAGAAAGAGCCTAAATTAGAAGGTCAGACAGACAGACACACGGACACACACACAGTTGTGGACTTCAGACGTTTACCCCATAAGACTAGTGGATGTTCAAATGCTTTGTATAAAAGCATGTACTATAATTTATCTTTAAAGAATAAAGACTGTATACTAAATTAATAATTGTCTTGCCATGTTGTCTTCTTCTAGTTTGTAAGTTAAACAGTTTAACAGTTAAAATTCTCATTTAGGTGTGTCCTCTCGTTCCATGTGTGGTCCCATGGTCCTACTGGCCTGTGTCCTAACTTAGCATGCTAACGCTATGGCAAAGCGGATTAAAAAGTAAATTAACGGACTCAAGTCTCTGCTGGACTCACACAGGACGAGTCGGACATTCACTGTAACTTGACTGCCCTATTTTTGGATCAAAAAAGTGACTGTCACCCGCTAAAAACGTTTGTCCTCCCGCCGAAAGTGTATACAATATACTTAGCCGTAGCCTAGCAGGCCTGACACAGTGTCAGTGACACTACACAATGTAGACTAATGTACGCTAGATATATGGTTAAAACTACCATCGCCCAGGGGCTTCATTGCTACAGAGCAGCATACAGCAGTTTGGCTGCATTCAAATGACAAATCACAACGTATGACTACACAACATGCGACTTACCTTGCTCCGTTCGGGCTCCATTAAGCTAGCAGCAATTACTTCCGGCAGCAATAAGACTTCCTGCCCAGCGAGCTAGAAACAATAACACTTCCCGTTGCCTTCAAAATAAAAGTGACGTAATTAATGTTTTTAAAGCAGACTGGAAAAGTGTTAGTTTGCACATTAAAATAATAAACTAAGCATTTAAACAAAGCTATACAATACAAATTATGTGTCTGTATAACAATAACTGTTTTAAAAATGATTCTCAATATCTAAATGGATAAATGCTGTTCACTGGAGTGCATATAGCCTTGACAAATTGGACACTGGACAGGTGTGTGTTCAAAGTGGCAACAGAAACCATCCACACACTCAGGAAGACCTCCTCTCTGAGATCACACTCTCAGCTAAGCTCCGCAAGTGTAAAAAATCCGATGGCGGCCTGCCATCGAACACCACCAAACGTCGCCAATAGTGACATCTTCGGGCAAATATTGGACACTGTACACCGCTGTGTTGAACTCATACATGTCATATGTGAAAAATAAATATATACCCATATACCAGGGAAGTTTAATGAAATCCGTCGGATGTTTTTCCATGCATCTGATTTGGGGTCGGGCTTTCGGCCCCAAACCGATTGGGGCGACCTTTTTTGGGCTACTATCCGGCATATGGTATTCTGTCCTGAATGGGACACTTATTATTAGGGGTTCGAGTCCCGAAGGGGGTGAAGAACCCCTATTGTATTTGCTATGTTTATTCTCTTCATTATTATTATTTTTTCTTCCCTAAAACTGTGTATAAGCCAGAAACCCCAGGCCCACAGTAACCAAAATTTGCACATAAGCTAGAAAACACACACACTACTCAGAAACAAACAATTATACAGATCTGCCAAATTGTGACCATGCAACCAAAATCCCATTTCCTGTTTTAACACACCCACTTTGAATGGTCAAGGTCAATGGGTCTTAACTTGGGTCAAGGACATACATCTGGGCAAAGATCAGGCTTGCTAGGGGTTGAAGGCCTGGGTGTCTGGGCCCAGCCCTGGAGCTCACAGGTCGGGTGGAACGAAGAGAAAGACCCCTGCATTCGCTTGGGGCTGGGGCCCCCGACTTGGCCTTCTCCGTCCTGCCCAAGGGAGATCCAGGCAATGGTGTGGTGGGCCTGGGCCTTGCAAGCCGCCAGCAGTGCACCGAACCCGGGCAGAGATCCAGGCATCGAACATGCGACCAGCAGGCCGCAAACAGTGCCCCAGGGCCCGGTAGGGGTGATTCAGGGGCAGGGGGCCGCTGTCTGGGTCCCTGGGGCAGAGCACGGTGCCCCCAGCCCGAGCAGAGGCCAGCCAGGAAACAGGGATGGCCTCCAGGGTGTGAACGGAGAAAAAGCCCCATCTGCCTTCACTGTGCGCTGGGCACCCCAACTTGGCCCTCTGCGTCCCGCACGGGGGGCGCGGGTTGACACCCCCGGGGGAGCTCCAGGCAGTGAGGGGCCCGGCCTGGGTCTTGCAGCCCAACAGAAGTCCACCAAAGTTGGGTAGAATCTCATAAAACAAAGTCAAATAAGAAATGTGCAAATAGCCCAAATTTACATTGCAAAGTGAAACATTATGAGTATCGCATTAAACAATTCTGGAAAAATCAATCTTTTGAGCGACGGCCAAAACCACTGTTTCAGAGTATAGTGTGGGTGGTCTAGTTCAGAGGTTCTCAAATGTTTTTCAGCCAAGGACCCCTTACAAGATAGAAAATATACCAGGGACCCCTCATTCTGATTTGTGATTTTGGGCTAAGCTTAATTGTTTCCACGGTAACGTGCTTGACTTTTAAATTGATAGGTTTGTTAGATTAGAATGTAATCCATGAAACATTTTAGATTTAAAGCATAAAATATTTTTGTTGAACTATGAAGCTTTTACAAAAAAGTGTTTATTTTTATTTTCCTGAAAACTTTTCGTGGACCCCCAAAGTGCCACGGACACCCTGGGGTCTCCGGACCCCCATTTGAGAAGCACTGGTCTAGTTAGCCCCTAGCGAGAATCTATGTTTGGAACACCTTTGGAAGGTGCTCTAGCTGTGAGCCAAAGTTGATGGAGTTGTGCTTACAGGAAGCCGTTCCGCACACCCATAAACATTACATTTGTTTGTGCACTGTGTCATATAAGAGAATTCTTGAATAATCCATCGTTGAAGCGACGGCCGAAAACACTGTTTGAGAGTCTAAAGTAGGTGGTGTAGGTAGCCTGTAGCGAGAATGGATGTTGTGGATGGCATCCAAATGCGTCTTAGGCCCCCAGCAGTGTAAATGTTTTGCAAAACTCAGGATTTCTCATAGGTTCTGTTACTTCGTCAGCTGTGCCGGGGTCTATCTCTCTGAGCGTAGCTTCGATTTGGCTAGAATTTGCTGACAGTAGGCTTTGGAGGGTGCCCTAGCTCTGAGCCAAATTTGCTGGAGTTGGGTTTACAGGAAGTCGGTCCGCACGGCCATTAAATGTGGTCAAGTCAGCCAAAACTGGACGAAAAACAGTTTTATTGCTATCATCAAAGTCAAAGTCAAAGTCAATTTTATTGTCAATCACTACCATATGTACAAGACATACAGAGCATCGAAATTCCGTATCTCATGATCCAAGGTGCACTCAAAATACAGATAGGAGACAACACATGACATAAAATACGAAGATAAAATAGATAAAAAAAATACAATAAAATACGACCGTAGGGGTCATAATAAGGTCATTGTAATCACTGTAATAAAAGTCAGATAGTGCAAATAGTGATGGCAGAAAAGTGCAATAAAATAAAATGAATAAAGCGACATAATAGTTTTGCATAAAGTGACTGGTGCTGAGTGAGGAGTGAGTGGTTCAAGTCCAGACTGGGGGCAGAGGGAAGAGAGGGGAGTTGTATGAAAAGTTAAGAGTCCAGACTGGGGGCAGAGGGAAGAGAGGGGAGAGAGTTTAACAGCCTGACAGCCTGGTGGACGAAGCTGTTGGCTAGTCTGGTGGTGCGGGCCCGGAGGCTCCGATATCTTCTCCCCGATGGAAGCAGGCAGAAAAGTCCATGAGAGGGATGGGTGGGGTCTCCCACAATGTTAGTGGCTTTGCGACCCAGGCGAGTGTTGTAGATCTCCAGGAGGGAGGGGAGGGAGGCACCAATGATCTTCCCGGCTGCTTTCACGATGCGCTGCAGGGTCTTCCGGTTGGCAGCAGTGCAGCTACCAAACCAGGCTGTGATGCAGCCGGTCAGGATGCTCTCTATGGTCCCCCTGTAGAAAGAGCACATGATGGGAGCTGAGGCTCTGGCTCTCCTCAGCTTCCGGAGGAAGTAAAGGCGCTGCTAGTACCCGCGCTGGACGCAGTGAGCCAAGATTTGGCCCACTGGTCTAGACGTGACTACTGATCACATGTTCAAAGTCTGGGGTCGTTGTGCCTTTAGCGGGCTAAAATATTGCAAAAAAGCATTTGTTTGTGTATACGATGGTACGCGAAAACCGCTTTCTGGCAATTATACTGCCCCCGCTGGCCGAAATGAGCCGAGATTTTACACACTAGTTCAGACCCGCCTACCAATCACATGTGCCAAATCTGGCATCGCTGCGACTTCAGCAGCCCGTTTAGTTGCGAAAAAGCAGTTTTGGCGAGTAATCTCATCGTCACAAACATGCTTTTTTGAAATTAAAAGGGGCTCTTCGACCGCCGAGACCCCAGATTTGGCACAATTGTTTGGTTAAGGCTTCTATACGAGAATACGGAACAATAAACCCGAAATCCTTCAGATTTTTTTTACCCTTTGATCCAGCTCTCCTCAGGATGGTGTCAGGCCCTTATGCCCTTACAACATCTGACATAGTTGGTCCAATGTGAGCAAAACATATTCTGAACATGATAACGCTCTGATCTTTTAATATGTTGTACATGGGCCCCAGACGAGTAGATTTGTGTTGTTTGGTGCCAATCACACTTACCGTTTCAAAATGGCGGGCGCGGCAACATACACAACTAAGGCAAATTGAAATGCTCGCCATTCGTCCAAAAATGGACGAAATTACTTGAAACTTGAAACAACACATCGTTCCTATTCATATATTATGAATATATAATGAGATTTACATTCAAACCTGTGTTGGTACCATTTTGGTCCCTTTTCAACTTGTGAGAAAAACTGCCCCTTGTGAAATTATACTGCCCCTGCTGGACGGAATGAGCCAAGATTTGGTACACTTGTTTAGAGGCCACAACCAATCAAGTGTGCAGAATCTGTGGTCTCTGTGACCCCAGGGGGCCGTATAATGTCCATAAAGCAGTCTACTATTGTTACAAGTGAGTGGGGGCGGGGGGCACACTGTTTTTGGGCTAATGGTTTGACCTTTGACCCCCACATGCCTGGAGCTCACACAACCCAGGTTTGGTGCACTAATTGGTTTTTTTTTCTTTTTTCTTTTTTTTAACCTTTATTTAACCAGATAAGACATTTGAGATACAATATCTCTTTTGCGAATGTGATCTGGCCAAGAAGGCAGCAATTACAAGCCCAGTTACAATCAACATAAATTACAGTAAATGGTAAATGGTCTGCATTTTATATAGCGCTTTTATCCAAAGCGCTTTACAATGAGTAGATAGTCTACATTCACCCATTCATACACCAATGGCGGCAGGCTGCCACGCAGGGTGCCTACACACCATCGGGAGCAATTTGGGGTTAAGTGTCTTGCCCAAGGACACAACGACAGCAGCTGGGAGGGAGCGGGGATCGAACCGCCAACCCTTGCGTCATTGGCCGACCCGCTCTACCTCCTGAGCTAAAGCCCAGTAAATAAAAGGAAACATAAAAACAGGGCTATAGAGCTGAAACATTTAAAAAAAAGCAAGGACAACCAAATACATCATAAAATACCACATCCAAGGGTAATAAATAACACAGGATCAAGAACGTAAAAACATATGGCCTAAAAACAAAATTAACAGGTCAAAAAGGGCAAAGTAAAACTAGACATTACTGCAGGAGCAGCTTGCAGTAAGAACTTCAGATAGAGCATGTTTAAAACTGGACAGAGGAATGGAAGAGACCAGTTTTAAACGGGACTGCAGTCTGCAGGTCGTTCCACGACCAGGGACCAAAGTAGGAGAGACTCATTTTTCCAGATTCTGTTCGCATAATTGGCACTTTGAATTTCAACCAGCTATTTGATCTTAAGTTATGGGAGTTGTGAGACCCAGGCCCCCACCCCACTGTCTGGATCAACTCTACCCGGGCCTGGGCCACTGTTTTCGGCCTGCTGGTTTGACCTTTGATCCCCCATGACTGGAGCTCACTCCCTCTACACAGGTTTGCTAAAAGGCTCGGGGGTTGTGAGACGCAGGCCAACACATCAGTGACAACAGATAATGTCATCAGTCATATATATATATATATGACTGATGACATCATGACTGATGACATCATGACTGATGACATCATCTGATGACATCATCTGATGTGTTGTCACTGATGCAACACATCAATATATTATGACTGATGACATCATGACTGATGACATAATCTGATGTCACTGATGTGTTGTCACTGATGCAACACATCATCTGATGTCACTGATTTGTTGTCACCGATGCAACACATCAGTGACAACACATCAGTGTACCTTTTTAAAGTACAAATACTTGGACAAAAAGTAGTATTTGAGTGGAATATACCTTTAAAGTACAAGTACTTGGACAGCCAGTATAGCCTATTTGTATGGGATATACCTTTAAATTATATGTACTTGGACAGTTGTGTGGGATATAACTTTAAAGTACAAGTACTTGTCTTGGACAGAAAGTAGTCGCCTATTTGTATGGGATATACCTTTAAGTATATGTACTTGGACAGTAAGTATTTGTGTGGGATATAACTTTAAAGTACAAGTACTTGGACAGAAAGTAGTATTTGGACAGAAATGAATTAGTCTTAGAATATGGCTTTAAAAGTACAGATACCTGGACAGAAAGTAGTATTCAGGTGGGGTATTAAGATTATACCAAAAGAACAAGTACTTCAACAATAAGTATTTGGGTAGAATCTTGAAAAGTACTTGGACAGAAAGCAATATTTGGAAGGAATACTTGGACAGAAAGTAGCATTTTTTTTGGAATATAACTTCTAAGCCATACTTGGACCAGAAAGTATTTATGTGGAATACACCTTTAAAAATATACTTGGACAGAAAGTAGTATTTGGGTGGAATATACAACTGCCGCAGGGAGTACTGCAGTTCTGCAGACATGCTAGTTAAGCTCTGGTTAAAGCGATTGTCTAGTTAAAGCCTATTCAATTTGATTAGATTCAGTTTATGTTAAACATATTTACCCAATGTTTAACTATCTGAATGAATACATTTTGACTTCATATAGTTCAGTTATATTTTGCCTAAATATAGAGCTTAACATCGTAAAGTCTACTCGATTAGTTTATATTTAGTTTATAGTAACCGTATTTACATAATGTTTAATTATTTGAACAAATATACTTTTGATTTGATAGAGTTCAGTTACATTTTATTTGAAACATTGCTTCAAGTATACCAGGGCCAACAATCCTTTATTTGAGTGCACACACGCACTGATAGGAAAGGATTTTTCGGTGCCTGGTTCAACCTATATAAAACTGCCCACTCCAATCAGAAGGTGTTGACATATGTTAATACCTTTCCAGCATGTCCAATTATTCCAGATATATGAAAAACCAATACAACAAGCAATTCTGATATTTAGAACATTATTTTATATAGAGAATATTGCATATTAGTACAAAGCAGGTCAAGTGATATATTACCCAGAGATCTCCGTGGTGGATTTTCAGTGGTCCTTCCTAACAGCAAATATGTAGCAGGTCCAAAAAAGACCCTTGAAAACCGACCAATTCTAATATTTTGCGTGGGCTTTTAAAGTGCATTTCCTTGGGGGCGTTCTCTTCTGGTGTGGGCTGGTCTCTCCCCGAAGGTTCCTCCTCCATCTGGGGACATCCTTCACTGCTGGGCTGTCATTGGTAGTTATACGATCTCTCCTTCTGTCTTTCCTATAGTAGGCGTGTTTTCTCCTCCTTGGTCCTCATCACATGACCTGGCTTTTCCACTGGAGGTCACACGCACTAACCCTCACTTGAAATAGTCATCTATTAACTCCCCTGTCTACCAAACAACTGTCAATATATTTGCTAATATTACCAGCTTGATATATTTAAATTCCTATTTTTAATTCCTATAATTTGGGTCAGCTAATTTAGCTATTTTTCTCTTAGAAATCCTATAGCACTTTATCTTATGGTTACTCTTAGACTAGATTAAACTAATCTACATCCTAAATAAGATCAAATTCAGCTAATCATGGGTTAATCCCAGTCTGAACTAGAAAAAACATCATACAGTCCAGACCACTACCTCTCGGTCTAAAACCACCCTATGAGTGTAAAAAGAGTAAGATGGTAGCTTTTTAAGTTTAATCCAACAAACCAGAGAAAACCTCACCCTCATTTAATCAGGATGAGGAAACTCTTATCAATTTCCAATTATCAACTAATTTGACGGCCACCTGCCAATTCGGTCGGCAGATGCAACTTTAATATGACTATCATTTTGACTATACCTTTATTTTCCATCCTATAGTTGCAGTAGTAATAATAGGCTAATATTTATCTAAATATTATATACACTCTCCTTGTGTATCAAGTAAGACAAATTTAAGTTATTCACAACATCAGACTCTCCTCTCATTGGTGCTGTCCCCTTGAGCATATCTTCTCTTCTCTGGGGAAAAATCAGCGCATCTAATGTATGCCCTAAACTTTATTTCATAAGATAACCAGTCATCTCTCTATTACCACTTTACATTACACTGAGCCTCTATCTTCCCAGAGACCAAAACCTGCCACATGAGACTCGAACCCGGAACCCCTCCCCCCACAATGCGCTGCGTCTCCAGAACAGGTCCTGTCCTCTCTGGGGGGGAAAGGTCAACGCATAGTAAAAACATCACTCATTAGTTCAAAATACACAGCGCTGTCCTTATGTCGGCAGATCTCCGTGACCTCTGCCCTCTAAGTTAACTGACCATATCCTAAATGACCGTCTGGAAAAAACCTTTTAGGGAATGTTTTCAGACCTGCAATAAACAGGATTTAACATAAAAGCTTGTCACACACAGAGCATTGTTCAACTTCCGCTGGACCCTCTTATCGTTAACCCCCAAGGCCAGCATGTCCCCTGGCAAAGAGGGATATAGACGTTTATCTTTCATTTACAATTTCCTCACAGCAGCTCACTCAAGGACCTAGATGTGTATGGTTCAGGAACAAAACATTTAAAACAGAATAAAAGATACATTTGAATTAGCAAATGATAACATCATCTCTGTAATTGCATATTTTCACATCAGCTGGGCCTCCATGGTGAGATATCCGCCTCCTGCTGAATCCAATGGGCTTAATGAGGAAATGTTTGGTTACTTATCAAAAAACCAGGGATTTGAGGAGAGAAATCCTATCAGCACACACGTAAACCATCCTGATTAGGTGACCTCACATTCTGTTTGGCTCTGTCTCTGTTTCTATGGGTCAGTCTGGACTCTAGCTATTTCCAGAAAGTGCACAGACCAATCAGGGACCTGCCTCATAGTTGACAATGTAAGCAGCCAATCAGACACGCCACTGGCAAAACAGTATGGCATCTGCCGAAGCAATGGATGCAGCTGGAGAAGAAACAGAAAGTAGATGGATGATTAAAGCCCCCGTCCAGTCAGTTTTGCTACCTGTATAGAGACACTGCATGAAATAGGCCACGCCCATCATGGGGGAAAGTACTCCATTCACTTCCATACACCAGCCTCATTTTCCTTGAATTAAACATAGCTAAAAGCTCTTGTGTGGTGGCCTGCGCAGACAACAAATGTCAAAAATTGCCAATTAAAGTTTTTTTGTACGCCATTGAGAATTGACGAGAAGAAAAATTTGGATCTAGCTGTCAAGGAAGTAAGTTGGAGTGTTAATCTTCTGTATATATGATCTTTGTGTGCAACACGCGACCATGCACGCGACATAGGAGAACGCCAGGATTGGGGGGGGAGTTTTTGTTTTCTCCCGTTTTGGGCGTGGTGTCCGCAGTGTCTCTATAACCGTTGGTGTTCTATGAAAACATTCTAACGTGTTTGTATGTTTGCACGTCATCTGATTGGCGCCAAAGAACTTACATTGATAAGAACCGAAGGCTAATAGCCTGTTCCACTGCAACATCATGCCTGCAGCGCTGTTGTAAAAAAGCAGAAGAAATGTGTCTCTTGCCTTCAATACTCGTTGTCTGCACTACACAGGCCCGCCCATAAGAGGGGGTGGGGAGGATAAAGGGGAGAACTTTCTGGGGCATAGCCGCTAGGGAAGCGCATGTGGGGCCCAGCATTTTTATGTTTTTGTTTTTTTTGTTTTTTTAACCTAAATATTCACCATTACTACATAAAACATCAAAAATACATGTTTTATGTATTAGTGCTTTGAGCTAGAGTCCAAGTCAAGTCTCACGTCTGGTCACAAGTCCACATCAAGTCAAGTCTCTTATGGATGAGCATTCTATCAGCTGCATGCCATCCTGTCTGCTTAGAACACTGCTGAGCTAAAACTAAGGAATTTAAAGCATGTACTGTATTATCCTCACTCCTTTATCTATAGCATACAGTATCAGCATTGATTAGTTGACATAATTATTAGTAGACATTTCCTTAATGTTAATGTGACCCCAAAAATATATAATAAAAATACATAATGATTGTTCACAAGCCCCAAATCCCAAGTCCGAGTCGAGTCATGTGCATGTGTTGATATGAGCGAAACCCGACTGGCTGGACCTTTTCAGGGGCACAGCCATTTCTGTGGGTGGCCCTGACAAGTATTCCCTCTGTGACATTAGCTTAGCTGCATGCCCCATTATTTCTTTATTATCCACAACCGGCGAACAGATTTCCATTGGGTCATACGTCATTATTCCATTTTAGCAACAGCTTATTTTTCAAAAGTAGGTTATTTGTGAAACAATATGTGGTGAACAGTGTGGCTAATCAACATTGCTCAGGGCAGGAAATATCTTCGAAATTACAAAATACACTGGAGGGGGGCTTTAATATAACTTATAACATGGTCTGGGTGAATACTCATCTGATTGGCCGGCAGGTGTGCGTTAAAACCCTTTAACGCACACGTAGTGCGGCTCAAGTCTAATCAGATGTTCTAAATTCATCCGCTACCCAACCTGAATATATATATAAATATACTGAATCCATTAACAAAAAGAGCCAGCAAAGGCTTTATTTTCTTAAAAAGATTAGTCTTATTTGATGTAAACCTTACCATGCTTAAGATGTTTTACAGTGCTTTTGTTGAGAGTGTTCTAACTTTTGGTTTTATCTGTTGGTTTGGTAACGCAACAGAAGCACAGAAAAACACGTTGAGGAAAACTGTAACCATCGCCAGCAAACTGCTAGTCTTCAAATTGACCAGTCTAGAAGACATTTACAGATCCAGGTCTCTGAATAAAGCAGAGAAAATCATCTCTGACTCCAGGCACCCTCTGTGCACAGCCTTTGACCTGTTACCTTCTGGGCGTAGGTTTCGGCAGCCAGCCTTCTCAAAGAACAGGTCAAGACAATCATCCATACCGCAGGTGATTAAATCCCTGAACGCAAAGGTCAAATGCTAATAATTTTGTCACTTTAGTTTAACTCTGTCTAGCAGGTCTAGCCAGCACACTACTTATTTATTTATTTCATATATAGCGTTGTAACCAGTAGCTGCTATAGTGCACCCGAACCGTGGTTCGATTGATTGATTGATTGATTGATTGATTTATTGGGTGAATGTCAACAATACAGGGAAAACACAGACAATCACCGAGGATAAAAACACAATAAAGCCATTGGCTTATTTCCATTGCGGTCCTCAACAAACAACAGAGGGACAGGGGGGGGTGTGTGCGTGTGTGTTTGAGAGTCTGTAAATATGTGGTCAGGAATGTCCATTGTCCTTGTGTGTGCTAGTGAGCCTGATAGGGGGAGTCGTCTTCCTGGATGGTGAGCGAAAACATAGCAGGTCGCTATGGTGACGGCCTCGACCAGGCAGGTCAGGGGACGTAAGGCTGTTACTAGCTAGTGTGACAGGCCCACCGACAACTTTAACACCTTCCGCTTCTTCCTTCTTACCTCCGTCATCGTCGTCATTGTCTTTGTTCTCCCTGTCGTCCCTTCTCATGTGCTCATTATCGCGTCGGCACGTCCATTCATCCATCAGTTGCTCCTTGTCCTCTTTGAGTGATGAAAGGAGTGTCCATTTGTCCTTTCCGTGCGGCCGATAGTCTCTCCAAGGATACACAGCGCTTCTGAGTTCCTGGAGTTTTCTATCCAGTTTACTGGTCTCGACCCCTTGCTGCGCCCATGGCACTACTTTATCTTTCCCGAGTTCCTCAGCCCGATCAAACGTGGACTTGAACTGCGTAGCAAGGGCATCTATGTCCGACGCTGCATACTTGGACCACAGCATATCCAAGATCTCGTCCTCGAGTTCAAGGAATTTTTGCTCACTGGTGTCTCTCTTTGCCAGGGCGTCCTGCAACTCACTGTCGTCGCCTGTCGAGTCTATTTGCCTCTGTGCTTCAATATAATCATTACTGGCATCAAGGAGACTATTATAATCATCTCTCAATCTTGTTAACTCTTCTGCTAAATCAACGTAAACGGCCAGCCTTGACATTAAGGCGGTTTACAACTGTCCAGATCTTCACTAAACTGCCTGCTACAGCTTAGTAAACTCCCCTCTGGAAGGGTTACCAGGACAAGTACGGCGGAAACAACTCGAGTTCTTTGAAGTTTAATTGCACGTTCTCATACAGTAAACATTCACACAGCTACGCTAGCTGTAACTCTAGTTAGGTTGTAAACCTGAAAGAAAACACAAAAACATAGCCCAACATTAACCACACATTGGTACAGCATTGCTTCATGTGACATTTATCGAAGTTTTGAGATATTAGCAACTTTAGCTCTTCACTTACCGACAAGGCGTACCAGTCCTGACAATAGTTGTAACGAAAATGAAACAGAGGGTTACGCCCCCAACGTGGCTACACTTCGTGACGAACTGCGCATACTCCACACACAGTCCCAACACACTCATATCCCAGCCTCTTGCATAGATCAATATGAGAAAACAATACTAATAATTAAGAACATAATTATAACATTATCACTCATAATAATATATATACAGAGCAATATCTTCACCCACTGGAAAGTTCTACACCTCCCACTTGGTCTACTGATTTCTTAAATCAAAGTAGACCACCAAAACCTGTTCAAGAGCTAGAACCGTATATATGAAATCCACCCCACAACCAGGTACATAACATTAAAGTGCTAAGTCCCACAATATAAACAACATAGGTTCTAGACAGTTTTAACGGCCACAATACCACACATCGTCCCTTGGTGACATTGCAACATCCTTCACCGAAACACACCACCAACCTCCGAGGAGGATGGTGGCGGGGGAGTCTTGATCCATTTCCGAAACACACCACATGACGGGGAATCCTTTACCGTCCTTTCCCAACCGAAACACGCCATGTGGTGGGGATCCAAAACCGAACCACACCATGGTGGGGACTCCATTGCCGAAACACACCATGGCGGGGAGGGTCTTTTATTGTTCCTCCACTGGTAGGAGAACCACCAGCCTCCTAACATCCCTGTGGAGGGTGGTGGAGGGGCATTTCTCAACACCCTGGCTCCTCTTGGACTGCCCGCTGAAAACGGGAAGGCTTTGACATGTCCTCACCCTCACGTCTCGCACTACGCCTTTATCGTCAGAACATGCCTCCACGACTCGACCCAGCCTAAACCGGCCTCTCAGCGCGTTCTGGTCAGCCAACCACACCAGGTCTCCTGCCACGACGTTTCTAGCAGGCGCGTGCCACTTCTGTCGGACGAAGAGGCCCGGACCCGCCAGCTGGCTCCACCGCTTCCAGAATTTGTCGACCTCGATCTGGATCGCTCTCAGACGCACGACGGGGTAGGTTGGATACTCAAACCCTCGGGTGTCTCCGCTGGGTCCTGCACGACCAAGCAGCAGGGAGTTGGGAGTGATGACTTCAACGGTCTCGTCTTGTACTTGGGCCCTGGCCCCGATGGGCCTCTCGTTCGACAGGTTAGCAGCTAGGTAGAGGAGGGTCTGGAACTCCAATGCTGTCAAGTTACCTTCTTCACCAACGCTGCTTAGCGCCCTCTTGAGCACACAGACCGCCGCTTCAGCTGCCCCATTTCGGTGGGGAGAGTCTGCTGGGTGAAACACCCATGTCCAGTCAGTTCCTGTTGCTGCTGCTTTCTGCTGGACCTGACCCTTGTCAATGCTTCCTAGGAACTCATAAAGTTCTTGTAACACCGGCCTGGCGCCCACAAAGTTGGTCCCTTGATCCGACCAAAGCTTTATCGGGTGACCCCTGAGAGCTGTGAAGCGCTGGTACGTTTTAAGGAATCCTTCCGTCGACAGGTCTTCCACGATATCTGCATGCACTGCTCTCGAAGCCATACAGCTGAACACCACACCCCAGACTTTCATCTTCGTTCTTCGTCTTACAGTGTCTCTAATGACGTAGGGGCCGAAGAGGTCCAGTGCCGTAAACTTAAAGGGTACGGCTGGTTCAGTGCGTTCGAGGGGAAGCTCACTCATCACTTGTTTACACATTCTCGCTCTGGTCTTTCGGCAGTGCATACAGGAGTCAATGACGCTTCTGGCGATCCTTGGTCCCTGCATCACCCATGCCTTAGACCTCATCCGGAGGAGGGTGCCAGCGACACCTTCGTGGTTAGCTTCGTGGGCTTCCCTTGCGAGAAGGGTGCTGACCCACGCTTTGTAGGGGACCAGCGGCACTCCGGTCTCTCTCTGGGTAGCGGCCTGGACCCTACCATGGCATCGCAGGAGCCCTGATTTTTGATCCCTGCTGACAACGAGTCTGTTCAGTGTTGTTACAGGAAACGTAACTCCCTTCTGGGTGGCCAGGCACAGGTCTTGGAACGCTGTTTCGAGTTCTTTCACTGTCAGCACTGCCTCCCACTTTGCTGGCACAGAGGCCCTTCCTATCCGGGCCAACCACTTCTTCACAGCTCTGCGAACATAGCCGACTACTCCACAGAGCTTAGCTAGAGAGCTGTACCTTGTTGGATCCACTTGGTCTATGAGCGTGGCTCCCCACAGCGCCTCTGTTTCCTTGGTCTCAGCTGAGGTTAATTTTGTCCCATCTCCCAAGGACCCTGGAGCCCCGCCACCTCCATCCGTGGCTACTGGACCTTCACCATCAGGACTGCCGCAGGTTAACGCCTCCTTGGCTCGGGCTCTGGTGAGGACAGCTGAGAAGGCCTTTCTCTGGAGTTTACCCACTGTCTCTCTAGCATCGGCTGCCACTTCTGAGGCGGACTTCATAGGCCACTCCTCGACTGGACCAGACAGGAACTCGGGACCCTTTTGCCACACAGAGGCTTCATCCAGCCGTTCAGGAGAGCACCCCCTCATGACTAGATCAGCAATGTTGATCTCTCCTGGGATCCACCACCAGTCTGTCACGGGCCCCGCCTTCTGGATCTCTCCGACCCTGTTTGCAAAGAACGTCTGGAATCCATAGCTCTCTCTCTGAATGGCTCCCAGCACTGTCTGACTGTCAATGAAGTGGAACCACTTCTCCACGTCCAATCGTCCATGCTTCAGCACGTACCCCTTTAGGCGTGTGGCGAAGACAGCCCCGCAGACCTCAGCCTTGACCGCGTCACCTTTCTGGTCAAGAGGAGTCAACTTGGCCTTAGACTCCACCAGCCGGATAACCACACCATCTGACGTCTCCCACCGCAAGTACAGCACAGCACCATACGACTCACAGCTCCCGTCAGAAAACGTGATTCCCCAGGGCTTACCCTTCCAACCGGAGGGCGTGAGGCTTCTGTGGAACTTGATGCTGCTCAGATGGGCGTACTCCTTGAACAGCCCAATTGCCTTTCCACGGAGCTCATCAGACAAGGGCTCATCCCAGGTGTCTTTAGTCAGCTTGCCAGCTTCCTGGAAGGCTCTTCTCACAAGGACCACTCCTTTCTGCTTCACAGGTGTTGCTAAACCGATTGGGTCATACAGACCGGCGATCTGGCTCAGTAGAACACGACGAGTCAGTGGGTTTGGTGTCCTGACTTCCACTTCCTCTTCTGTGAGGTCAACCTCAGTTCTCATCTTCTTCTTCCTTTTGGAGAAGTTGATGGAGACCATCACAAAGAGTTTGTCCTCTTGCACGAGGTAGCCAACCCCCAGAGCTTTGTTGTCTTCCTCCCCCAGCTGGTTGGGCAACACCAATGTCACTGGCTTGGACTCTGTCTCATCCCGCCTCCCACTTTGACCGGACCGGACCCAGGGCTTAAGGTAGAAGCCTCCCGTCTTCAGTATCTTCTCCACTCCTTCTAGGATCTTGCCCAGGTACTGTGGGTCGTTGTGGGACGTAAGGAGGTCATCGACATAGGAGTCTTCCTCGATGACTCTTCTCTCCTCCTTCATGTCAGAGAACTGGGGCAACTTCGCGGTCTCCCGCATGGCAACCTGCGTGATGCACCCCGCTGGTTTGTCCCCCATGTTCACCCTCACGACAGCATAATCTTCCATCTCCGCTTCTGGCGAGTCTCTCCACAGGAAACGATGCACATGGACCTCTTGCTCCTCCAGCCACACCGAATTGTACATCTTAGTGATGTCTCCGATGGCTGCGTGTTCCCCTTCCCGGAACCTAAGGAGCACCGCTCTGATGGGATTGAGAACATCTGGGCCTTTGAGCAAAATGCTGTTCATGCTCACCCCTCTGAACTCTTGGCTGCTATTCCAGACGAGGCGCACCGGCGTAGTTACTGAGTGGGGGTTCGGTGCCGTTAGGTGACTCACCCACCACGCGGCTCCCTTCCAGCTGTCCATCATGTCCTTGGTGAGCTTAACAGCGGCCCCCCTCCCTACCATCTCGTGGACTTGTCTCATGTAGGCCTCTTTCCACATGGGGTCTCTCATAAGCCGCTTCTCCATCCTCAGGAACGTTGCTTCCACAGCTTTCCGATTGTCGGGAAGAGAGGTCGGGTCCTCCTTCCAGGGGTACTTCGCATCCCAGTGCGGCTGGTTGCTGTGAGTATCACTCTCTCTGAAGGTCAGGCCTGCTCTTATTATCTCCAGCTCCTTCTCGTCAGCCAGGGACATCTCCTTTCCTCCCGGTGAGCACTTCCCACAGCGACATCCTCCGCAAGCGGGGTCACAGGCAGCTCCAATGCTGTCCCATTTCAGCCACTCGAGGACCTCTGTGTTACACGCTGCTGTCGTCC
The DNA here is from genome assembly GCF_964638095.1 of Poromitra crassiceps. Lineage (NCBI taxonomy): Eukaryota > Metazoa > Chordata > Actinopteri > Beryciformes > Melamphaidae > Poromitra > Poromitra crassiceps. The sequence goes on from NC_139626.1 coordinate 73,774,803, forward strand.
GGATGTCCACGCTGCCTTCATGCTCCAGGAGGCCTCTCGTTTTCCCCATGGAGTGCTCTTCAACCTTGATGGCTACCATCCTCATAGAGCGTGCAAAGTGCGTCTTCGAGTGTTGTGTGGTCACCTCTACTTCCTCAAAGAGGTCAGGATGCACTCCACTCACGGTCTTGCCCAGAGGACCGTCCCACAGCACCAGGTCACCGACTCTTTGCAGTCTTTGTGGGGCCAAGCGACCTTCTCGAGTACTTATGAGTAGATCGATCTTCTCTGGGCGGGCCAGTTCTCCCGGCTTAACTTCCGGGAAAAACTGCTCCAGTCGTTCCGATGTTGCCACACGATCCACCTTGGCGATGTCTTCCATCCCATAGCAGATCATCTCGTGGAACCTCAAGGTCCCTCGGGAGGTCCACACCTTTATCGTCACAAGATACCTTTTGGTATCGACTTTCACCCTCATCCTGCCAACACCATACACGACAAGTGAGATCGGTTCACCGGTCAGTCCGAGACTCTCTGCGGCTTGGTGCGTGATGTAGTTGGTATCAGAGGCAAGATCAACCAAGGCTCCAAGGCTGTCACCCCTCTTTGTTGTGACAGGTACGAGCATCATGAGGACTGGGTGCTCTTTTAAGCCGCTCCGTTCTATCAGACTCTTGCCGGAACACACTTTCGACGTAGCCTTGTTTGTGCATGCTCTGCGGACAGCTTCCAGCTGTTGGGAAGTCAGCCCCAGCTCGGCGAACACAGCCTCTTGCTCCTCTGTCGGACCACGCGGACCCTTCTTCCCCTCTGCTTTGTCTTCCCTCTTAGTAGCATCCTTTCTCGTTGGTGCCTTAGGGCAGAGGAAATAGTGGTGGTCTGCCGGAGCATCACCTTTCTTACACTCCTCCTTCCGACAGAGGAATCTTGGAGTGCAAGCGCCGTCGACCCCGTGAACATCCAGGCACTTCATACATGCCTTTGCCTTTTTCACCTGAGCTTTCTTCTCCGCCAGGTTGGCTTTCCGGAAAGTTTTACAGCGAAACAGCTTTCCTCCGTGTTCTCCACCACCACACACGGCACAAGGTATCTGCTGGGAGTCTCTTTTGACTTCACTTGCTGTAGTCTTGGTGAACGATTTCTTCTCCTTCCACCTGTCGCTCGGCTTCTCCCGGTAGCTTGGTCTCTCGGGAGCGTTAGCAGGCCATGGCTTGCTGGGAAGCAACTGCTCTAACCTCACGAGCAACGACTTTTGGTCCTCCAGGAACAGCAAGAGACTGTCCAAACGGTTTCCTGGGAGGACACTGTTGCCGGGGTTCCTTACATACATGAGCCACTCTCTTTTCATAACGTCAGGGAGTTTGCTTTCTAAAGACCGAATCACCAGCTGGTTTTGTATAGCGTCTACACACCCCAGGTCTGTGAGATCCAACGCAGCCCTCTCCACTGCTAGGATCAACTCTAACGTCTCTCTTGGCTGGTAATTCCTTACAGCAGGTCTTGACTGTAGCTCCAACACGACCTCTTCTGCTGTTTGTGCTTTATCACCATAACGGTTTTCCAGTTCTCTGAAGATATCGTTTGCATCTCTGCAACGCAACAGTCTGAGTTCATTTTTCACGGCTTCATCTATGCTATCTAGTAGATGAAGTTTCTTGCATTCTCGTGACCCCGTTGGTTCCGCTTGCGCCTGGATACTCTCCCATTCAGTCTTCCAGCGCCAATAGTCTCTCCTATCCCCGCAGAACTTAGGCAAACTTATGGGTGTGAGCCTTATTTTGGGTCGGGCCCACTGAGAGCTGTTATCCCCCCTGGCGTACGCACCGGAGCCGGTATAAGGCATGTTACTCCTTTGTCCCATGCTGAGGTTGGTGGGCGGAGCAGCATGAACGCCCAGCGGTTGTGGAGTGCTGGCGTGGGTCGGAGTCCAAGCAAAACTGACCATGGGCTCACCTTCAGACTGTCGTGACCGCAGGGTGGGTTGTAATGACTGGGATGCACTGGGTACAGCAGCTGCTACATAACTGCTCGGAGGTGGACTACTGACGGTAGCAATTTGAGGAGTGCTGGTAATGATGCTTGCCCTGTCAGCGGGAATGAACGGGGGAGGGCTCGTGACGTACACAATTCCCTGCCCGTCAACGGGCGGAGTGACACCAGCTGACTGGACGTTGACAGGTGGGGTAGAACTAGCAAGGGTTACAGGTTGGGTTAAAGTGCTGTTATCAGGGGACGTAAGGCTGTTACTAGCTAGTGTGACAGGCCCACCGACAACTTTAACACCTTCCGCTTCTTCCTTCTTACCTCCGTCATCGTCGTCATTGTCTTTGTTCTCCCTGTCGTCCCTTCTCATGTGCTCATTATCGCGTCGGCACGTCCATTCATCCATCAGTTGCTCCTTGTCCTCTTTGAGTGATGAAAGGAGTGTCCATTTGTCCTTTCCGTGCGGCCGATAGTCTCTCCAAGGATACACAGTGCTTCTGAGTTCCTGGAGTTTTCTATCCAGTTTACTGGTCTCGACCCCTTGCTGCGCCCATGGCACTACTTTATCTTTCCCGAGTTCCTCAGCCCGATCAAACGTGGACTTGAACTGCATAGCAAGGGCATCTATGTCCGACGCTGCATACTTGGACCACAGCATATCCAAGATCTCGTCCTCGAGTTCAAGGAATTTTTGCTCACTGGTGTCTCTCTTTGCCAGGGCGTCCTGCAACTCACTGTCGTCGCCTGTCGAGTCTATTTGCCTCTGTGCTTCAATATAATCATTACTGGCATCAAGGAGACTATTATAATCATCTCTCAATCTTGTTAACTCTTCTGCTAAATCAACGTAAACGGCCAGCCTTGACATTAAGGCGGTTTACAACTGTCCAGATCTTCACTAAACTGCCTGCTACAGCTTAGTAAACTCCCCTCTGGAAGGGTTACCAGGACAAGTACGGCGGAAACAACTCGAGTTCTTTGAAGTTTAATTGCACGTTCTCATACAGTAAACATTCACACAGCTACGCTAGCTGTAACTCTAGTTAGGTTGTAAACCTGAAAGAAAACACAAAAACATAGCCCAACATTAACCACACATTGGTACAGCATTGCTTCATGTGACATTTATCGAAGTTTTGAGATATTAGCAACTTTAGCTCTTCACTTACCGACAAGGCGTACCAGTCCTGACAATAGTTGAAACGAAAATGAAACAGAGGGTTACGCCCCCAACGTGGCTACACTTCGTGACGAACTGCGCATACTCCACACACAGTCCCAACACACTCATATCCCAGCTTCTTGCATAGATCAATATGAGAAAACAATACTAATAATTAAGAACATAATTATAACATTATCACTCATAATAATATATATACAGAGCAATATCTTCACCCACTGGAAAGTTCTACATACGTTATGAACAAAAGAATACATTATGAACAATAGAGACAAAGAGAACAAAAGAGCATCTGGCAGAACAATGGAGCACGTGATACTAATATATTCGTATTAATATTCGGTCACACGCTAGAGTTCTAGTCTGACTCATAACTCAGACGCACGGCTTGTCATCAGCACATCAAATTTCTTTTTTTAAATGGCCAAGACGGCGGAAGGATTCATTTGTGAAGTGCCTGTGACTACGTTCCAAGAAGCCCCGTTATGGCATGCGCCTAAGAAACGTGTGTTGTATCTGCGTAGGACTCAGTTACCGCCATCCGATTCTCTTCAAGAGGAGTGGAACCTGGGATCATGTGGAACATTAGGCTACATTTTCAACTATAACGTCAGCGAACTCAGCTTTTATCATCTGGAGGTCGGTGAGTCCTTTGGTCCCACTACGCTAAAAACCAACCTCACATCTAACGATTGGGGAGTTTTGAATCTTGTGGTGACGCACTGTCTCAAATTGAAAAACGCCGCTGCAATTTCCGCTCTGTGGGGAGGTGAAACTGAATTAGAGATCAACGAAGAAGAACGAGAAGCGGGCGAGAATAAAGAGAACTTTCATCCAAACCAGGAGACAGAGAAGGGGTCCAACGTGCAAAAGACGTTCAGAGCTATTTGGGAGACTAAGAACATTCCTACAGGGAAATGGTATTACCGTGCAAGCTGTCATCTGAATGCCTTGGATGAACCTGTCGGCCATTTTGTCATCGAGCAATTCAACTCCGAATGTGGTGTGTTTCAGACAACGTTAAACGTTCCGGTCAATGCCTGGCTGATTTTGTTTGAAGAAGCAGCGTCCCGGATCACATCGCTGTTCCAGCGCAGTCGGTGTTGGAAAGAACAAGTCGTCCTGAAAAGAGCCCTCTCCTTTTCTTAGACCCTCACCCCACCCCACCCCCACCCTGCACCATAAAAAATATATATATACACTCTAGACTTAACCAGCGATGGATCAGCAATATAGAATGGTGCTGAAGGCCTTTAAGGAATTTAATGATAGTGAGTTCAAAAAATTTAAATGGTTCCTACAACAGCAGGATGTTTTAGAAGGTTATGCATCCGTCGCAAAGAACCGTTTGGAGAAGGCGGACAAATTTGACACAATAGACCACATGCGTTGTACCTATGGTGACAGATACATCATTGATGTAGCCATACAGGTTTTACGTAAGATTAAAAGGGGTGATTTAGCTGACCGTATAACACCTCCCTCTTTTTAAAAGCCCCGCCCCGCCTCCCCCTCTTAACCTTTAAATTCAGACATTAACTAGCAGACTCAAAGCCTTGAAGAATGGATATGCTTTCTGATGAAACCCTCGACGGTGCTCTTTCTAACCCTGGAACTAGCAGATGCGACGCTATGACTCAAACTGATGTCATCGACGGACCATTGTTGTCTAAATTCCTGAACACTCTGAAAGTAGCTACGCTTAGTTTACTGAGCGAGGTTATTCAGAGATTTCTAAAAGAATCCTGCTACGGATGTCAAACTGACCATCCGAGTCAGAAACATCATCCATGCTTGGACGTGCTACCTGACGATTTTTACCAAGAGAACTATGATGAACTGGTGAAGAGGCTCTGCAGGGAACGTTTCGTCCCCTCCATCCAGCAAGTGTTGACTTCGGAGGACATTGATGTGCCAGATTCGCAAGTACGTAGCGCTGCCGCAGACTATCTCGAGGAACTAAAATCGGCGGACAATATACAAGACACGATCACCGACGTCTACAGTGCGCACATTGCTGAAGATAAAGGCAAGACTAAAGAGTTGGATAAGGCTTTTGATTTTTGGCTTTCAGGACATTCAGAAAAAGACACGCAGGACTGATTGATAATGGGTAATCAGCTAAGAAGCTTTGTTAGAGTTGTAGAGGAGTATTTTTTAATTTCAGAGTTGCAGACTCTCATCGTTCAACATGTCGAAAACAAAGTAAATGGTAGGTGTAGCTCAGACCGTACGGTAAATAGACTAGAAGAGATTACGAACATTGTACGTACACAGACTCAATTCACCCCTTGGGAACTGGTTATGCAAGACATGACACGTTTAACCCTTGTACAGTGTTGGTACATTTTGGGCTAGTGCAGTGTAATTTTCTGTGTGCGCATTGTTATAAATGTGATATAAATGGTCAAATGGCGATGAATTTTGAAATTGGGTGGGGGATTGGGGCATATATCAAGGATTTTCACACTTCAGTGCCTCAGCTCATTTTTGGCCCCGGGAATCAAAAATGTTTACTGCATTTATGTTATATCCAGAAATGAATAGATAGATTCCCCATTGAAAACCACTATAAAGTGCAAAAAAGTGCTATTTTTGAGCTCCAAGACACTTTTTACAAAAAAGCATTTTTTTATGACTTCCTCCAGATATTTTGGACATAAGGCTTCAAAATTATGGTTTTTAATATTTTTCAGCAGATTGCAACATTTTCTCATGTATGGCATGCATCTATAAAGTGCAAAAAAGTGCTATTTTTGAGCTCCAAGACACTTTTTACAAAAAAGCATTTTTTTATGACTTCCTCCAGATATTTTGGACATAAGGCTTCAAAATTATGGGTTTTAATATTTTTCAGCAGATTGCAACATTTTCTCATGCATCTATTGCAATCAATTTAGCTGGTTTCTGTTTGTGCTGCATTATGGACCACTACAGCCCAATGGAATAAATAATTTCAGCTAAAATGGTGTTCATATGGATGTGTGTGTGTGTGTGTGTGTGTGTGCGCGCACACACACACACACACACACACACACAAGCAACTTGAGCTGTCCCCCCACCCCCCCACCAAAGCCCCATCCCGATGTGTCCTGATCATGCACATACTAGGCTAGACAGAGTCTGTTTATGACCTGCATCAGAATGACAGAATGCACCCTTGGCCGGTCAAGGAAATGGTCAATTACTAAAAACTGGCATTGAAAGGGTTGAAATTCTGAAAAGTAATGAACATTGAGACATGAGATTGAGCAAACATGAGATTGAGCAAAAAAGGAAAAAAAGATTCTCCCTCTATTGTTGTTGAGGCCAAAAATGGTTAGTACTTGCCCAGAAGGACTCACTCTAATTGCCCAAAAATGGTGAATTAGATGGTCTAAAAAAATATACAGTGCATTTTTTTTTTAAATTGTCACTGAATAAAAAGTAACAATGGAACAAAATAAATATTGGTAATAATCTTTTACATAGACCCCACTGTGATAATCCCACCCGAAAACATTCCCTTTGGATTATATTTTGTGCAGAGATTGTGGAAATCTGTAAAAGCAGCAAGTGAAACTGTTTATAGTCAAGACAAACTGGCTTATAATGGGTTACATTTCTGAAAATGAATAAATATTTTTGGTATGTATAGCTTCATCTGAAGGTAAAATGTTTGAAAGAAAAAAGAAAAAAGTTTTTTTTTTTTTTTTTACCATTCTTATCATTAGAAAAATAATTAGCCAAAACAGGACAATGGGAGGGGCATAACAATGAAGGGTAAGTATTAGTTAGCAGTGTACAAGGGTTAAGTGGATCAGTATCTGCAAAGTTTTGTAAAATAATTGAAAACATGCTTGTATTTAGTGCAACATTGAATGTGTTCCATCTAATTACTATTTACGCACTGTTTATCGACTCTGTGTGTTTCTGCATAAAACAGGAACAACGTGTGAATACCTGGCATGAATTACAAATATTGCATAATGATATTCGTTCTAAATATGGAACCACAGCTATGACTCAAGCCTTAAAGATCATCAAAAGTGTTTAGTTTACTATGTTTTAATGTATTACCGTTTTGTTTTAAAAATGTTTAGTCTTAGGATTTTTTTTTAACCTAGTTATGAATATTGTATATACAATATTCTTATGATTGAGTGTTTAGTTTACGATGATTTAGTGTATTACCGTTTTGTTAAAAAAAATAAAAAAATGTTTAGTCTTAGATTTTTTTTTTTTTTACCAAGTTATGATTATTGTATATACATGCTTTTTATGATTGAATGTTTTGTGATAAAATTTTCTATCACATAAAAAACAATAAAAACTATGAAAACGATGTAACTTGTCATTTGTATGAAAAACAATCTGAGGGAGAGATGGATTTGACAAGAGAAATGAAAAAATTGTATTACGATGCAGGACACAGTGGAAGTTATGGCGGTGTGATTAGATTACACAAAGCTGTTGAAAATGAAACAGGATCCAAAGTAGCTGTTGAAAAGGTTAAAGATTTCCTGGCTCAACAGGACGCATACACCCTGCATAAAACCGCCAGGATACATTTCCCTAGAAACAGAGTTTTTGTCTCAGGTCCTCTAAAACAGTTTCAGGCGGATCTATGTGATATGCAAGCTTTGTCAGAACATAATAACGGGTATAATTATTTATTGACCGTTATCGATGTTTTTTCCAAAAAGGCTTATGCAAGAGTGTTAAAGAAAAAAACAGGATCAGAGGTCTCTAAAGCCTTTGCCTCTATTTTAAAAGACACCGGAGCACCTAAAAAGTTACAAACAGACGCGGGCAAGGAGTTTTTTAACAAGAGTTTTCAGGCTGATGAAGAAACACAACATTATTCATTTTGCCACAGCCAGTGATCTAAAAGCCTCTGTGGTCGAGATATTAAACCGCACTTTGAAATGTAAGATGTGGAGGTATTTTACTGCGGAAAAACACCAGACGCTACCTGGGAGTCCTACAAGAATTGATGAAAAGCTACAATAACAGTTTTCATAATAGTATCAAAATGTCACCCAACGAGGTGACATCGGAGAACACTCGACAAGTTTTTCAAAACCTGTTTTCAAAACCTGTGCGTACTACTAAGCCTAAGTTCAAAGAAGGTGATCTGGTGAGGATCTCTAAACTACGAGGCGTTTTTGACAAGAAATATGAACAGAGTTATACCGACGAAACCTTTACAGTAAGCGAACGCATACCCCGCGTCCCCCCTGTGTACAAGCTGAAAGATTACGACAATGACACTATCGACGGTACGTTTTACGAACAGGAAATACAAAAAGTTAAGATGGAAAAGGTTCTCCGTCATCGTAATCGAAAAGGGGTTAAATATTCTCTAGTTCAATGGAGGAACTGGCCCGAGAAGTTCAACAGCTGGGTCAAAGCCAGTGACCTTAAAACCATTATGTAAACCTATGAACCTTCATATTAGGGTTAGGACATCAAACCCCCTAGCCATGGATCTAGCAAATAAGGATGGTTTCTATATAACCTTACCGTCCAACTCTAGCCGTAAAGTGTTTAAAAATAATACCAGTTCTACTTTCCGAGTAGATTTAGCTCAACACATCAATTTAGAGGGATCATGGCAGGTAGCCTTAATGGAAATTTCATACCCTTACACATGGTATAACATACCGTATGATGCAGCCTGGTTTGAACATAGACCATTACCTATAGAACCAGCCACAGAGAGTGTGATCGGCTTTCAAAGATTCACAGCCGGATATTACAGTAATCTACCGCAACTATGGAAGGAGCTCCATTTGGCTCTCAGAAGAGGTGACACAGATATTTATATAACCTATGACAATATTCAAAAGAGAATTGAATTTCAAGCAGGAGGTCAATTTCAACTGCGTGTTCATAAACCCTTCTGTTATGTGATGGGTATGAAGCCGGCAAAATGGTTTACTTTTACAGAGACTGTAACATCGCCCTATCCACCCGATATAAACGCTGGTTTTACACATCTGTACTGTTATTCAGATTGTGTTTCACACCAAATGGTTGGTGATGCTTACGCCCCTCTCTTGAGAACAATTCAGGTTGAAGGAACTTTTGGAGATACAATTACCCAGTGTTTTAACCAGCCGGATTATCTACCCCTAGCCAAAAAACATATAGAGACCATTTTAATTGAAATCAAGACGGACCAGAACGTGCCTGTAAACTTTACCTATGGCAAGACTATTGTGAAACTACATTTTAGACCTACACCGAAGATATAGGTGAGGGTGAAAAAATAATAAAAGAAAAGAAAAGAAAAGAAAAAATGCTAACCATGAATGATCCTAACAGGTTCGTGAGTTATTACGAAAGTCAAGTAGGTGGAGGTTTGGACGGATTTCACGGAGCGCCTGTAATGTATGGCCGCGGAATAGGATCCATTTTCTCGAAACTATTTCGTTTTGTATCGCCCTTAATGAAACGAGGATTTGCTTTGGCAAAACCCCATATCAAAACCGCTGCTCAGAACATTGCATCAGATGTGTTTGGCAGCGTCGCTAATAAATTCACGAGCAAGGCACGTGGTCAACAAGGACAAGAAGGTTCTGGCGTTATGATTTTAGCTAGGAGAGCTAGAAAGAGACCACCGGGGCAGCGTGTAAAAAGACGGAAATCAAAAAAATCACACTCAGTTAAAAGACGCAAGCCCGCTGGCAGGACCTATAACGCACGGTCCCAGGATATATTTTAAAAATGGCTCTTTTACATGAGAAATCACCTGAATGTAGCATGAGCCAGCTCGACTTGTTCCAAACGCCTATGACACAGCTGTCTATCGAAGAAAAACAGTATACAGAAATTAGACCAATCTCGGCCCTGACCGAAAATGGCCCTGTGGAATTTTTTTTAGCGGGGGATGGGGAAAAATACGTCGATCTAAATGAGACTCTGTTACATGTACGTTTGAAAATCACGATGCCCGACGGTTCTAATCTGCCTGCGGACGCTCGTGTGGGGCAGGTTAATTATCCCTTAAATACCATATTTTCACAATGTGACATAATTGTCGGAGACAGATTAATATCGCAGGCGAGCACAACTCATCCATACAGAGCCATGATAGAGACTTTGTTAAACTTTTCAGAAGATACATTAAAAAGTCAATTCACTGCTGGGTTATTTTACAAAGACACAGCAGGCTCAATGGACTCTACTCAAAATAATAACGGACCCAATAAAGGCTTTGTCAAACGAGCATCTTTCTGCTCAGAGTCGAATGAATATCACCTGTTGGGAGCGTTACATGCCGATATCCTGTTCTGTGAGAGGTTACTTTTGAACTTGGTGGATTTAAGAATCAAACTGACGAGAGGGAGTGATGCATTCTGTCTCATGTCGGAACCAAATGCTGATTACAGATTAAAAATACTAGGCGCCTCGTTGTTCGTTAAGAAAGCCACAATTTCACCGGCTGTTCGCTTAGGTCATTCCGCAGCATTGCTCAGAGGTAACGCTCTCTATCCGTTATCACGGGTTAATGTGAAAACATACTCCATCCCACAGAATTCACGGATATGTAACCAGGAGAATTTATTTTTAGGCGTTATGCCTAAATACCTCGTGCTGGCGATGGTTAATCATGAGGCGTTTACAGGTAAAACTAACTTGAACCCGTTCAATTTCGTACATAATGATGTAGAGTACATGGCCTTGTGCCAGGACGGTCGACAGGTGCCCTCCAAAGCGTTCCAGCCTCAATTTAACAACAACCAATCCGTTAGAGAGTTTTACAATATGTTTACATCGACGGGGAGACATCTCAAAGACTTGCCACTCTGTATCGACCGTGAGGATTTTCAACAAGGCTATGCTTTATTTGTGTTTAACTCATTCAGGGCCAGTTTAGGACTGCCAATATTTAGCACAGGCCAAAGATTTTCATAATTGTTGGTCATCTTTCAAGACCCACAGTAAATTATCTATTAGCATCAGAGTGATTTGCAATACCTCAAAATGAAGATGTACGTCTCTGGGTTCACCAGGAAAAAAAAAGTGAGCTTTTAGCATGTTCTGTACTCTACTTATAGCCATTTATATACACCCTGTTTTCCCCCAGAAGGTCTCCTTAAATAAATAGATAAACAGGAGAAAAGGCAATTTTTGTAAAAGGGCACAATCTCAGGCAGAACTCACTCTCAATTCTTTTATTTTGAACTGTATTGACATCAGACATGTAAATATTATTCGTTAGGACACAAATGACAAAAAAAATATATATATATATATATATATACACATGAAGTGCTTTTTTTTTACATTCAACAATACAGTTTACTCGGTGTGAGTGAGTGTGCAGACAGACAGACAGACAGACAGACACACCGACAGACAGACAGACAGACAGACAGACAGACACACACACACACACACACACACACACACACACACGATCCCCCTTTTAGATTTCTAACCCCACATAGGATAAGCAATAACCACGCCCTGTGGCGCTGGGATTGGCCAGGAGCAACACTGGAGGGCACGCAGCCCAGCGATTTCATGAACCAACTGAAAGATCTTGAGAAGGACAGCGGGCTGCTGTGAATGCCTTCTGCCCGCTGCTGCCTAGCTGTTCCTGTGTTTATTTTGATTTGTTCTGGTTCACCCGTCCTCGTCCATGTCTCCCTGTCATATCCTCTCTGCTATTTGATCGTTCCCGTTTTCCCCTCGGCTATTCAACACGTCCTCACCGCCCTCGCAAACTGATCGATCATTTCCTCATTCCTCCGATGATCAAACACATCTCTTGATTACTTTCTCCCGTTTTCTCCTGGCTGGCACAGAGGAAGGCGACTCCAGCTCGTGCAGCGCGCCGAGGGCGTTTCAATGGCGTTTCTCCTGTCTGCACAAGGAAGCGTTACCCGTTTTCTGCTTTTCCTCTTGCTCAATTTCAAAACAACAGCTGCGGTATGTGTTTGTTCACGTGTTGTCTTAGATGCTAGGGACCTGATACCATGTGACAGGCTGGGGAAGTGTTTTAACTATGCGCTGCACGAATAAAAACAAAAACACGTCAAACACGTCATTGGCCCTCTGGGCTATTCCTGATAACACGTCAAAGACGTCATTGGCCCTGAATGAGTTAATCTGAACCCTGACGAAGACACTACAGCTCTATCCCCTGTTTCTAGCGGTAATTTAAGATTGGAAATGAGATTCCGGGTCCCATTACCAAACACAACAACGCTGATTGTATACGCTTGTTATGATTCAATCTTGGAGATAAACTCAAAACGTCAAGTGTTAGTGGATTATTACTAAATCAGAAACATGAATAATCATCAATTAGAAAGTATTTTACACGATTTAATAGGTGATATATTCTGCGGTGTGTGGGCCTCAGATGAGTTACCGTTAATGCAAAGATCATTTAGACGTCCGGCTTATTTTATAATAAATACAGACCCTCGCCACAAACCAGGCCTGCATTGGTTAGCTATAACACTGGAGGCTGACGGTGATGCAACGTTTTTTGACAGTTTTGGTTACCCTCCAGATTTCGAATATTACCCCGAATCCATCTTACATTTTCTGGAGGCCAATTCTAAAAACTCTATCATATACCATAACAGAAGACTACAGCAGACTCTATCGAGTGTATGCGGAGAACATTGTGTGTACTTTTTATGCCGTAAAGCTTGCGGTCTATCGTATGATAAAATACTATCTTTGTATGGTGATGACGAGATGAAGAACGACAATATGGTGTCAGATTTTGTGAAAAGATACACACGCTGTATACGTTATCATCGCGCCGCTGTTTTTAATCAGTCATCCTGTTCTTTAAAAATGATTAAAGAGTGTCAAAGGTCTGATTGAATAGTTTTAGAATGCTTTTTTTTTCTTCTTCTCATTAGTCATGCGTTGTTAGTGTGGGTTGTTGATGTTTTTTTTCCCTTCTTTTTTCTTTCTGTGCTGTAATGAAAACTGATGCTCGTAGTATTTTTTAGAAACATACATTTTTTATTTTATGAATGTTCAAACATAAATTATGAATAAAAAAGTGTTCTTTCATTGAACAAAGAAAACAAGTTTTGTTGTGTTTTGTTGAATCTTATTCAAAGCCACTGAGGAGATAGTAACATCTTCGCACGTCCGGGAGTAGTTGTATAGGGTCGGTGCTATTTGAAAAATAAAATAAAAGGATTTTTCTAGGTGGGCGTGTTTAGGGCACTACGTCATCAAAGGGGCGTGGCTTCTGTTTTGTGAAAAGTCCATTTTTCAGTAGTTCCTCAAAAAGGGCACTTATTCATTTCGCCCTGTGTAAATCACTTTCTTGTGAAAAGTCAATTTTTCAGTAGTTCCTCAAAAAGGGCACTTCTCCATTTTAACCTGTGTTTAAAGCCATTTTGAGCAAAAAGGCTTTAATTCGCTACTCTCAAAAAAGGGCAATTCTGCATTTTCCCCTCATAGCAGCAGCTCCCAGCAGTAGCGTTTTTTTTTTTTTTAGCAATTTAATTATCACCCCCTATCAGCAGAGCGTTGCAACATGATGTTTTTTTTAACACAGGGGCAAAAGTTTTAACCATAGACAAATGTAATTATGCCATTTAACAACTAGTTGTTAAATGGATCACGGTATACCGCATCACGCGTCTGTGTCACGACTGGGGACCCCCACACTCATCAATGACGCAACTACAGGAAGCCCCCCTCGCCTTTATAAACCCAGCATGTCAGCCGACGACGAACACACAGCCTTGTTGTTTATTTTCTTGCGACCATCGCATCAACAGCATTTTTTATCTCGGCCAAATACATTTGGCCCATTTTAGGAACTGAAACTAGTATTTTGTTAACAGCGGCGACCATTTTCACTGTCTACAGATTCCTCTGCTTGCTCATGTATTTCTCTGACTCACCCATAGAGACCCAGGCTTCCCCTGCCAGCCCATCCCACCCCATCCCCCACGTTTTATCACTTCCGTTTTAAATAAACTTGTTTGTTTTTGACCGTCAGGTGGGGCGTTCCCGACAGCACGTAACGCCCCTTGAAAGCTACGAATAGCGGCGAGATCAGGGGGCGTTCCCGGCAGCACGTAACGCCCCTTGAAAGCTACGAATAGCGGCGAGATCAGGTGGGCGTTCCCGGCAGCACGTAACGCCCCCTTGAAAGCTATGATTAGCTGCGAGTGAGCACACATTTTTCCTCCCATGCCCCCTTATATCCTTTGCGTGCCTGTCAAGGACACAGACCTAATATTTTTTATTTTTTATTTTTTGTCCACCATTCAAATATTCCATAATTGCATGTTGTGCATGCAAATATTCCATAATTGCATGTTGTGCAGGCTATCTTATACTAATGTATTGCTTGCAAGGATGAGGTTAGGCGCGCTTCCACCCGAGACAGCCCAAGAGGCTGGTCCGGTGCTCTCAGAGAATGGGCAAGTATAAACTTGAAAAAACACTTTAGGTCCAAAGAAAAACCAAAGTAGGCCACTGGAGCACACGGATCCTTTTTGAAAAAAAATTATTGAAAAACTAACGTTTCGACGCCATGCGTCTTCATCAGAGTTGTAGAACAATGAGTACACTTTTCATATTTATAACCTCCCTGTAATCAAAGCCAATCCAGTCCAGGCTGGAGAGGGGGGGGGGGAGGTGAGAACAAGCTTAATTGACAGAAATGATAATTAATTTAGAGTAATAGTCTACAAGAAACCAAATACATTTTCCATAGACAGATTTACAGTGATATGTAAATAGTAATGAGTTAATCACAATAATAATAAAACCCCCATAAAAGCCATCAACAAAATAAAGTTTTATTATAAGGATGGGAGAGGGATAGGGAGTGATGGGAGGGACCATTATGTGCAGGACGGCGGGGTTTCCACCTGGAGTTAAAAGGAGGAGAAACTATGTCAGTCAGTGTAAGCTCCAATTAACAATGCACAATTAAAAGATAATTCAGGTCTACAGCAATAAAAATAAAAAACCTACCCATCATACATTTGAGAAACATACGAAAACAACCATCAATTAAAACATAGTTATACAAAAGACATATAGGAAATGGGCATTACTTTATATACCCTGAGACTAAAGGAAACAGGTGAGGTTTAATTCCTCATTCAGACCTAAAGGTTCAACTGTGTTCAATTGTGTAATCCAAAACGCTTCTCTGCAAAGTAGTTTTTTTTTTTTTTTTTTTTTATTATGTATACGTCATCAAAGGGGCGTGGCTTCTGTTTTGTGAAAAGTCCATTTTTCAGTAGTTCCTCAAAAAGGGCACTTATTAATTTCGCCCTGTGTAAATCACTTTCTTGTGAAAAGTCAATTTTTCAGTAGTTCCTCAAAAAGGGCACTTCTCCATTTTAACCTGTGTTTAAAGCCATTTTGAGCAAAAAGGCTTTAATTCGCTACTCTCAAAAAAGGGCAATTCTGCATTTTCCCCTCATAGCAGCAGCTCCCAGCAGTAGCGTTTTTTTTTTTTTTAGCAATTTAATTATCACCCCCTATCAGCAGAGCGTTGCAACATGATGTTTTTTTTAACACAGGGGCAAAAGTTTTAACCATAGACAAATGTAATTAGGCCATTTAACAACTAGTTGTTAAATGGATCACGGTATACCGCATCACGCGTCTGTGTCACGACTGGGGACCCCCACACTCATCAATGACGCAACTACAGGAAGCCCCCCTCGCCTTTATAAACCCAGCATGTCAGCCGACGACGAACACACAGCCTTGTTGTTTATTTTCTTGCGACCATCGCATCAACAGCATTTTTTATCTCGGCCAAATACATTTGGCCCATTTTAGGAACTGAAACTAGTATTTTGTTAACAGCGGCGACCATTTTCACTGTCTACAGATTCCTCTGCTTGCTCATGTATTTCTCTGACTCACCCATAGAGACCCAGGCTTCCCCTGCCAGCCCATCCCACCCCATCCCCCACGTTTTATCACTTCCGTTTTAAATAAACTTGTTTGTTTTTGACCGTCAGGTGGGGCGTTCCCGACAGCACGTAACGCCCCTTGAAAGCTACGAATAGCGGCGAGATCAGGGGGCGTTCCCGGCAGCACGTAACGCCCCTTGAAAGCTACGAATAGCGGCGAGATCAGGTGGGCGTTCCCGGCAGCACGTAACGCCCCCTTGAAAGCTATGATTAGCTGCGAGTGAGCACACATTTTTCCTCCCATGCCCCCTTATATCCTTTGCGTGCCTGTCAAGGACACAGACCTAATATTTTTTATTTTTTATTTTTTGTCCACCATTCAAATATTCCATAATTGCATGTTGTGCATGCAAATATTCCATAATTGCATGTTGTGCAGGCTATCTTATACTAATGTATTGCTGTTAGGCATAGCAAAGTATTCTGGGTATTCCCAAGGCTATTCTGTAGATTCCCTACGCGCAACACACACACGCACGCACACACACACACACACATACACACACACACACACACACACACACACACACACACAGCCAGCCCCCAAACACAGCCACAAACATAGCGCGCGTTAGATTGTGGGCTATGTGTGGGCAGTTTCTCCATCTCAGATTCTTCCCCATGTTTTTCCCACTCTGGATCCAATTGTGATGTGACATCACCATGATAATTTTGATATTGTCTGATTGGCGGAATGAATTAAATATGATCAATACAGATTGAGGTGGATTGAATAGCTACAGACATTGAATAGCTACAGACTGTTTTCCAATTGAATTGAAAAACGATTGAATACAGACTATGGTGTATGACTATGCCGTTTACCCGTCTCTCAACCAGACCAGAGTTTCCCAGCATGCACTAGT
This sequence comes from Poromitra crassiceps, assembly GCF_964638095.1. Taxonomy (NCBI): domain Eukaryota; kingdom Metazoa; phylum Chordata; class Actinopteri; order Beryciformes; family Melamphaidae; genus Poromitra; species Poromitra crassiceps. The sequence goes on from NC_139626.1 coordinate 73,791,734, forward strand.
GTGTTTCAACACTGTGTTTTTGGAGATTACTTATGTGCTACGTTAGTTATGTTATATGGCAGTAAAATGCCACTGAATGATCAAATTGATATAACTTGATTTTTTATTTAACACCAGCGTTAGTTTGTTGTTTATGCGTATGCAATAACGGATGCGTTATTATATTTACTGGCTATGGTTATTTCGAACCCCACATAGGTTACGCCAACCTATGTGCCCTATCAGAGTTTGTTACGTTATTGTACAGTACAATAAACAAAACAACACGATAGCATCAGCTGCATCACTATACGTGTGAGCGTAAGTATTAATGGTTTGCAACTTGTTTGTGTTGTACAGCATTTGGTTCAAACATATGGCGACATTGAAGCAGTGTTAGCTTAGCGCTAGCTAGCTAGCATACACTACGATCTGTGAATAGAATTGGCCTGGTCTTGGTCGATATGACCAAAAATTTATATAACGTTACAGTAGCATGGACCCCTCTCGTTATGACAACCCAGACCCCGGATATCCGTGACCTATGGGTATTATTTCAAAATATGGAATATGGAACGTGAACAAACATCTTAGCAACCCAACAAACCCATTGTTTTTATTTTTCGTATTTTTATATGATTATTTTAATAGTTACTAACTATTAATAGTAACTAACTAGTCCTCCACACAGAATTGGTTAATTTACTGTGAGACTTTATGTTTTGTAGACAAGCACCAATTATATATATATATATATATATATATAATAATAATAATAATAATGGTATATAATAATAATAATCTTTGTAATACAATTGTTATAAAATTTAAATGTATATCACACTTATAATATGCCAACAATAATAGTACCAGTCTAAATAACATAACTTAATTCAACTTTGACAGGGTTAGGGTTAGGGTCTACCATTTGGGCTAGTGGTTGAGATAGATACAACTCTTTGTTGTCCCAGGAAGTAGCTACTATACTGACTATAGCCAGTAATATGTAATATGTACAGATGCAGCCAGCCAATCTGAGACCCATTGCCCCGCGTCTGTCGTGCGCGCAACGCGCGGCAGTGCTGCGGTGGGAATATTTTTTTTTTTCCCTGGGAAGTCCACTTCTGTTTTCACCCACCAGGAGGTGCAAAAACACACCGTCTGATTAGCTTTCTGAAAGACTGACTTCGCCCTGTGATTCGCCTGCCTCTCAGAGCAGTCCACCGTCAGTAGCCTAGTACACAGGAAAAACTGGAGGGTATTTTTCCCAGAGTAAATATTATTTTCCTCTCAAATAGTAATATTTAATCCTTTTGGAGCATAATTATTACCTGCAGGCAATAGAGTGAGCGCAAAGTTCCAGACAAAATTATATTGGAGTAAACAGCATGGTCACGCCTACTAACGCCCACTTTATTTCCGATTCGGTCGCCATTTTTCTCCCCCTATAGCCTACAGTAGCGTTAATATGACGGACATAATTAAGCAGTTGGGAAGCCCTTTTCTTCACTTGATGGATCAAATGCCAGGTAAGTTTATTACTATTGATTAACATGTGTCAGGTTAAACTGATTTGCAACATTACAGGTAGTAGTAGTTACCTACATGTAATGCTAGCCATCTGTTGAACAGGCTGGGCTGATAACATGCTAACGCTACGTTAGCATGCTAACGCTACGTTAGCATCGGACTGACTAATTAAACCTCTTTGTAGTGGTTTATCGACAGTAAGTTATTAACGCCAGGTGGGTCGGTGCAACACGAGTATTAAATTGCTAGCGGACTTTGAGACACGTGTGTTTTGCTCTGAACAGAGCGTGGGTAGGCGACTTTTGTTGCAGTTTTGTCACGTGTGGTTGACTGAGTCTATTACAGAGGACTGTAGGGTGACAGTTTTACTAGCGGCAGATGGACATAAATGTTAATTTGACACACTGGTCGGTCCAACGCCTGAACGGAGAACTGCACTGGGTTGACTAACGTTTTACTAACGTTAATGCCCACTGCAGCTGTGTCTTAAGTTAGGGTGTAAAGTCCACACTAACTGCTACGTTCAAACTAGCTTACGTTTCAACTTACGCACAGCTGGTGCAACCCACTGCAGAAGCGTGTATTGCATGGTGTACACAGCACTGTGGTTCCCAACCTTTTTTGTCTTATGTACCCCTTGAGCTGTTTTTCCATGACAATAGTACCCCTCACTCATGCGTGTTGATGATTACATACAAGTAAATCTATACAAAATATATGTTTCACTGAACTGCCGGTGTTTGGGCTTTTTAGTTGTTGTTTTTTGCCATTATCAGTAGCAGAACAGTGTAGCAGTTGACACTTGCCAGCAGAACTAGTTGCGGCACACACATCACATTTTAACAATGGGCTTATGAAATGACTTGGAATATATATATATTTATTTATCATTTTGGAGGTAAAATGTATTCCCCAATCATTCCAAGTACCCCCTGCAAGCTGCTCAAGTACCCCTAGTAGGTACAGTACTGTATGTGAACTAGTAACTGTTAAAATGACTAAATTGCTGTGTATATTTGTGATAATGCAATTGAAATGATCATTTATTAATTTATTTGCCATCAAGGATGCAGGCTGTACGAGAGAAGTTCCAAGAGCGCCAGAAGTGGCAGGAAGGCACGCTGTACAGGAAGCTGGGAAAAATGGTAGGGCTGTCCCAGAGTCTATTTTTCAAATACAAATAGACTCTCGGTTCCCAGATTGATTCAAACATAATATTTTGAATGCATTCCCCCCAGCTGGAGAAGCCGGATATAAGCTCTTATTCTAACAGCTGAAACAGTGTCTGCGTGAGCAGTGCGTGTGCGCTGCAGAACTGTTTTTAATTTTGGCCCCCATGTTAACAGGTATATCTTGTCTGCAGATTGAGCAGGATTTCACTCTGATGTCTCAGAGACGGAGAGAAGCCAGAGCAAGCCGCCGAAAGCCACGTCCCCGCCGACAGCAGAGGAGGAGCAGTGAACCGACACACACTATATCTACTGGCCTCATTGCCGTTACTGGGAAAGGCTGGAGCCTTGTTACGTTAATCTGCATTCTGCAATCACAGTATTGCAGTTTTCTTACTCTGGGATTCGACACCCGTACTCACCAGCCTTTCTCTTTTTAAAGGCCGCCTCTGAGGGAGCGGACGGCGGCGGAGCGGAGACGGAGCCAGAGCGCTGTGGGTCAGCGGATCGCCTGAATGCTGGTGCCCGCGTCTGTTTTCACACGGCTCGCGCTCCTCTCATCCCCCACTGCACGCCCGTTCATACCGAGACAGCTGTCTCACCCAGCGGGAGGAGGCAACTCCGCCCGGCGGGCAAGCTGTCAGACAGGGCATACAGTAGTAGCCTATAGGCTACACTCATGGTCCCTCTCTCGTCACAGTGTGCGTGCGTGAAAATATGATCGTTTCCAGCTAAGCAACACCAAATAATAGTGTCGAGTCAAAGATCTGTGAGAGACAGACAAAAGTGTAGAGAAAGAAGCATTTCTAAATTGGGATAAAACTGAAGGGAAGGGGAGGCAGAAAAAGACGTGAGGCTTTCTCTAGAACAGTAGGCTATTTACAAAGCTATTGAAAAGCTCAGCTTTGCAAATGTTATAGGCAGCTAAAATTAGTGCATGTCAGCAATTTGAAATTGAATGTGACGTTCCCAATTCTATATATTAAATTCTAAAAAACTACCCTCAACATTTGGGAAGGCTAAGCCACACAACTAGTTCGTTATAATCGAACATCATGCTTTGAAGGCGACTTTACGATGATGAGGACGGTGAGGACTCAATCACAGCAGATATCCACTGATAGCCTACCACGCAGATCTTACAGGCACAGGCAGCAAAACCCGACGCGCTGATAGAAAAATCTCCATGGACGTGCCGCGCTGCGCTCAGGCCTCGCCCCCCGCCCCCCCTCGCTTCCCACAAAGAAAAGTCTACCGTAAAAAGAAAAATAACTCCCAATTAATTTAGCTCTTTTTTGTTTTTATTTCCCAAAATGTTTCAGTGCGAACTTCAGTGCAGTCATAACTGTGAAACAAAATGTGCATTTGTGAGGCTTTGTTATAGTATGTGAACGGAAACGCACTCAACACACATTGGAGGTGGAACTAGAGATAGAGTGCTTTTGTTGTACAGGAAGCTGGGGAAAATGGTAGGGCTGTCCCAGAGTCTATTTTTCTGCTCTACCGCCTGAGCCACAGCCGCCCCTGCATGTACACGTCGTTTTTAACAATGGAACAGACGAACTCTTGTTACTTTTCACATACAGTATAGTCACGCCGAGGGACTTCACAAATAGTCAACATAAGACGCTTTGGATGTCACATTCATAAATTTATGTCACCTGAAAGAAGAATATTTTTGTGTTTCTACATTGTTTTTCAGAGCCTGCCTGTAAGCAGTGTCGTCCAAAGCAAAAAGAGTGGCAAGATGGTCTCAAAGCTCTGAGGGAGCGGACGGCGGCGGAGCGGAGACGGAGCCAGAGCGCTGTGGGTCAGCGGATCGCCTGAACGCTGCTGCGGTACTGTGGGCGGCTGGTCGGACCCCGCCCGGGCGTGGAGGACACGTCGGCCTGGCTGGCGTCAGCCAAGCACCTCTTACAAGATAGAAAATATACCAGGGACCCCCTCATTCTGATTTGTGATTTTGGGCTAAGCTTAATTGTTTCCACGGTAACATGCTTGACTTTTAAATTGATAGGTTTGTTAGATTAGAATGTAATCCATGAACAATTTTAGATTTAAAGCATACAATATTTTCATTGAACTACAGTATGAAGCTTTTGCAACAACAGAACTTTTTTTTTTTTTTTCCCTGAAAACTTTTTAACCAATAAATGGTATTTATATTTGGGAAAAGCTGCTTCTGTCTCTGTCCTTGGGTATTTTAAACTGCTCTCCCTTGTGCCGAACCTCCATTGTATATTTGAGTCTATTAAGTTCCTAGGCTCTAGCCAAAAAAAACCTAGGTGGCGTTGTCAGCAAACACCACTAAACCAGGCCACACGTTCAGTTCTGCTGAAGTGGGCAGGAAATCAACCCACAGATCCTTTTGATTGTACAAATGTGACCGTTTTGACAGAACTATGGTGTGATGATGCATGTTTTAGCACTGTGTGAATTTGGTCACTTTTCGTATGTGATCTTTCAGAAGATGCCAAACGATTTCGATTGGATTCAAATCAGGAAAGTCTATATTGAGTGAAATCTAATTCTGTGCTGTGTGTGCGTGCCCTTTGTGCGGGGGGGGAGGGGGGGGGGGGTGAGTGATGCATCTAATTAGCTGATCACTGTATGCTGTTAGAATAGCAGTCAAACCAGTTCTGAAAGGTAACAGTTGTCCTGCTTCCCCCCACAAATTTCATTCTTGAGGCTGGCAAGAGGTCCATGTAAATTAACCACTCAACAGTTGATGTCGCAATGTGCATGCACGTGGTCTAAATACGCTGCGCTGATTTGCTCAATGGATTTTTCGGCTTCCGCAAACAAACAGCTGTGGTGCTTGTTGCTTGTTGTCTTGGAAACATGAACTTTGAGCGCTTCCTGAATGGGTCAACCAAGGAGCAGGCAAAAGTGGCTTTGCATGTTTTGTTTTGTTCTAAGTTGTAAACAAAGGAAACAGACTGCACACTCATAACTCCTATGCAAGCAAATGTCCATCTGTTTAAATTAATTGTGTATGATTTTTTTTTGCAGGAACACTGACAATATCAGATGGTAGTGGGCAGGAAATCAACCCACAGATCCTTTTGATTGTACAAATGTGACCGTTTTGACAGAACTTGGTGTGATGATGCATGTTTTAGCACTGTGTGTGTGAATTTATGGCACTTTTTCTGGGTTTAGAAAGCTTCTTCTGTGACAAAGCATTTGATATACAGATGTCATAAGAGTTGTGACGATTCAAGCTCATTTATTGTTCCATATTAACTAAGGGTTAAGTAACAATGACAGAGCTTTAAAGACATTGGAATATCTATCAATGGCTGATGTTAGATAATCTATAATCCTCTAACAGCCTGGAAATATATTTGGCAGATGACATACAACAGCGTAGTCACTATAATGTACATGTAAGAGTGACCCGATACAGTAAGCTGGTCATTCTGAAGACACCTCAAAACCTACTTCGATACTTGATATCTGAAAGTCTATGAACCTAGATCAGGGGTGGGAAACATTTTTTTCCAGAGGGCCATACTGACTTACATACAGTATAAAGTAAGCAAAGCACATTGGACTGATAACTGCCAACACTCCTGATTTTTTGTGCGGGTCTCTCTCTCTCCCGCTGTGATTGGTAATTTCTCCTGTTAATCTCCTGATATCATAGTGATACAAATCAAATGGATGTAGCAGATTAGATTTATTAATGTGATGCTGTCTTTTATTGACTTTTTGTGGGTGGTTCTGTTTTCCTTTGAGGACGTTGGATGCCGCATTTTGCCCACGTGTGTTATATACCTGCATATAAAACAGAAGAAGTCACTTTTTAATCTCATACACTGCAGTGTTTAGCAGAGCCCTGCCCAGTGCCCACAGAAGTTTACTTAAACTCTATAATTATTTTATCTTCATTTATCTACAGACCAACATTTACAGTATAGATTCTCTTTCACATTTGACCTATTTCCCTGAGTTGGATTAATAAAGTTGTTGATCAATTGATTGACTGACTGAATGATGGTGGTTCATGTACTGTATGCATAGGCTAGTGACAATGAATAGATACCAGGGGAGAAATCTAACTAGGCTACTCATACAGTAAATCCTCCTATTTCAGGGTGAAAAGTTTGGCTGTCAGCTAAAGGTGACTAGTCGGTATTAATACAGTATTGTGACTAGCTTTTCGGATGTTAGGTAGTAAAGATCTGAATGTATATCAACCTAAAAGCTAACATCTCCCCACTGTCATAACGAGATGGGTCCATGCTACTGTAACGTTATATCAATTCGAGAAAAACTAGCTACTGTACAGTAGTTAGAAATGGCTGCAGGCCAATTCTAGATTCTATTCACAGATCGTAGTGTTTGCTAGCTAGCTAGCGCTAAGCTAACACTGATTCAATGTCACCATACAATATGCTTGAACCAAATTAAAACTTAACGCCCACACGTATAGTGACGCAGCTGCAGCTATCATGTTGTTTTGTTTAGTGTACTGTACAATAACGTAACGAACGTAACGAACTCTGATAGGGCACATACTGTAGGTTGGCGTTAACCAGACAGTATATAACGCATCCGAGATATAAACGTTATGAATATAGCCACGTTATAAACAAACTAACGCTGGTGATCCGTATGGAAACATTGTTACTCGAAATGGTTAAAAGTTATATCAATTTGGTCATTCTGTAGCATTTTACTGCCATATAACATAACTAGCAGCTATGTTAGTAAGCCACATAGGACAACTAGCGCTGAACTGGAAGAACAAATACGTTTGCGTGGACTGTGACCCCGCAGCTTGAAACTGCTGCAACAGTGAGAGACACATTATGGTACTATGAGGGCCCCTAGTGGTTGAATGCCATTATTCACATCTCAAACCATCTCAAAAACGTCACCGCATCGTCAAGCACAAAGTAATGAAAAAAATCTGTCACGACGGGAGTGGCTGCATCTGTAATATATTATGTAATGATATTGGCTGGGGTTTCCCAAAAGCTTCGTAGCGCTATGAAGCTAATTTAACCCTTCTTAACGCCCATCAGTGCACAGAAGGTCAAGATAACATGTCTCACTTGCTGGGGATGACGTTTGGAGTGTTTTGTTTGGTTATAATGTGTATGCGTATGAAGATTGGAATGTTTTGTTTGGTGATAATGTGTTTGCTTATGAAGATTGGAGTGTTTTGTTTGCTTATGTGTTTGCTTATGAAGATTGGAGTGTTTTGTTTGGTGATAATGTGTTTGCTTATGAAGATTGGTGTGTTTTGTTTGGTGATAATGTGTTTGGTTATGAAGATTGGAGTGTTTTGTTTGGTTATAATGTGTATGCGTATGAAGATTGGAATGTTTTGTTTGGTGATAATGTGTTTGCTTATGAAGATTGGAGTGTTTTGTTTGGTTATGTGTTTGCTTATGAAGATTGGAGTGTTTTGTTTGGTGATAATGTGTTTGCTTATGAAGATTGGTGTGTTTTGTTTGGTGATAATGTGTTTGGTTATGAAGATTGGAGTGTTTTGTTTGGTTATAATGTATTTGCTTATGAAGATTGGTGTGTTTTTGTTTGGTTATAATGTGTATGCTTATGAAGATTGGAGTGGTGAGTACAAAGAAAAACTGGTAAAAGAGCTCATCAAAATGGCAGGCCAATGTCTACACCTCTGGTGGTTCAAAAACAAGATATTTTATGGAAATAAAATGGAAATCTAAGATGTTGTATTTGTGTTGTACATTGTAGTCACATTCAGAAAACATCCAAAACATTTGTCTTGTAGCCAATTTCTAACAATTTCTAGCCAGTGAATTTACACAAGCACTTGAGTGAAACTCACGTGAATTCAATGTGAACATGCATAAACTGTGATTGAATGAACGCAGATTGTCAGATTTGTATACAAAACCCTTATCCTGATGGCTGCAGGGGTCGTCTGTACCACTAATGTTAACCAATATGTGTAAATGTGTTACAACATTGGGGCTGGTCTCATAGACCTGGCACAAAAGTACATGCATCACGTATGCTGCATATATCCATATATGCCTCTACCGTATGGGTTAGTCATAATAGTCAAACATGGTTTTTCATGTTCTGACTTGCTGAAATGTGTGCTGCATATATACATGCTAGTTACTCATAATAGTCAAACATGGTTTTCATGTTCTGATGTGCTGAAATGTTTTACACGTCACGTAAAACAGTTTTTAAAACAGTTAATTAGCCTACACAATGTGTAATTTCAGGTTATTGTAAGTTATTGCATAGTTGCAATCTTTCATACTTGCATACTTACAAGTGGGTTGTTTTTAATGGCATGTGATTTGCGGTTCTAATTACCCAATGTGTAATTTCAGGTGATTGTAAGTGTGTCATACATACCTACAAGCCTTCATATCAGTTGTCTGTGTCAATGATTTTCTGTACCTCTTGGTCATCATTGTCTTTGTCAGGCTTAGAAGCAATGTCTAAACAGTAAACAGTTTATGACAAGTGGTGGCAGCATGCTATGCTACTACACAAGACGTGTTATGGTACATAAATAATATGTAGCGTGTAATAATCTGTAGAACTCTACTCTGTCATTATTTTTACATTTGACTTTGAGAACTATGATGAACTGTTAGTCAGTACTCTGTACTGATGTACAAAAGTGACAAGATTGAGGTTGTGAAATCTTCAACCGGAATAAAAAACTGGATATAATATAACTGAATCAGTTAGGCCAAACTATTATCAGTCAGGTCGGTAATGACCGGGGGAAATTATATGAGTATTGTCCATTGTGTGTATGATACAACTTTGTTTATCATTCTGCCCCCTCACACTATACAGTCTGTATTTAACTCAACACACTGTACCTGCCCCTTGACCTCGGAGGGGCTCTTCTGTCAACGGGCCTGATAGCAAGGTGTGGTGATCACAAGCATTGTCCTAAATATTGTGGTAAATTAAATTGGTAAATTGGTTAAGCAAAGCAAGTAATGCTTTTGCAATGTAGATTTAGCTATATATTAACTATAAAGTATAGATGATTGTTTTGCCCACATTATCAAAACAAATGTACAGCATGTTAAAGTATAGATGATTGTTTTGCCCACCTTATCAAAACAAATGTACAGCATGTTAAAGTTTTAAATAAAGTCAAGTCAAGTCAAGTCAAATCCAACAGGTCTTAATGTCAATTAATTTAGCTTTAATGTCAATTAATTTAGCTTTAATGTTTTTTTTGAAACACACACACACCCACACATTGACCCCTCTCATATACGTAACTGTCTATAACTGTACATATATTCCTTTCACACACTTTTCAAAATAGACACTCTTTCATATTGTGATTCATAGTGATTCTTGTTTGTTTTATGTGATCCCGGTTTTTAAGCAAACCGGATCCAGTTTCCTTGTATGTGTACATCCTGTACAAGGTACATCCTGTACAAGGTACATACTACATTGGACTCATTGATTCACAGATGTATCAAACAAATGTATGTTTTACTGATACAAATGACCAAATTACCACAAATTCAACATGTAATGCCATTTTCTCAATATTTTTGGTCAAAACATTTGGTGTGACCCAGATCAGTCCTTGTAACGAGGACCTTGTTATCACTGGTGTATAGCCAGACTTGGCACATTGGATGTGACCCAGATCAGACATTGTAATGAGGACCTTGTTATCACTGGCGTATAGCCAGACTTGGCACATTTGGGGTGCCTCAGGTCAGTCCTTGTAATGACTTGATCAAAAAATATTACAGACAATATATATAGTTAAGTGACTAATTCACTAATACAATTGTAACATCTTGTATAATATATTCAAAGTATTGTTAATTGTTAATTATTATCCAAATACTGTAAATACTGTAAATACTGTAAATAAACTAAACTAAAACTAAAACTTGGAACTTGTACTGTGTGTTAATTTAATGTGTTTTGAAACACATACCCACACATAAAATCTCAAGTGAGATTTTTGAGAGAAAGAAAAAAGAAAGCCGCGCCCCTTTCTACCGGAAACCCTGTCCCTAGGGGCGGGACCCCGCAACTCTGGGGTGTTTCAGACAACGTTGAACGTTCCAGCATTACTTGCTCTGCTTTTTGTTTGAAGAAGCAGCGCCCTGGATCACCCTACTTTAGTAGCTAGAATAGTTATTTCCTTTGTAGTTCTTTGTGCTGCCCCAGGTACAGACATACACCAAAAATACACTCTGGACTTAGCCATGGAACGCCAATTTAGAGAGGAGGTGGCGGCCTTGAAGGATTTGGATGATAATGAGTTCAAAAAATTCAAGTGTTGCATGTTACAGCCAAACTTTCTGGATGACATTCGAACCATCCCAAATAACCGGTTGGAGAATGCTGGCGTCCTGGAGACAATAGATCACATACGACAAACCTACGGCGACAGATACACCCCGGGCATAACCGTACATGTTTTACGGATGATCAAAAGGGGCGATTTAGCCGAACGTTTAACAGGACCCAATTTTTAAAAAGCCACGCCCTCCATCTTACTTTTTGTTCACATTTGTTCTCTAACAAATTCCGGTCAGCGCCATTTTTGATGATCTCCTCCCATAGCCCTACGCCACGCCCTTCCCTAGACCTAGCTCCTCCTCCTCATCACAACATAAGGATAAAAGAGACGGGTTCAAAAGAGACTCATACCATTTTACACAATAAAAAAGACAGATATCATCATGGAGACCCCGTCGCCGTCACCATTGTCCTTCATTACAGCTCACAGCCACTCTGATTCGGGGGATGAAGAAGAAGAGTTGCACCGTCTGATGTACGGATGGTCCCCGTCGTCGTCACCATTGTTCTTCATTACCCCACCTACCTCGACTCCTTCCTCACATCCTTCCTCACCGAAAGACCTTCCTTCTCCTCTGATCTCACCCCTGACTCTGGATCAACCAGATGGACTGCTCAGTTTTACTTTTCTAAACATTATAAAAGCCTGCAGCAGCACTCTGCTCTGTGAAGTGATATTGCGGATGCAGAAGGCGGAGTGTAACGGATGTCTTACTAACCCTCCTTGTCTGTACCCGGCTAAGAATGGCTATGTCTCCATCGAATTCAAAGAATTGTTGAAAGAATTGTGGAACGAACACTTTCTTCCAGGTGTCATACGTGTTTTGGAATCTCAAGCCATCGATGTGACCCCTTCAAGAGTGCTGGATGCTTCGGAAGCTTTTCTGCATTAACTGAGGAAATATAAATACAAATTCATCGTATGTAACTTGTATACTGTGCCAATAAAAAATAAAATTGATTATCATCATAATCTGGTTTTTTCCATAATAATAATGTTGTACAAATGTCTGTTGTAATGAAATAATGAATAACATTATTACACAATATAATCCTAATGTTAATTTAAAATTAAATATTCCTCTAAATATCTAGATATTGCTCCTCTAATATATAAGTTGCAGACTCTCATTGTTCAACATTGTACATACACAGCCTCCATTTACCCTTGGGAACTGGTCACGGGTTAGGGTTGGGGTTTGAGTCAGGGTTTGAGTCAGGGTCAGGGTCAGGGATTTGCAGAGGTTTGGGGTATCGACGGCAAAACAACGCAGAAAAAGAGTTATTTCTTTTTATTATCTTTATTGTTTATTTGAACAGGGACCGTATACAATAAAAATATATTGCATATAAAAATATTACCATCCCAGGTGCAAACCTACGTCACCAAATAGCCTACATCATGGGCATAATCGTACAGTCACGCTGAGCTTCTCCTCCTTGCTCATCGGTCGCTGTCGCCACAGAGCCTGCGTCAGCCTCCGTCAGCTCTTTTCTTTTTCTTTTTTTCGCTCGTAATAGAATTGGTAGTGCCGGTCCTGGGAAAAGTCGACAGAACACCCCAACTCCCAAAGGGATATTGAACAGTCTCCTCGCTCCTCCCTCAGATAACACCCGGTATGGTTCACTTGGTCGGTGAACCGGCCATCCCGATTCAATGCCTCTCGAAGCTTTTCTCCCTTTAGCGCATACACTTGCAGAGTCAGCTTTCCCCGCAGGGACATCGTCCTCAACACCTTGCTGTTTAGCATTTGGCGCCCCTTGTCTTTTCACGTTACATTCACAAAGAATGTGACGTAACTATCCAACGGCTCGTCGGGGTACAACAGCTTGTCAGAATGTTGTAGTCAACATTGACTACACCACAAGGAGCATGTGGCGCTAGCATGCTTCCATCCTCTCTGGTAATCAGAGGATACAACCCCGAGGGATTGGCGCCGACTCTCAGCTGCTGTATCGATTTCTCGATGGTACAGGGTTTTCCGCATGAATGTCCCCACCTAATGACGCTATTCTGCTTCCTAACGTAGAAGCTATGCATGTGTCTACATACGTTACATCCGTGTCCTTCCATGCATGCCATGCTTAGTAACGTGCAGAAATCGTATAGGGGCATGGCTATTTATTCACACTCAAACTCCTCCCCCTCTTCTGTCAACGGGCCCCTCCCCATTTCGAGTAAAATTGACGACAAACATGGGATAATAAGAACAGTAAGAATAAGAACACCGCAAGGCATCAGGTACCAAGTAATAGTTGAGCAAATTATCATATGTTATCTTATGTTAGTAGACACACGTCACTATATAGCTACCATACATCTAACGTCCATAACATGGTGGACCATTTAACGTATTCAGATTTAACTCTGTATTCAGACCATTGGATTCAGCCCATAAACCGGTGTACGTTATAACGTTATAAATATAGTCACATTATAAACAACTACCCAGCGCTGGGGTTAAATCAAAAATCAAGTTAAATCAATTTGATCATTCAGTGTCGTTTTACTGTAATGCAAAGTAAGTAGCGTTAGCCGCTACATTAGGCAAAGTACCGGTAGTATCTGACTACCCATAATGCATTACGGCGATAAGGGAGACAGGGCAAATTCGGAAACTCCCCCGGCACCCGCTGGGGGCCGCATTTCATTCAATTTAATTCATTCAACCCATCAAACGAAATGAAACAATATCCGGAAGTGAGCTTCATTTTGCTGTGTCAAAGTCAATGAGCTCCTTTGGTCCATTAATATATACGTCAAGCAGGGTTAGGGTTAGGGTTTAGGGTTTAGGGTGGGACAGGAATTTTCAGAGGTTTGATTGTGGGACAGTGTTGGCAAATGCAATTACAATTACACAAACTGCTCGAGAAGAGTTGTTTTCCAAGCAAAGTGTACTTTAAAGTTAAAGTTTTATAGAGACCAGCACAAAATAGCTTGTTTATAATAATAAACTTTTATTTGTATAGCACCTTTCATACATAAAATGCAGCTCAAAGCGCTTTACACATGAAGAATAAACAAAGGTAAATCAGTGAAAATCAGTAAAACAGTGAAATTTATGTGATGTAAAGTTATGTGACCTCTCTTCTTGGTTTTAGTTAAACTAATTGAACTAATTGGACTAATTGTAGCCTGTCAGTATTACTACTATTACATTGGTCAGGGTGTTATGAAGAGTTTGATAAGTTACTTTGATAAGTACTTAGTTTACCACGTGCTATTTGGATGGCCAATTCAGTACCACTTTTCGCCTCTAGGTGTCAGACATAATCACATAGCTGGGAAGGGTTTATATACTTTAAACTTTTTTTCTTGACTCTTTTTCTTTCTCTCAAAAATCTCACTTGAGATTTTATGTGTGGGTATGTGTTTTCAAAACAGATTAAATGAACACACAGTACAAGTTCCAAGTTTTAGTTTTAGTTTAGTTTATTTACAGTATTTACAGTATTTCCAGTTTTTGAATAATAATTAACAATTAACAATACTTTGAATATATTATACAAGATGTTACAATTGTATTAGTGAATTAGTCACTTAACTATATTGTCTGTAATATTTTTTGATCAAGTCATTACAAGGACTGACCTGAGGCACCCCAAATGTGCCAAGTCTGGCTATACGCCAGTGATAACAAGGTCCTCATTACAATGTCTGATCTGGGTCACATCCAATGTGCCAAGTCTGGCTATACACCAGTGATAACAAGGTCCTCGTTACAAGGACTGATCTGGGTCACACCAAATGTTTTGACCAAAAATATTGAGAAAATGGCATTACATGTTGAATTTGTGGTAATTTGGTCATTTGTATCAGTAAAACATACATTTGTTTGATACATCTGTGAATCAATGAGTCCAATGTAGTATGTACCTTGTACAGGATGTACCTTGTACAGGATGTACACATACAAGGAAACTGGATCCGGTTTGCTTAAAAACCGGGATCACATAAAACAAACAAGAATCACTATGAATCACAATATGAAAGAGTGTCTATTTTGAAAAGTGTGTGAAAGGAATATATGTACAGTTATAGACAGTTACGTATATGAGAGGGGTCAATGTGTGGGTGTGTGTGTGTTTCAAAAAAAACATTAAAGCTAAATTAATTGACATTAAAGCTAAATTAATTGACATTAAGACCTGTTGGATTTGACTTGACTTGACTTGACTTTATTTAAAACTTTAACATGCTGTACATTTGTTTTGATAAGGTGGGCAAAACAATCATCTATACTTTAACATGCTGTACATTTGTTTTGATAATGTGGGCAAAACAATCATCTATACTTTATAGTTAATATATAGCTAAATCTACATTGCAAAAGCATTACTTGCTTTGCTTAACCAATTTACCAATTTAATTTACCACAATATTTAGGACAATGCTTGTGATCACCACACCTTGCTATCAGGCCCGTTGACAGAAGAGCCCCTCCGAGGTCAAGGTGCAGGTACAGTGTGTTGAGTTAAATACAGACTGTATAGTGTGAGGGGGCAGAATGATAAACAAAGTTGTATCATACACACAATGGACAATACTCATATAATTTCCCCCGGTCATTACCGACCTGACTGATAATAGTTTGGCCTAACTGATTCAGTTATATTATATCCAGTTTTTTATTCCGGTTGAAGATTTCACAACCTCAATCTTGTTACTTTTGTACATCAGTACAGAGTACTGACTAACAGTTCATCATAGTTCTCAAAGTCAAATGTAAAAATAATGACAGAGTAGAACTCTGACAGAGTTCTACAGATTATTACACGCTACATATTATTTATGTACCATAACACGTCTTGTGTAGTAGCATAGCATGCTGCCACCACTTGTCATAAACTGTTTACTGTTTAGACATTGCTTCTAAGCCTGACAAAGACAATGGTGACGCACCAAGAGGTACAGAAAATCATTGACACAGACAACTGGTATGAAGGCTTGTAGGTATGTATGACACACTTACAATCACCTGAAATTACACATTGGGTAATTAGAACCGCAAATCACATGCCATTAAAAACAACCCACTTGTAAGTATGCAAGTATGAAAGATTGCAACTATGCAATAACTTACAATAACCTGAAATTACACATTGTGTAGGCTAATTAACTGTTTTAAAAACTGTTTTACGTGACGTGTAAAACATTTCAGCACATCAGAACATGAAAACCATGTTTGACTATTATGAGTAACTAGCATGTATATATGCAGCACACATTTCAGCAAGTCAGAACATGAAAAACCATGTTTGACTATTATGACTAACCCATACGGTAGAGGCATATATGGATATATGCAGCATACGTGATGCATGTACTTTTGTGCCAGGTCTATGAGACCAGCCCCAATGTTGTAACACATTTACACATATTGGTTAACATTAGTGGTACAGACGACCCCTGCAGCCATCAGGATAAGGGTTTGGTATACAAATCTGACAATCTGCGTTCATTCAATCACAGTTTATGCATGTTCACATTGAATTCACATGAGTTTCACTCAAGTGCTTGTGTAAATTCACTGGCTAGAAATTGTTAGAAATTGGCTATACAAGACAAATGTTTTGGATGTTTTCTAAATGTGACTACAATGTACAACACAAATACAACATCTTAGATTTCCATTTTATTTCCATAAAATATCTTGTTTTTGAACCACCAGAGGTGTAGACATTGGCCTGCCATTTTGATGAGCTCTTTTACCAGTTTTTCTTTGTACTCACCACTCCAATCTTCATAAGCATACACATTATAACCAAACAAAAACACACCAATCTTCATAAGCAAATACATTATAACCAAACAAAAACACTCCAATCTTCACAACCAAACACATTATCACCAAACAAAACACACCAATCTTCATAAGCAAACACATTATCACCAAACAAAACACTCCAATCTTCATAAGCAAACACATAACCAAACAAAACACTCCAATCTTCATAAGCAAACACATTATCACCAAACAAAACATTCCAATCTTCATACGCATACACATTATAACCAAACAAAACACTCCAATCTTCATAACCAAACACATTATCACCAAACAAAACACACCAATCTTCATAAGCAAACACATTATCACCAAACAAAACACTCCAATCTTCATTAGCAAACACATAACCAAACAAAACACTCCAATCTTCATAAGCAAACACATTATCACCAAACAAAACATTCCAATCTTCATACGCATACACATTATAACCAAACAAAACACTCCAAACTTCATCCCCAGCAAGTGAGACATGTTATCTTGACCTTCTGTGCACTGATGGGCGTTAAGACGGGTTAAATTAGCTTCATAGCGCTACGAAGCTTTTGGGAAACCCCAGCCAATATCATTACATAATATATTACATATTACATATTACTGGCTATAGTCAGTATAGTAGCTACTTCCTGGGACAACAAAGAGTTGTATCTATCTCAACCACTAGCCCAAATGGTAGACCCTAACCCTAACCCTAACCCTGTCAAAGTTGAATTAAGTTATGTTATTTAGACTGGTACTATTATTGTTGGCATATTATAGGTGTGATATACATTTTAATTTTATAACAATTGTATTACAAAGATTATTATTATTATATACCATTATTATTATTATTATTATTATATATATATATATATATATATATATACTTGGTGCTTGTCTACAAAACATAAAGTCTCACAGTAAATTAACCAATTCTGTGTGGAGGACTAGTTAGTTACTATTAATAGTTAGTAACTATTAAAATAATCATATAAAAATACGAAAAATAAAAACAATGGGTTTGTTGGGTTGCTAAGATGTTTGTTCACGTTCCATATTCCATATTTTGAAATAATACCCGTAGGTCACGGATATCCGGGGTCTGGGTTGTCATAACGAGAGGGGTCCATGCTACTGTAACGTTATATCAATTTTTGGTCATATCGACCAAGACCAGGCCAATTCTATTCACAGATCGTAGTGTATGCTAGCTAGCTAGCGCTAAGCTAACACTGATTCAATGTCGCCATATGTTTGAACCAAATGCTGTACAACACAAACAAGTTGCAAACCATTAATACTTACGCTCACACGTATAGTGATGCAGCTGATGCTATCATGTTGTTTTGTTTATTGTACTGTACAATAACGTAACAAACTCTGATAGGGCACATAGGTTGGCGTAACCTATGTGGGGTTCGAAATAACCATAGCCAGTAAATATAATAACGCATCCGTTATTGCATACGCATAAACAACAAACTAACGCTGGTGTTAAATAAAAAATCAAGTTATATCAATTTGATCATTCAGTGGCATTTTACTGCCATATAACATAACTAACGTAGCACATAAGTAATCTCCAAAAACACAGTGTTGAAACACACTAGTGCATGCTGGGAAACTCTGGTCTGGTTGAGAGACGGGTAAACGGCATAGTCATACACCATAGTCTGTATTCAATCGTTTTTCAATTGAATTGGAAAACAGTCTGTAGCTATTCAATGTCTGTAGCTATTCAATCCACCTCAATCTGTATTGATCATATTTAATTCATTCCGCCAATCAGACAATATCAAAATTATCATGGTGATGTCACATCACAATTGGATCCAGAGTGGGAAAAACATGGGGAAGAATCTGAGATGGAGAAACTGCCCACACATAGCCCACAATCTAACGCGCGCTATGTTTGTGGCTGTGTTTGGGGGCTGGCTGTGTGTGTGTGTGTGTGTGTGTGTGTGTGTGTGTGTGTGTGTGTGTGTGTGTGTGTGTGTGTGTGTGTGTGTGCGTGTGTGTGTTGCGCGTAGGGAATCTACAGAATAGCCTTGGGAATACCCAGAATGCTTTGCTATGCCTAACAGCAATACATTAGTATAAGATAGCCTGCACAACATGCAATTATGGAATATTTGCATGCACAACATGCAATTATGGAATATTTGAATGGTGGACAAAAAATATAAAATAAAAAATATTAGGTCTGTGTCCTTGACAGGCACGCAAAGGATATAAGGGGGCATGGGAGGAAAAATGTGTGCTCACTCGCAGCTAATCATAGCTTTCAAGGGGGCGTTACGTGCTGCCGGGAACGCCCACCTGATCTCGCCGCTATTCGTAGCTTTCAAGGGGCGTTACGTGCTGCCGGGAACGCCCCCTGATCTCGCCGCTATTCGTAGCTTTCAAGGGGCATTACGTGCTGTCGGGAACGCCCCACCTGACGGTCAAAAACAAACAAGTTTATTTAAAACGGAAGTGATAAAACGTGGGGGATGGGGTGGGATGGGCTGGCAGGGGAAGCCTGGGTCTCTATGGGTGAGTCAGAGAAATACATGAGCAAGCAGAGGAATCTGTAGACAGTGAAAATGGTCGCCGCTGTTAACAAAATACTAGTTTCAGTTCCTAAAATGGGCCAAATGTATTTGGCCGAGATAAAAAATGCTGTTGATGCGATGGTCGCAAGAAAATAAACAACAAGGCTGTGTGTTCGTCGTCGGCTGACATGCTGGGTTTATAAAGGCGAGGGGGGCTTCCTGTAGTTGCGTCATTGATGAGTGTGGGGGTCCCCAGTCGTGACACAGACGCGTGATGCGGTATACCGTGATCCATTTAACAATTAGTTGTTATGGTTAAAACTTTTGCCACTGTGTTAAAAAAAAACATCATGTTGCAACGCTCTGCTGATAGGGGGTGATAATTAAATTGCAAAAAAAAAAAAAAACGCTACTGCTGGGAGCTGCTGCTATGAGGGGAAAATGCAGAATTGCCCTTTTTTGAGAGTAGCGAATTAAAGCCTTTTTGCTCAAAATGGCTTTAAACACAGGTTAAAATGGAGAAGTGCCCTTTTTGAGGAACTACTGAAAAATGGACTTTTCACAAGAAAGTGATTTACACAGGGCGAAATGGATAAGTGCCCTTTTTGAGGAACTACTGAAAAATGGACTTTTCACAAAACAGAAGCCACGCCCCTTTGATGACGTAGTGCCCTAAACACGCCCACCTAGAAAAATCCTTTTATTTTATTTTTCAAATAGCACCGACCCTATACAACTACTTCCGGGGCGTCTCTCTCCGGTAGACCATCTTGGTGTCTGACTGGCTGAATCTGTCAACTCTAAGAACTCTTCAGACGGTGCATGTGGTGTGTGTCTGGCTCCTTTCAGGTTACGAATATATTGACGTGCGTGAGTGTTAGTTATGGTCGAAACAGGAATTTTCAGATCAGACAATGCACTCAGAAACACGTCCCAACCTATTGGTTTAGACGTGCGTGATGAGGTTTTGAAGGTAGACGATAATTGTTTCATTAAATCTAGGACGTGAGATCCTCTGACAGGTAATTGTCTGGATAAACTCACCGTCATCATTCCAACCGCTAAGACCATTTGAGGGTAGAATTTTATTCAAAATATATTCCGTATTCTTCCGAGAACGAGGATTAATATTCCTTAAGACTTCATTAAATATGTCTGCTCCCTGATGACTTTCAGTCGGTGCTGCATGGTCAGGTTCCTTAGAGAGAGTCAATTTAATTTCCTTACTTTCTGTCTGCTTTTGTTTCTCTAGATTTAAATATCGTTGTAAAAGGTTATTGTATCTTTTAATTTTTTCGTAAGCTGATAAACCTCTTTCTTCAAGTATTTCTCTCATTTTAAAATCCAAGTCATTCTCTGCCTTTAAAAGGATATTTTCTGAACTTTTATTCATATCCTGTAGCTGTGCTAACTGTCCGGGTGAGACCAAATACATCTTATGCATGATTTCTTCTTCAGCGTCTCGTTATCAAACCCCCAATTAGTTGTGCTACGACAGGTAGTACAGTGGTTAATAAGGGAGCCAAGAAGCCGCCTTTCTGAGTAACTAACGACCTTTTCTTCAATAATCCTGTTTTCTTATCAGCCAGAACTCTGATGTGTTTCCTGTGACGTTTCAGTTTCCGATATTGACAGCTCTTGAGCGGTATATTTCCTCTTAAAAGATTATGACTGATTTCACACAATGCGTGTATGACATCATTGGGCGATCTTTGTAAAACAGTCTTTCTGCGGTGATGTGTCGCTTTTGACAGCCGCCTTAACAGAGGGAGTTTTTTTTTCAAACGTGCAGACATTATCTTTTCTTTGGCAGATATACACAACAGCTCTCTCCAGGCAACACACCTGTTCTCAGTCTAAACCGTTCTGGACAGTTAGGGGTTAGATCGACCAATAAATAAGTATATGGTTGTAATGTGGCATCATTAAAACTATCCATAAAGAAACTTTTTTGTGTGGGGTAGATTTGATGAGCCAAAACATTCATTTTTAACTTATCAGGGGGGTTCTTAAACAAGATAAGATAATTACTATTAACGTTAATAGTTCTAGAGTATTTACCCTTATGAAAAATATGACGCTCATATTCCGGTGATGTCGATACTGTGTAAACAATTTCATAACTTCAGGGTTATCATTAGCTTGGGAAATGACATCATCTAAAATAATCAAATGTGTTTTTGCAGAGGGGAACAATTCACTGTCATCAAACGAGCCAGGTAGTCCTTGCACAAAGGTGATTTTTTTATTCAGTTTCTGTAAATCAGCATACAGAGGTTGAAAACATGTATAAATCCATACAATATTCACAGGTACAGGGTGCATCACATATTCACAGTTTTCCAATACCTTCTTTACAAAACACGATTTCCCAGAACCACTGGGTCCAACAATGAGACAAGAGAAAGGTGATTTAAATCTGAAATCAAAATCAATTTCGTGTAATACATCAGAGCACGCCATTTTTTAATTTACAATCTTTATGTGTTCAATACCCAAATGGTTCGGTTTGACCGTCGGGTAAGAGTCTGCGTTTGTTGTACACCAGTCGGAACCTTTTCTGAATGAGGGTATTTTTTAGAAGAAACCCATTTTTATTTCTCAAAATCTTACGCTGTGGCACACGTATCACTTCCGACGGCTGGCCGGGGTTGTCTAGATAACCTTGGATCAAATCTTTTATGCTGTCAAAGTTAAGCTGTTTGGTACTGTCATGTGTCAGAGTGATACCTTTAGCACGCATAACAACTTTATTGTTTACCGTCCGGTAACCATAGCTTTTAGGACCTGTAGCGACAAACTCCTGAATAGAATCACCGGCGAGTTCATCTGTGAGCTCGCCTAATAGGTTACCTGTAGGTAGGTGGTTCTGACCAGGTTTTGACGTGTAGATTAGGCTATCTGTATCAAAATAGAGAGTTCTGGGGCCAAGTTCCTGCAAATAGGATAAAAGTTTGAGCCGTCCATAGGCTGTAGTGAAAGCAACCAGAAAAACATTATTAGTCTTGTTAGGAGGTGCAAAACAACATTTACCATAACACCATTGAACCAAAGCTGTCTTGTCATTGATGAAGGTAAAGTATTTGACATCATATTGTTCGGAAAACATGAACTTGAAAAATTCTGCAGGCTTACTGATGATTTCTGTTTGAGGTAAATTACATCTTTGTGCAAACTTTCCCCAGAGACTGTTAAGACAAATCTTAGAAACCTGTCTCTTTGCGAGGTTTAACTTGATTTTAGAGACATCTAGCTGAATGCCTTGCTGATGTTTATATTCTCTCACATATTCAAGCTTATCCTCATCGTTTACAATGCCTGGAGGGAAGCCTGAACTTTCCTGCTTACCCTTGAGAAAAGTGTGCATGTAATCAACAAATATGTCACGACTGGTGTTTTCAAAATGCCATACCTCTGTGATTTTTAGAAGAGTGTATCCTGATTCGAGAGCTTTCGTGAATTCGGCCGTCGTCCAAACACCTGTCAGAGCTCTACAATCAATGTTATGGTTACACTCTCCTTGTTGATAGTTCAATTCAGCGCATGATCGGCACAGTGTGAAAACTAATTTTCCCTTTGCTGTTTTATGCGGCAAGACCGGGAAAAAAAGCTTACGGGGAGCTAATACTGTAGCGCTAATCAGCCAAAAAGTATGCCTGTGGCTCTTTGAAATCCTTGACAATTACCTGCGGATGTCCTAGAGGATATAGATATTCACAGTTGACGTGTGGATAGAGAGAAATCACGTCTACATACTTAACTGTCTCGTCTGCAGCTGCCCGATATCTCAACTGCACTGCACAAGTTCGACCTCCGTAGAGAGCTTGGCGGGGTGCTAGTGGGACAGGGGGTTTAAAGCATTTCAGAAACTCTTGTAAGCCTTGATCTGTTTTTTTCAAATATATCCATTCGTGTTCACGCATAACTACCACGTTTAAACCATGCACAGCTTGAAGGAGTTTTAGTCTCTCTTCAGTGTCATGGTTCAAGTCTTGGTAGCTGATGCGTGATAACGGATTCACATCGCTTTGTTTAAAGCACAAACCACAGCCGTGATGGAAACAGCCGAGGAATTAAAAAGCTGTTTTGTCTGCTTCTACATAACCGGCAAGAAAGTATCTGCCGACTTGTGATAGATTTCTCACTTTAAATTGACTTGGTGGGCACCACTCCCTAAGCCACCGCCGAAAATGATGTTACTTTAAATGATTTCAATTAAACTTATTTTCTTCTTGAAATATATTATGCTAATTCAATTATATCTTTCATTATGTTTTAAATATGTTATTTCTGAAATACACCTCTTAATGCTCGAGTGATCTACAAGTGTTTCATGTGTTCTCTACTTCCTGTCGTCAGGCGGGGTTTGGTGCAAAGATCTATTGCATAAATATCTTCTGCAAGCGTATGGAAAAACTCACCTGGGCCAGAGTTCATATACGCCGTATATCAGTCCCTATCGAAACTAACATGTTTGTATGTATTTGATGTGGTTTTTTAACGGCATGGAAAGAGCACATCTTATAGACCCGTCTGCACACCAAGTTGTTGAAAGCGTGGAAGATAGGCGTGGGGGAGTTTCGCATCCTGCCCACAAGAATAAGCACCTGCAGCTACTTGAGTCTAGGGGTCACAGAAAGATCACTCGTAACATTTCAGAACAATCACATAATTAAGTTAAAATTGATATGATAAAATATAGAGAGCATGTGTGTATTAATCATTTCCCTCCATAGGTGTATTGATTTAACTCATTCAGGGCCAGTTTAGGACTGCCAATATTTAGCACAGGCCAAAGATTTTCATAATTGTTGGTCATCTTTCAAGACCCACAGTAAATTATCTATTAGCACCAGAGTGATTTGCAATACCTCAAAATGAAGATGTACGTCTCTGGGTTCACCAGGAAAAAAAAAAGTGAGCTTTTAGCATGTTCTGTACTCTACTTATAGCCATTTATATACACCCTGTTTTCCCCCAGAAGGTCTCCCAGAGAAAATAAACAGGAGAAAAGGCAATTTTTGTAAAAGGGCACAATCTCAGGCATAACTCACTCTCAATTCTTTTATTTTGAACTGTATTGACATCAGACATGTAAATATTATTCGTTAGGACACAAATGACAAAAAAAAATATATATATATATATATATATATACACATGAAGTGCTTTTTTTTTACATTCAACAATACAGTTTACTCGGTGTGAGTGAGTGTGCAGACAGACAGACAGACAGACAGACAGACAGACAGACAGACACACCGACAGACAGACAGACAGACAGACAGACAGACAGACACACACACACACACACACACACACACACACACACGATCCCCCTTTTAGATTTCTAACCCCACATAGGATAAGCAATAACCACGCCCTGTGGCGCTGGGATTGGCCAGGAGCAACACTGGAGGGCACGCAGCCCAGCGATTTCATGAACCAACTGAAGAGCTCTTGAGAAGGACAGCGGGCTGCTGTGACTGCCTTCTGCCCGCTGCTGCCTAGCTGTTCCTGTGTTTATTTTGATTTGTTCTGGTACACCCGTCCTCGTCCATGTCTCCCTGTCATATCCTCTCTGCTATTTGATCGTTCCCGTTTTCCCCTCGGCTATTCAACACGTCCTCACCGCCCTCGCAAACTGATCGATCATTTCCTCATTCCTCCGATGATCAAACACATCTCTTGATTACTTTCTCCCGTTTTCTCCTGGCTGGCACAGAGGAAGGCGACTCCAGCTCGTGCAGCGCGCCGAGGGCGTTTCAATGGCGTTTCTCCTGTCTGCACAAGGAAGCCTTACCCGTTTTGCTGCTTTTCCTCTTGCTCAATTTCAAAACAACAGCTGCGGTATGTGTTTGATCGCGTGCTGTCGGCTACCCTTTGAAGGCAGGGACCTGTGTCTGTGTCACAGGCTGGGCAAGTGTTTGCTGCAGGCGCTGCACCAATAAAAACAAAAACACGTCAAACACGTCATTGGCGGGGAGGGCTATTTCTGATAACACGTCAAAGACGTCATTGGCGGTGAATGAGTTAACAAACAAAAAGGGGTGAGGTTTTCCAGCCATATGCTTTTTGTCTGACTGCATGGAGCGACAGGAGAGGTCTATTTTTGCCTTTCCAGCATGTATCATATAAATTCATCTTTTTTGTTTATTCAAAATACACATAATTAACCAAATACTTTTTGATACAAATGAATATTGAAATATGCTTAGATAGTCATTTGAACTCTTAGGTTACGCCGAATGGGCAGGTGGTCGTCAAATTAGTTGATAAATGGTAAGTGCTAATTAATAAGTGTCTTCATCCAAACAGAATAAGGATGAAGCTGCTTTCTCTGTTGTGATAAAAATGAAACTACCGGTATCTCTGCTCTTTTTACACTTCTTAGAGAGGTGGTTTTCGACCAAGAGATAAGTGGGTCTGAGCTGTCTGAAAACGGGTTCAGCTCCAGAATAAATATAGTTGAATTTGATTCAATCTAGGATGTAGATTAGATTAATTAGTCTAAAGTAACCATAGATAATGTGCTACAGAATATTAATAGAGAAAATAGCTAAATTAGCTGACCCAAATTATAGGAGTTAAAATAGGAATTTAAATGTATCACCACGGGCAATATTGAAGTGTGGGTTAGTGTATGAAGTACCATGTCACGTGATGCGGGCCTCAAGGAGGAGAAGAACATCCGCCCACGAGGGAGGAAGAGCCACTGAAGAAACACGCCCACAAACACCATGAACAAGTCACACATGAAATTGATAAAAGGAGGGACAAAACGAAAAACATTATCTTTTTTCGAATCTAAGATTCTCTGCTGACAGCTGATGTTGTGGGTTTATGAGAAATAGGTCGAAACTGATCCAGGAGCTCCTGAATTAATGGTATGCATATTAAGGTACTTGAACTGCTCTGTGTAATTGATCTTAATTCCATATAAAGAAAATATTATTATAAAGAATATCATTGTCACTTCTGGTTATTGGTATAAGTTGAAATCTGATTGAACATTGTGGGAGAAGTATTTAACCATTTTTAAATCACCTTCTGATTCGGAGGGCCAGGCCCTGAGCCAGGCTCTGTCTCCTGGAAGCCGAGGAGCGAGAGTGAAACCACTTTTCTCCATTAAATGGTGACTCCCAGACGTGATATCAACACGAGACCAGACACAGCATTCAGGAGAACGGTCAAATAACAAGCCTGGGCACGAGAAAAAGGTGAGGCAGATACCTTTTTAATAAAATTTCTGCAAATTGGCTATTTCCAAAAAATGTTATTTGATTGAAACTCCATCCGAATGCTTGTTCTAAATTTATAAAACCAATCAAATTTACAGCACAGAGCTTTTCTAACACGTTTGGATCCGGTAAGGGCGAGTCCCGAAGCCCGGCGAGCGCCTGTGAGACCACGGTCAAGACCAGTGGCCTGAGAAATGCGCGTGTGAGGGAATCAATTTCCTAAGACCAGTAGCCTGTAGCCTGAAGCGCGTGTGAAAAGGAATTGATTCCTCCTTTAAGACCATAGCCTGATAATAATAATACAGAATCGGCGTATTCTGGAGAAGTCTGTTTTGAATAGAGGGCAGTAATGCCCAGGTGTTTGTGTCTGATTGTAAAGTATCTCTGAAAGTTTTAAATACTGTGATCTGTGTAAAAACTGGTTAAAGAAAAGTAATAAAAATATATTTTATTTGGGAAAGATGAATAAATGATCCTTAGTTATAGGAGAATATTTTCTATAGGACAGAAAGGGAGAAATAAATTGTGTAATTAGCCACACTCCTGGATTTGGAAAGTGAGTGCAGTTTGGCACAAAGTGACAGTTCGATTCTGACAAGGGACGCCTGTCAGAGTAAAACTGTCAATTGACGGGAGTGAAGTGATTTTATATGCCTGCATTAATAATTTTTATTAAAAGAGGCGGAGTTTTAGTAACCACAATAACAGGGTGGCCTAGTTGGACGATTATACATTGTGAAGATGCCACAGTAATCGGCTATTTCAGTACACATTCGATAGAGGCTAGGGAGGGGGATTGGGCCCCCCCGAACCTAGCCTCTAACAGGCGGCAGCGGGCCTGCGAAGGTCTGAGGGCACGTTAAATCTGAATATAGTGCTGGGGAGAGGACTGAAGGGCCCCCGTGTCTTGAAGTATGAATGAACATACTGCTGTGGTACCGTCTAGTCGGCGTGTGTGTCGCATGTAGGTGTGTGGGCAACACGTGGTACGTGGATGACAGTCCACACCTAGCAGAGTGGGCTTCAGGGATAGGAGTCACTCTGTGAACAGGCTATAGGCAGATGTAAACGTGTCAAAGTTCCTATGCCCATAGCAAAGTGGGGTAGGGATCAGACCGTCGGCTTCCAACCGGGTGGCCAATCACCACTACGGGATCCGCCTTAGAGGTGGGTTGGCGGTCGCTATCGATCTGGGTCATCTGCCGGTTGGGTCGCAGATGGCAGTAAGACCATGTTGGACTGTATGTCGACATGGCCACCGCGCTCAGCTCAATGTACAGTCAGGCCACTACAAGCCAAAAGCGAATGAGTTAATAGGCGAGTAGTGCTCCTGTGATCGGGGTTTTTGAAAAGAAAACACCGGGAAGCAGGAGACTGAAGATGGCTAGGTGGGGTTGTCGAGGCAGCACACTTGAGTCAGCTTCAGTGGAAAGGGGTCTAGCCTGGGACTGCGCCCTGGGAGAGGGAGGTCTAAAGGACTCAAGCGTGTTACGGCCAGAATAATAGAACTCTCAGACTGGATGGATATAGAGTTTTCATTAATAGGACTACTGATTCTCCCGGCGCTTCATTATATTATAGGGAGACATTAGAATTGGGAGTTAATCTTACATACCCCGTATGAAACTAAAAGATAATTTATTGTAGGGAAAAAATAATATTGAGAGAGCCTAGGCGAGGAGGGAAAGTGAAAGTAAGTTGTTCTTGAAGGTGATTAGTGTGGGGAAATAGAGCAGAGGCGTAGTGATTCACCAAAGGAAGCGGTTGCGAGCGAGCGGTCGCTTTTGGTTGCGTGGCTCTTGTGGCGACCTTTGATATGGTTAGCTATAGAAAGTTGAGAATAGGGTCATTGAGTAATACTGTATTATTGACAGTGAGCTTTGAGATATTGACAGAGACCGGAGTGAGTTTAAAACTCTGATATGATAAGAATGGAAATGATGTGGCAGAAATGCTCCATTCTGCTGTTGCTGACAGTAACAATCATATTGTAACGTATCGCTCATACGCCAAGGAACGGAGAGTTGTAGTTGGTACAGGGTCTTTATTCACAGGCTCATTCAGCTCCTAGCAGCTAGCTTCACAGCTAGCTCTACACACAGCAACCGTCTCAGCTCGCTCGCATAGCTAGACTGACATCCGGCCCACGGCCGCTGGCTCTATATACCCCCCTTCCCCCTAGGAACACACCCACACACATTAGTTCCTAGGTGCAATCTAGACACCTCTATTGCACATCACATTACAGGTAATACCTGGATTACCTGGAACGCTACATACTCCTCACCCAACATTAGTCAACGCCCACGTTGACACCCACAACCCACACATATCCCCCTGTACCAAAACACAACACCCCACAACATTTTCCATTACCACATCAATTTCCCCACCTAGTCTCTTATTTTTCAGCACACTTCTTAATTTTCGTTCCACCACCACCATTTGCATTTCTTTTCATTTCTTCCCTCTTTTCCCATTCCTTTAAATTCAACCCACATTTCCGTTCACATTCCCATTCCAATAGCCCTTCTCTTTAACACCACTTAATTTTGCATTCACTCCCACCATCATTTAGTTACTTCCCATTAGCACCCTTTTCCCCAACATTTTCACTTAACACAAGCCCCAACATTTACATTCCCTCTTTTCTCTTTACCCACATTTCAATTCACCAATCACTCCCACATTTACCTTATTTCGTTTTCCCTCTTTTCTTTACACTCATCTTCAATTTAACTCAACCCCATCATTTACCTTATTTTCTTTTTTTCTTCCCATTCATTTAAACCACCATCATTTCCATCCCCCCTTTTACAGCTTCTGTCCCACCTGAAGCACACTAGTCCCGCTCAACCCCCAGTGGGGTTAGTCCTCTGCAGTGTAACTCTTTTCGGTCCCCCCCCCGTGTTCCACAGTCAACACATGCACTGCAGTATCTCCGCACGTCCTCCTTTTGTTTGCCCCAGTAGAAATGTCTACGGAGGAGGCTGAGTGTCTCTTCGGGCCCACGATCACCGTATGGGCCATCGTGCACCCCCTTCAGTGCCAATTCTCGCAGGCAACCGGGTACAACCCACTGGGTCCCGCTTTTCCCGTGCCCCTTTCTCTCCAAAACCCCATCTCCACCCAGATGCAGGTCCGAAAACATGTTCCACAGTCCCCTCGTGGCCCCGGAACATGTGTGAATCTCCTCCACAGGGGGCCGGCGTCCGGCCGCTACCCACGCATACACCGGACCGATATCCGCATCCTCTATCTGTCTGCGTCTCCACTCACCCCCGTTGACATGCGTGATGTGCCTGTCCTCGTCTGTCGGCTCCACCGCTTGCACTCGCTTGTCCTCCCGTCCCGCTCCTACAGGGGGCGGCGTGTTGAGGACAGCAGGGCGAACACCATCGGCGTCGATCTCCACCTCGGCTTTCTGCAGTGCAGCCGTGGGGGCTGTGTAGCGGCTTGGTTGGGCCGTCTCCTCCGGCCTTGACCCCTCTCGCTCCCCCGGGGACACGAGTGCCGCTCCCCCGACTGTAACAGCTCTGCAGATGATGTCGCTCACTTCCCTCTGGCTGTTCAAAACGATCCCCGCTCTCCTGATGGTCTCGTCGCTGATGATGATGTCCCCCTCTACCGGCTGGTATGCAGAGCAGCTAGCCTGGGCCGGCTCAACAGTCACTCTCCTGCCCAGAACAATCGGCTCTGTACTGCCCCGTTGCTCCGCTGCTTGTAGCTCAGGCTGCTCCACTGCTCCGCTACTCCGCTGCTCCTCTGCCTGTTGCTCCGGCTGCTCCCCCGGCTGTGTGTCTCTTCCAGCGCCCACACCCTTAGTGCAGTCTCTGGCTAAATGTTCAGGCGACTGGCAAGTCCAACAAAGCCTCACCTGTCCGCCGCCTGCACGTCTCTCCTCTCTCGCTGTCTTCCAGTCCCCGACAGCTTCTCGACACTCTCTAGCTAGATGTCCGATCGCTCCGCATGCCCAGCAGGCTCCCTGCTGTCCATGTCGTTGTCCTGCATACCCGGTCCGTCTCCCGGGTCCGCCTCGGCACCACCTCGCCACGTGGCCCGGTTCTCCACAGCTCCAACACAGTCTATTTTGTGGCTCCTCCGGCCGTTCTCCACACTGCATTACCTCCGCGCTCATCAAATCCACCCGCTGCATGACTTCCCGCAGCGTCCGCATCACCTCTACTGCCCAGGCAGGAGTCTCTTCCACCAGCCGTCTGACTTCTTTCAACACACGGGCTTCCATGCCCGCCAGCATCGAGCTGATCTCTGTCGTCAGCTCCTCTTTTCTCCCGTTCGCCGACAGGCATTCTTCTAAGCGCACCATCACACGTGGCGCTCGTAGCAGCTAGCTCACACAGCTAGCTTGCTACCGCTAGGTCGCTCGAGCCTTTGATCTCCAACTTTTCCTCCGCCGTTCCTCCTCACTCTCTCCCCTCTCGACCGAATCAGAGGCGCTACCGCTTCACTTGCTGACACCAATGTAACGTATCGCTGATACGCCAAGGAACGGAGAGTTGTAGTTGGTACAGGGTCTTTATTCACAGGCTCATTCAGCTCCATGTCAGATTTAAATCTGCTCATTTTGGATAAGCCGTCAGGCAGAGTGGAAATTCCTCTGGGGTCGTCTCTGACTCTGGGATGCAGTTTTAGAGCCGAGCGTAAAGTTAGGGTGAACTGGTGCTTTAACATAGTGGGAACTCCAGAATACGGCCAATACAGACTTTCCACTGAAGTGTATAACAACGCGGGTGTAATTACTTCTAATTACACGTTATCAAATGTTGGATACAACCACAGTGGACAGTATTTTTGCCATATCATAATAGAGATTCCCCTTTTAAGAGAAGCTATTAGCAACGGGACAAAAGTAGTGGTTATTGAACCGGTCCTTACAACAGACGGTGGTCTGCTCCAGTCCGGGAGATTTTTGGTGGCGTTGGGGGTGATAAACCCTATCCTAATTGCCTTATTAGTAACTATCTGGGTCATACTGAAAAGATGGTTTAAGCGTAGACATATGGAACAGTCTATATACGCGATCATGCGTCCTGTGAGAATGGCTAATATCTATGCAAACAGACAGCTCATGTGATGCTAAAGCAGTTAGCCATTTAGCATGAACTATGCAGCAAGCTAAATAATAACGAACTAAATTATATTTTAAGTCCATCGGGTAAAGTAGCGTTTAGCGCGATAATCACATCAAAGGGGCGAGTTAAAATAGCGAGATTAGCACATTTAAGGGTGAATGAAAATTTTACGCTATCGAATAAAAATGAAAGCGGGGGGTGCAGCGTTGCAAAGTGGTTCGGGTGGGAATATCTTTCTGGGTGAGTTCTGTTCCGCCTGAGTGAATAAGCTTGTCACTGGTCTACGGGTTTAATAGACATTGGTTAAAACATAGCATGTTATTAGTAAATAAAGGTTAATGTGTTGGGATTTGATCAAAGAGGGATAGCGCTAAATATAATCGAGGAACGGTGTTAGATTCTCCGGCTGACATACCCCGGATGTTGATTATATAAGCGGGGTCAAGATTGGCGAGGATGCGCGTGCGTGCATCTATGATGTGAGCGATGGAGGCAACATTGGCGAGTAGCTTTGCCAAATCGAATTTCCAAAACGGATAAGAAAGAAGTGAAAGGGTGTGCCATGGCGAGCAGCTTTGCCAAAATCGGATTTCCAAAACGGATAAAAAAGAAGGTTTTGTTTCTACTACGTTCTTATATTTCGGAAACACGACAAGACTTATCCATGTTGAACGGGTGGTTTGGCTTAGTGTTGCAGCCGTACAGGCTTATGTTTCTAGATTGGGACATTCCCTTTTGTTTTAACATTGCATTCAATGCAAGCGGTAAAACTAGTATATTGCGCATGGTTCCCACCCTCAGTTCATAGGGTTAGTCTGAAGCCGTTGCAAAATATCCAATAAGCGCACATCTGTGAGCCGAACGTCGTCATGGAGGGTGCTAGAACCACAGGCTCCAAAGGTGGGTTTTAATACATCCGAGCCTGCATTTATCTCTTTGTATGGGTGTATGTGCGCGCAAGAGGGTGAGCCTGTGTGTGTGTGGGTATGTGTGTGTGTGTGCAGCCGACTTGAAAGGTGGAGAGACTGGGTGTATGGAGCGTGCTGAAAGGGGATGTGTGATGTGAACAGCCTACAAAATGACGTGTAGCTTGCTGGTGGAGAATGCAACTCTAATACCCAGAGGGATTTTGCAGCACGGCAGGATTGGTTGAAAAGGAGACAGGCTGTTTTGGAGTAGGACACCCACAGCCACTAGGCACAGGAAGATAATCTTAAAAGCTTTTGCTATTATGAAAGATACTGTGGAGTTGAAGGTAAAAAAACTCCAAAAACCATGTTATGATGTTTTGGTACAGAGAAAGTATTTTATCCCAGTAAGAAGGTTTTAGCTAAAAATATATATAATTACTGCAATACACTTATGTTTAATTCCAGCAAAGGAATGGATGTGTTGCAGAGCTGTCAATGAGCGTGTGTGATTGTTGTGTTGTGCTGTGATGATTGATTGGGTTAGTGGGGTTGAGATCGAGCCCCGTGCCTCCAGCATTTGTGGTCCTCATCTGGGGACTATGCTGCTAAAACTGGAGGCACAGTTTACTTTGTTGGCTGAATGGAGTTGAGTGTTGTATCATTTGGTGAATTGTGGAGTGCATGGTGGTTAAAAAGAGGAACACACAGTGCTTCGTGGGTCCCCTGTGGGCGTGTCCTGTGTGGCTCGGTTAAATCTCAGCAAAAACACACTGACGTAAGGTTACATATAATAAGTTATGAAAAAATAAAATGGAGTGAACCTGTAATTTAGAGCTGTGGCAAATGCACATTGCATAATAATATCCACTGATAATATAAAATCAAAGGTGACACCGGTTGTCCTCAATTACGCTCATTTAACACATTCACTGCCAGCCGTTTTTCAAAACTGTAGTTAGCTTCTGCTAGAGGGTTTTTTTGAGGATTCTGGCTCATCTTTCAAGAGCCGAGGATTCGTTTCTGTTAGGATTTTGTGAACACACAATATCTCAAAAGAACTAATAGAATGTGTGCTTTCTCTGTCTAAAAGAGTTAGTTTGTAGAGTTAGTAGTTATGTAAGCATTAGCAGTTGAATACAGCATGGTTTCAGCGTCTGTAAATTTATTCTGAGATAAACGGCTTTTTGTGAAATTCGATAGAACAGTCACTTTAACCATTCATTTTTGGCATCAGTAAGACGTCAGACATCTAAACAATAGTTTTGAACAGTAATTTCCTCCATAACAGCAGGAAACACCCCTTTCCTTCAAACTCCTCCCTCCGTGTGTGTTCTTCTTGGCTGCAGCGAGCGTGTCACAAGCTCGTTGCTGCTGCTGCTGTAACCTCGCGTCACCAGCTCACTGCTTTGCTGCTGCTGTGCCTGTCTGCCTGTCTGCGGCGGCCGCTGGGCAAGTCTGGATGGCTCGCTCGTTTCTTGGGGTTCTGAGAGCTTTGATGAAGCTTTTGTGATTCTGGTCTTATTTATGCTGCGTGTTTCAAAGTGTGTTCCACCCGTAATCTATTATGCAAATTTGCAAAACCCCACCGCCAGCTCCCAAGCGCGAAAGCGTTTTCGCCAATCCATTTTCATGAGAATGGCTTCCTGACACTGCTTTTTCTTGCCTTCCTCTAGAATGGAGAGCACTGTCGCCACTTAGTGGGTCGGTGGAATGGGTTGTACACGTTCGGTCGCTCCAATATTTTTTATAGGAGACGTGGGGGGCATTGATCCACGTAGCACCGTCAAAAAAAAATTTTTTTTTTTTTTTTGACGTCTCAACTCGTCATTGGCAGTGAACCGTTGGAATTTTTTTGACCAGTCAACTCGCCATTGGCAGTGAACGTGTTAAGAAGGGAGCGAGTAGAAAGTCTGCAGAAACACATAAGAAGAATAACAGTCATACTGACGGCTATTGTTATAAGAAATTAGCACAAACCAGGGGGAACCAATAATGGGCTTTTATATGTGGGGTAGGCTTATATGGTTATGTGATATTATAGGATGTAGGAAACATGCACATTCTGTATAGATATCTGACTGACACCAGTAAACAAACACATAATGTTTAGATCACATCAACATTGCATAGGAGCGGTGGATGATAAATGTTCGGCCTAAATCGGCTTTGGAAGTTAATACCGCCAATTACACATGCCTCCTCCAAGCCACGTTCAAAAGTATGTGCCTTCAGCAGAAAGCGTGTTATGATGATACAAATGCTACAATATACTAGCTCTAGACGTTCCCCTCTCAGCTGGTTTTGAATGTTTGAAATTGGGTCCTTTCCCCAATACTCACTTTCTGGTAGAAGTGACCAACAGGCTGGCTTAGGCACCCAGCAAAAATGCACCAAGGGAGGAAATGTACAAAGGGTTAACTGCTGATTAGGTTTGTTGTAAACTGGTGAACGTGGTCTGGTCAAACCCGCATTGTTGGGTGGTGGAAAAAAAGGGGAAAAAGAAAAAAGGAAAACGTGATGTATGATCACTTGTACATGGGGACAATATTGGGGAGATAATACTTTGAAAGTCCACCGCACCTCATGTACACATGGATACTGACTGAACTGTACAAAACATTTGAATGACAACGCAGGGTACCTATAGGCGACATTATGATTTAGTAAGCTATCATGTCATTTTAAATAGGTTATGGGTAATATTGTTATGAATTTCCCCATGGGGAGAGATAAAGGGGTAACTTAACCTAACTTTCTTTTTGCATGGTGAGATATAAGCAAACTCAATGATCCAAGCAAATTTTCATGCACTCATTGTATAAATTGGGACAAGAGGGCAGAGTTTGGGAACTGGGGTATGGGAAGAAATAGTATGACAAATTAGGAAAAGTTAGCTGATGATAAGTCAAGTGTGTTGATGTTGAGATTGACTGTCTATTTTTGTACACAGGAGGCGGAGGCTTCGGGGGAACCGGGAGTCTGAAAGATTACCTAAGACTGTTAGTTTGGTGGACCACAGACGAAAAGATGGATTCCTTCCCTCCTCTCCCCGTTCACAATTGTCCAGACAGCACTGTCCACTATTTTCCAGACAGCAAGAGCATTAAAGCTGCCGATTTTAATATCCCCTCTAGGGTTAATGTAGAGGTGGCTCTTATCCGGCGGCCCCCCTGTATCGCCCTATCCTGGACCGTGAACCAAGTAGACCGTTCAGCCCCACCTATGGAAAATTACAGTATTTACATGACCTGCGAAACGGAAAAAGGTAGCGGTGTTTTCCCTGATTGGAAGAGTAGGGGAGTGGTAAGGGCTGCTCCACTGCCCATGGGGGTAGGCATTACCCACTACAGACCCGGATACACGGCCGGTTTCACTGTGGTGGGTAGAGACACGTTTGGTCGAAATGGTCCTTACAGCGAGGTGATCTCGGTCTTGATACCGGAGTAGGAGGAGTGTGGTGATATGTCAATCATCAATGCACGAAGAGGGTCCAGGATAGACATTGTAACAGTCATGTTTAAATTACAGTGCTATTGGAGTACATGCTAGGTTACAGAGTGAGAGGAAAATCAGTGGGTGCTGTAGAGGTTTTACACCTCTAGGTGAGGTGTAAAAAGAGGGTTTGATAGATTTCTCACTTTAAATTGACTTGGTGGGCACCACTCCCTAAGCCACCGCCGAAAATGATGTTACTTTAAATGATTTCAATTAAACTTATTTTCTTCTTGAAATATATTATGCTAATTCAATTATATCTTTCATTATGTTTTAAATATGTTATTTCTGAAATACACCTCTTAATGCTCGAGTGATCTACAAGTGTTTCATGTGTTCTCTACTTCCTGTCGTCAGGCGGGGTTTGGTGCAAAGATCTATTGCATAAATATCTTCTGCAAGCGTATGGAAAAACTCACCTGGGCCAGAGTTCATATACGCCGTATATCAGTCCCTATCGAAACTAACATGTTTGTATGTATTTGATGTGGTTTTTTAACGGCATGGAAAGAGCACATCTTATAGACCCGTCTGCACACCAAGTTGTTGAAAGCGTGGAAGATAGGCGTGGGGGAGTTTCGCATCCTGCCCACAAGAATAAGCACCTGCAGCTACTTGAGTCTAGGGGTCACAGAAAGATCACTCGTAACATTTCAGAACAATCACATAATTAAGTTAAAATTGATATGATAAAATATAGAGAGCATGTGTGTATTAATCATTTCCCTCCATAGGTGTATTGATTTAACAAACAAAAAGGGGTGAGGTTTTCCAGCCAAATGCTTTTTGTCTGACTGCATGGAGCGACAGGAGAGGTCTATTTTTGCCTTTCCAGCATGTATCATATAAATTCATCTTTTTTGTTTATTCAAAATACACATAATTAACCAAATACTTTTTGATACAAATGAATATTGAAATATGCTTAGATGGTCATTTGAACTCTTAGCTTACGCCGAATGGGCAGGTGGTCGTCAAATTAGTTGATAAATGGTAAGTGCTAATTAATAAGTGTCTTCATCCAAACAGAATAAGGATGAAGCTGCTTTCTCTGTTGTGATAAAAATGAAACTATCTCTGCTCTTTTTACACTTCTTAGAGAGGTGGTTTTCGACCAAGAGATAAGTGGGTCTGAGCTGTCTGAAAACTGGTTCAGCTCCAGACTAAATATAGTTGAATTTGATTCAATCTAGGATGTAGATTAGATTAATTAGTCTAAAGTAACCATAGATAATGTGCTACAGAATATTAATAGAGAAAATAGCTAAATTAGCTGACCCAAATTATAGGAGTTAAAATAGGAATTTAAATGTATCACCACGGGCAATATTGAAGTGTGGGTTAGTGTATGAAGTACCATGTCACGTGATGCGGGCCTCAAGGAGGAGAAGAACATCCGCCCACGAGGGAGGAAGAGCCACTGAAGAAACACGCCCACAAACACCATGAACAAGTCACACATGAAATTGATAAAAGGAGGGACAAAACGAAAAACATGATCTTTTTTCGAATCTAAGATTCTCTGCTGACAGCTGATGTTGTGGGTTTATGAGAAATAGGTCGAAACTGATCCAGGAGCTCCTGAATTAATGGTATGCATATTAAGGTACTTGAACTGCTCTGTGTAATTGATCTTAATTCCATATAAAGAAAATATTATTATAAAGAATATCATTGTCACTTCTGGTTATTGGTATAAGTTGAAATCTGATTGAACATTGTGGGAGAAGTATTTAACCATTTTTAATTCACCTTCTGATTCGGAGGGCCAGGCCCTGAGCCAGGCTCTGTCTCCTGGAAGCCGAGGAGCCAGAGTGAAACCACTTTTCTCCATTACTTGATGTTCACCCAAATTAAGTGCATGCTGTATGAAAATACCTCGTTTTACTGATTCCCATTCGAGCCACTGGATAGCCGCATTGGAGTAAGATTTAAACTGGCGTCTGTAGTCATCTGCTGAGGGGATAGCTATTGTGTTAGGCTGGAGAAATTTTGTACAGAAGCTTTTCATGCATGCAGATGCGATGGTCACGCAGGTAAACGGATCAACTTGTGTTTCACTCATGTATTCAGCTCTAAATAGAGTACAGGCAGTCGTGAGTATATTTGTGTCATTTTCACAATAAGAAATAGCCTGCTCCTTGAAATTGAATGTACCGTGGGCCACCGAGTCATACCAGAGATCAAATTGTGCTCTCTGCTGGGGAGACATGTGATCTACACCATACATCTCACGAGCAGGATACGCACCCTTGTAATTTAAATTAGCCTCTGATGAAAAGAGATGAGGAAAAAATCCCTTCGCTTCTGATGGAAATCCTAACGCTTCTGGCATCTGGGCTAATCGCATTACTAGAAAACTTAAACTATCGATATAACGTTGGTTATAATGGCAATCGGCTATGCATAACACTTTGCTTCCCTGCATAATTACAGATGGTTTTAGGCCTAACTCCAGCATCCCATTAAGAATGAGATACGTATGAATCAAATCCCTTTGAGTTATGGGCTATAAATACAACCTTGGCATATTGAGGGATTCTGTATTTCAGAATAAAGATTTTGATACAATTATGACCATAATCATACCATGTTTCTCCTGTCAAAGTGCGGGTAGTTACTAAAAAAGCGACGTGTACACCGTTATCATTAGCATAGGTTTCAAAGTCATAGAAAATCAAATTCTGATTACAAACGGTTTCTGGTTCAAGTGTCTGTATGTAACAGAGATGCAAGGATGTGTTTTCACTTTCAGCTTGTGTCATTGAACAACCACAAATCTTACATTTATGTAAGAGACAAATGTGTGGTTTAACTTGCTTTGTTAGTGGAACATAGTAGATCAGTTTACAGCGTTGACATCTTTTATGCATGTTACAATATGACGCGAAGGTTTTAGCTTTTGAATGCCATCTCGATTTTTTGTGTGCTTCGAGACAAAACTTTGACTGACACACTCTGTAACAATCATTGCACAGGGTTAAGTTCTTGGTGTGCTGAGTACATTCAGGATCAAAACATAGTGTACAATGATTGGGACAGATGTGATTCCTAGGATTATGGTAACCTATGTAACAATGTTCACACAGTTCCTCGGTTCCCAGGAAAGCTCTGAGATTCTTAACACCGTAATAATGATTTCGAAAGAGGAAGACAATCAGAGTAGCTTTGTCAGTCTGTCTGGGAAAAGCCGTAAAGTACGGCTGCAATGTTTTTGATTCATCGGTTCTAAACATCACAACAATTTTGCGATTTAGAACCTGTTCAAATTTACCTATGTCGTTCAAAGTAACAGGGGTGTTTTCAGCCAGACCTGCTTGACTCTGAATTTGGCGACCCAATGCTTCGGCCTGAGCGTCTGTGAAATTTGGATTTGTCAAATGAGCTAGGTTAATTGCAAAACATAACTGATTGCCGGCATTGTCGACGATATATAAACATCGTCGTTTGGTCTAATGTTTTACACAGCATACGTCTTTTTTGAGACGGTGCGCCCCCACTAAGGCTGCTGACAATTTGTCCCACTAATTCCAGATTATTCTCTGCTGTAACCTCTTGGTTTGATTGAACAAGTCTGTCTAAAACATCATGAAAGACATTTTCATCCATATCTTGAGTATAAGTCAACGACTGAGAGACTGTATTTGACAACATACGGCCTTGAATTTCAAACTGTAAAACGTCTCCGGGATTGGCTCGCTCAAAAAGTCTTTGGGTAACATTTGAAATCTGATCAGCTACAGTGTTATAGAATGTTACAAAGTCACCAGAATCTGGTAGGCTTATATTTAAACGCTGCCTTATTTCTGTATTATTGAAAGCAGGACGTTCGATGACATTAGCTTCTGGTGTGGCGGGTGTTTGTGGCACAGTACAGTCACGAATGTTTGATGTTAGAGAGTTGAGGTTAGAGAGAGGTAAGCCGTGTCCGGATTGCATAATAGCTTGTTCAGGTTCTGGTAACAACGCGCTTAAAAATGATATTCCATCGTCGACACTCATTAGAGGGTATACGTCTGACTCAGGATAGTTTAATGCATGTATTTCTTGTAATAATGATACAGGAATTTCCACTAAGGGATCTGTGGTACTGGATTCTTGCTGTGACATGGTTGAATAGCCCTATACTGTAAAAATGACAATCACTCATTTACACCATCTCGTTCTTGCATCACATCACTTACATGATGAAAAATCTCACTTAGGGCGATGAAAGCGCAGGACAAAGACTCGATGTAATCAGCACGATTGCGAATCCTGTTCCTTCGTGGCACATTCCTGATCAGTCGTCTCCTCAGACCAGGGTTTCGACGACCTGAGAGAGAGAGAGAGAGAGAGAGACACAGAGAGAGACACAGAGAGAGAGATCTATTAAGTCATCTGTATACTTTTAGTAATAATAATTAAAAAATAAAAAATAAAATATATATATAAAATAAAAAACATAATACATAATAAAACAATACTATCAAGATTATACTTACGGTTACCGCGAGGTGTCTCGGATTCACTAGAGGTATCGACGACTTCGACGGGAGCTTGTTCCGGACGAGGAGGAGGAGGAGGGGCCTCGTTAATAGCGTCTGCTGAGCGGCCCTCCTCGACGTCCGATTCGATGGCTCCTCCGTCTAAAACAGCGTTGCCTGGTTCCGAGAAGTCGAACAGATCGTCGTCTGATCGATTGAAGGTATCCGGTATAACCTCTTCTCCGATCGTCTCAACCGTCTCCTCCGTCTCCTCCGAAAGGTCTATGACAGCATCTGTAAGGAGGGGGAGAAACATGTTCAGTTCAATTCACATTAACGTCACAAGAGGGCAGCATTACCTCAATGTTAGATAGCTGCCCTGTGTGTGTGTGTGTGTGTGTGTGTGTGTGTGTGTGTGTGTAACGCTCTTCTCTCCTCAAAGGAGAGGGGTCGGGGGAGGGTACAGGAGAGGAGAGGAGTGGAGGGGAGAGGAGCGTTGGGACCCACGCACGGACCCAGGCAGCCAGCCTGCCGCGCGCAGTAGACTATCGCACACTGACACATGAATGAAATATATATGAATCATTTTAGCACCTGCGGGTCTTGGTTGTACAACTGCGATTGGTTGTATCCTGACTGCATTGCTCCAATCTGCTTGCTGTGTAGACGGCCCGGACAAATGTGGGAGCTGTATTGGATCTATTGATGAAATTAAAACAATAACTTATTTTTTATTTTTTTACACAAACTAATTACATAGATGTAAGTTTTTACACAAACTAATTACATAGATGCATAGAAAATATTATGTTATTTATATAATATATACATTTTAAACGAGTAAACACGTATGACAACAGTATAAAAAGAAAAAAAGAAAAAAAAGAAACCTAATAACCAATCAAACATTTTGTGACGGATAATATGTATCCATATTTAAATCATAACATACATAATCACAAAAATAATAATATTATTATTATATAAAAAAACAACAACAACAATAATAATAATAAAACAGAAAACAAAAAACAAAAAAAAACATAAAAAAAAAAAAAAACAAACACATAAAAAAAACATTAAGATTTAAATAGGACTTACCGTAAGTGAATTCATCTGTGTCAGCAAAAAACTGGGTTAGGCCTTCTAAATCTCCTCCTGACATGTTTGGTCCTTCCATTAAGAGTGGGTCTGGTGGCGTTGCACTGCTTCTGGTAGCACGAGTCAGGATCAACAGGTTGTTTGAGGACGGGCCTACTCTAAGACATCCTTATATATCTAACACTCTAAAGAAATTTACATAATAATGAACATAATAGTTTTTTTATTATCAGAAAGGTTCATAACGAGTGTATTGATAACGCAGCTTTTTTGTTATCGTGAGAAACCTCAGGGGTATTGATCGGGTCTGCTTTGTCTGTCGTGAGAAAAGATAGTTTCTCACGAG
Source organism: Poromitra crassiceps (assembly GCF_964638095.1). NCBI lineage: Eukaryota > Metazoa > Chordata > Actinopteri > Beryciformes > Melamphaidae > Poromitra > Poromitra crassiceps. The sequence continues at coordinate 73,833,683 of NC_139626.1, forward strand.
CGTTAGGGACCGTTCGTTATTTAGGGAAGGGTCCACTGGAGGAAAATAGAGGAGGGTAATTTTGTTTTAAATTTAGTCTGAGGGAGGGTACACTCTCTTTAATTTGAGTCCAGGGGAGGGGTATACAATGTTGATTCGATAAAAATATATAAACTTTTTTTGTGTGTGTAATGTTTGCTTTTCGGACTTCAACAACTACTGACTTGTTTCATTTACACCCCTCCTGTCCAAACTGTTTGGTATGTCCCGGTGCATTGTTTCTCTTTGGCGGGCCTATCTGTCAATCTTTGTGCTTGGCCTATCCAGACAGTGGGCGTGTACAGTATCTGGCGAATCGGTGGCGCTTTTCTGGTGATAATATGGAAGTACAATAACCCACTGGAACAAAGTCGAGCAAACAGACATCGGCATCACAAAATATATATGGGCTCTATGCGCAGATAATAGAACCGAGTTACGGCTCACTCATCTCCTAAATTACGTTAAGTCTACAAGGGGTATTTATACCACCAGGATGACATATATGTTTCACATAGGGTTGTGTTTTTACTAGAGATGGGCATAGATTAATTTTTTTTAATCTAGATTAATCTAGATTAAACCTGGTCATTAATCTAGATTAATCTAGATTAAAATGGGTCATTTGAAGTCTGTCGAAGCCATTCAAAATATGTGTGTGCAACATAAATAATGACGAAGTAAGTCCTTGTGAACAGGTTTCTGTTTATTCAATTCAACTTGAATAGCCAGTAGGCATTTAAAGGTAAGAAACCAGCAGGTTACACACATGGTTTGTCTTCATCTGGACAAAGTTCTATCCTGAACTACCTGGAATGAACACCAGAGGGTATAAGAACAACAACCCACATTTCTGGGATCAATAATATTAAACTGTAGGCCATGAGGCCATTAAGAACCGTTTACAGTCAGTAACTGTGACATGGCTTCAGGCAATAAGTCTAACCACTACTTCTCCTTCTTCCACCAGTCACTCAGACAGACCAGCCTGTTCACATTTTTTGAGGACAGTCTAGATCTCCTCTTCTGTACAACATGGCCTGCTAAAGAGAACAGTCTCTCGCATGGGACAGATGAGGCAGGAGTCCCCAAGTACTTCCGGGCAATGTGGGCCATCTTACCATAGCAAGCAGTGTGCTCTGACCACCACTTCAGTGGACACTGATCCTCACTGGCAGTGGGCTCTACCTTGTACCTCTCCACAGTGTTGTCTACTGGTGCCTCGTCATCAGACTCTGACTCTGACATCAGTAGAAGGGCTGTTTTCTTCTTGGGTGGCTCAGGGTTGTCCTCCATGGGCAGCTGCAGAGCAGGCTCTTCTCCCTTCACCAACTCCCTCAGCTTTCTCCACACTGGCTCCCTCTCTGTTTTGGGCATGCACTTGAGGTCCTTAAATCGTGGATCCAGGGCAGTCGCTATCTTTATTAAAAAAATAAAAAAAATAACAATTATTAATTGTTGATTGATGAAAATGTACTTTTCAAATCCAACCTCCATATTTCCTCATGACTTAATCTATCCATTGACCATACAGTTATCTTCTGGTTAGTCTGACATACCTTCAGCCTTGAATCGCACAATATAGGCAGCATCATCATCTGAGATTTTCATAGCTTGCTGGAGGTGGCACAGGGCAGGTAGAACCGCGGAGGAGGTTACATACTTCTCCCCACCAAGGAGCTCAGTGACATACCTACACACACACACACACACACACACACACACACACACACACACACACACACACACACACACACACACACACACAGCAATACATAAAAAACAGTGAACTATTCATTTAATTCAGATTACACTATTTTTAAGTTCTGAATCATCATAGCCTATTTTACATTAACAACTGCCTTTCTCAAATACAAAGTGACTTTTAAAATAAATTGTAGCCTATGCAATTCATGAACACTCTCATACTGTACATACTTGCATGGTTCTAGCAGTATTTCCAGCTTTGCCAACTTCTCATATTCAGCATCAGTTGGGAGGGTCAGATTATGCTTTTGCTTGGCCAGGGTTGCGTGCAGTGGGTCTTTGTTGCGCCTCACACACTTGACCATCTCGAGGGTGGAGTTCCAACGTGTCGGGACATCTTGCACGAGTGACTCCTTGTCGAGCTTAAGGGCCACTTGCTGCACATTCAACTCGTCTGTGTTGGCCGGGCTATGTTTGAAATGTCCAACCACTTCACGCCACTTGCTTAGCACAACATCAAAACCAGCATCCCGAAGTGACATGACAATGGCCCTCTGTACAATATGCGCAACACATGGCACATGCTCGAATGGAAGTATCCTCCCTGCTGCTATCATGTTGGGAGCGCTGTCTGTTCCAATCGTGGTAATTCTGTCTTCTATTGCCCACTCACTGGCAACGCTGAGAAACTGCCTCGCACACGCTTCTGCAAAGTGGCGCTCCTCTGTTTTCATCACACCTAATTGGGGCAGATAGAGTAGAGCAGAATAAGTTCGCTAGTATAGGCTATCCAGGCAACACCAATGAGTAGCCTATATTCAGCAAGTTAACATTATAGCAAGCTAATGCAAGCCCTATACCATTAGCTAAATTAGGCTACATTACATACCTAAAGCAAACGAGTGAAGTTCCCAGTTGGTATCAATCAGGTGTACAGTAACGCCGAGGTAGTTTTCGTTGGCGACAGATGTCCAATGGTCCCCCGTCAGTGCTACATACGTTGCCCCAGCCAACTTCTCTTCTTTGACGGCTTTCTCTTTGTCGTACTGGTTGTAGATTCTGCGTGTGATCGTTCTCCTGCTAGGCAGAGTGTAATTTGGATCGCCTGTGGCCGCTTGGAGAACAAGCTGAAGCCCCTCATCTTGAACTAGGCTGATAGGCCGACAGTTGATGGAAATCCACCGAGCTAGGAGGTTAGTTAATCTTGCTTTAAAAGCATCGCTGACGGGCTTTCCTCGTTTGCTGCACTCTTCCATTGTAGTTTGCCGAACGCGACTCCCCGGGGCTGCCGCACTTGTCCCGGCGTCTTCCAGGTTAGCTGTGGGGTGCTTTGCATTTAGGTGGTACCTGAGACTCGAGGAACTCCTGCAGTAAGATAACTCCGCTTTGCACAAGGTGCACACAACCTTGCTCTTGTCAAGGTCTCCATTGGGAAGCTTCTTGAAATTAAATTTGCCCTGAAGCGGGCCGGGCTTCACAGCAGCAGCGGCGTCCATGTCAGCTGTTTTGTTGTTATTATTCACACACGTGTTCCGCCCAGGTTCCGTCACATAACACCGTCCGACTAGAGAACAGTGGACCCTGCTACCAGACAACTTTGAGAATAGATTAACGGCGATAATTTTTTTATCGCGCGTTAAGAGTCTCGCGTTAACGCAGCCGTTAATGGCGTTAACGCGCCCATCTCTAGTTTTTACGCACAATAATAGAACCGGCGAACTTTTTTTCCATCAGTCATTGACCGCTATTTAAACACAAATATTGATATACACAGACTGAAGATTGTTTCACACGCGAAAATAGCATTATGTAGCGACCGGAGGAGGCGGTCACTCTGATTGGTGACAGTTCTAAGCAGCGCAAAGGATTATGGGAGTTCCATGTTCTTGTGGGAAGCTGTTACTGTTACAGTTAAAAACGTGGTTTAGTGATGTTGTGCTCATGTTTTGATTGCATTATGTGGTATGGCAATGTTTGTGTGGCCAGGATATGTTTAGTTTTACTATCAATGTAGCCACCATGACTGAGACTGTTAGTGTGTTCGATCACCTCTGGCCGGAGTTTCTGCAAATGTTAGGTTAAAAGTAAGATATCTGTGTCAGTCTGCATTCTTCCACGCAAGCTCGCCACAATATTGTTTGGGGAGGGTCAATTATATTTTTCAAATCGCTTCGGGAGGGTGAAGGAAAAATATATTTTGGTCAGGGAAGGGGCACAGCTTTTTATTTCAGAGCACACCAAATCCCTCCAGTGACCCCCTTTCTAAATAACGAGCGGTCCCTTAGTCAACCAATCCATCATATTATTTGAAAGATGATTTTAGATTCTATTGAAAAAGATTTTGCCGCCAATACGATCTATTGTGACGCAAACTTGAGATGGAGAAATGGTCATCTGAAGCTGCCCTCTTGATGGCTGGGGTTTTTGTCGGGCCTTGAACTCAAAGTTCAAGGCCATTCGTTCGGGACGTACCGCTGTAAAATATGTAAATATATTTGTGTGTGTGTGTGTGTGTGTGTGTGTGTGTGTGGGTGGTTGCGTGAGAGCGTGAGTGAGTGAGAGAGAGAGAGAGAGAGAGAGAGAGAGATAGAGAGTGAAAGAGAGGGAGGGAGGGTTGTTAGGGGTCTGTGTGTGTGTGGGACCTGTCAGACTTTTGACCTCAAAGTTCAAGGCCCCCAAAAAAAGACCATTAGTTCGCGACGGACCCAAGTAAAATATGTAAATATATGTGTGTGTGTGTGTGTGTGTGTGTGTGTGTGTGTGTGTGTGTGTGTGTGTGAGAGAGAGAGAGGGAGAGCGAGAGAGGAGCATACTGAACCGCATACTGAACCACATGTATAATAAGGTAAAATAAAAAGTAAATTCATTTCTCACAGATTTCTCATAGAACACATACACTATTACATATTATTCGCCTTCATCACAGGACTTAAGGGTCGACTGATGACGTTTCAACGAATACAGACACTGGCCACTAAGCGCATCCACAATGGTTGAAAGCTCGGTGCAGACCGAGCTTTCGCTGACTAAAACACACTTTTCAATTGCATCACTGAACCGTCCATCATGTTTCATCACGTCGATTCAAGATTCAAGATTCAAGATTCAAGATTCAAGATTCAAGATTCAAGATTTTTATTGTCACTCCATGGTACAAGTATCACGTGTGAAATTATTGTGCTGTGGACTCCGTTTACGACATAGTACAAATAGGCAACAAGCAATGAGCAATAGGCAATAAGAAATGGGCATCAATAAGCAATACTAAGCAGCAATAGGCAATAAGGCAGAATAGCGATAAGACAAGTCAGTGGCATATTCATTGCACATAGGTGCACATGTCATGTGCATACGTTAGACGTGTTCAGACATTTTAAATTCGACGTATTTGACATACAGCGCAAATAGCATGTACCTTATTAAACATACAATTAAACATTAGGCATTGTGCATATGTTAGACATGTTCAGACATTTTAAATTCGACGTATTTGACATACAGGTGCAAATACCATGTACCTTGTTAAACATACAATTAAACATTAGGCATACATAATGGTAGCAGCTGCAGTACGGTACGGTACGACTACTACACTATTTGTGTATGTTAAGGAGTCTCGTGGCCTGCGGGAAGAAACTGTTCCTCAAGCGATTTGTGCGTGCTTTTGGAACCCTGTATCTCCTCCCTGAGGGTAGCAGGGAGAACAGGCTGTTGTGGGGATGGTTTGTGTCTTTGATGATCTTCAGGGACCTCCTGAGGCACCGCTGGTTATACAGTTCATGCAGTTCTGGCAACTCATCTCCTGTTACGTGCTGGGCCGCGCGCCTCACCCTCCGTAGCGCCCTGCGGTCCATGGTGGTACAGTTCCCGTACCAGGCGGTGAAGCAGCCAGTCAGCAGGCTTTCAATGGTGCCTCTGTAGAAGTCCCCGAGGATTTCCTTCCTTAGCCCAAATTTCTTCAGGCGCCTGAGTCCGTGTATTCGCTGTTGGGCCTTTTTGACAACAGTGGCGGTGTGGCCGGCCCAGGTCAGGTCCTGGTGGATGTTGACTCCCAGGTACTTGAAGCTGTCCACCCTTTCCACCACTGTGCCGTTGATGGTGATTGGGGGGTGTGCAACCCCCCCTCTCCTGTAGTCCACAATGATCTCCTTGGTCTTGGAGACGTTCAGAGAGAGGTGGTTGTCCTGGCACCATTGTTCCAGGACCCTCACCTCCTCTCTGTAGGCCGTCTCGTCGCCCCCCGAGATCAGGATTATTCGTTGACCTCTCTTTCCAAATATTAACATCTGATCACAAGGTGCAATGCTGTTACGCAGCACACATATGAATGGGCGTCTCACAGAGAAGCAGACTATTTCTCCTCCGAATACTTGTGGGTAGTTCAGGCCCTTGGGTGTAGGGGATCGTCGTGGGACAAAGTTGAGTATGATCTTGCATTCCTGAGGGAGATTCGAGCATGGACAATTGATTGACAGACTGATCCGAGAACCTCGTTCGATTTTGGTCAGGACGGGTTCATTAGTAGAAATGTAACGCTTGGCTCGCTGTTTAACGACGTTGCTGGGGAGTAGGGTTTGCCATAATGTCCTTTGACCGGTACAATACACACTGAACCATAACTTTCTATTCCTGATATGAATGATATGATTTTTATGTGTAGTCACCGGCACTTCACAAATTAATCCTTCTGCCGTCTTGGCCATTTAAAAAAAAGAAATTTGCTGTGCTGATGACAAGCCGCGCGTCTGAGTTATGAGTCAGACTAGAACTCTAGCGTGTGACCGAATATTAATACGAATATATTAGTATCACGTGCTCCATTGTTCTGCCAGATGTTCTTTTGTTCTCTTTGTCTCTATTGTTCATAATGTATTCTTTTGTATTCTTTTGTTTCTATTGTTCATAATGTATTCTTTTGTTCATAATGTATTCTTTTGTTCATAATGTATTCTATTGTTCCTATTGTTCATATTGTTCATATTGTTCCTATTGTTCCTATTGTTCCTATTGTTGAGCCAGGTGCATGGGGGAGGGGAAAATGGGGCGGGACTTCCGGTTGACCTTTCTGACCTTTCCTTTGTTCGACCTGTCACATTAATTCTGAGAAGAGTACCCCTCTTATATCTCTAACACACCTACACTCAGTTTACCCAAAGCATCTGCAAGTTATATAGTGTAAAGATCGAGTTTCCCACCTTTTAAGAGGTAAAGCACACCAGAAATTAAAGTTAGAATGCATATCAATGATTTGTGTTCATATTGCTGACAAGCCTTGATGACAAGTGATTATTATTATAGGCCTATTTACCCTTCTTTTTATGATTTATCATGACATCATTACTCATGTAACATCATATAGGGATACGTTAATGACTGTTCCTCCACTGAATTAGTTTATAATTGTTGAAAATACCTCATTTAGACTTAAAAACAACTTGTGAAAAACAGACCAGTCTTTTCCTCTAATTTCTGTGGTCTTATTTGGCCTTAAACACCTATTGCAATAAATAGATCGTTTTATTATTTTTCTCTCCTTTTCAACTGTTTTAATATCTTCTTTAAAGAATTTAGAAGATTTTGTACATGCTCACACACACGCACGCACACACACGCGCGCACACACACACACACACACACACACACACACACACACGTGCGCGCACACACACACACACACACACACACACACACAGACACACACAGACACAGACACACACACACACACACACACACACACACACACACACACACACACTTCTCTCACACAGCTGGCTACAGTGAAACAAGTGGAATGACAGTGTGACAGACAGTCCAGCCACTGACGGATATCAGCGTGAATCAGAGCCGAAAATGCACTCACATGTTGGGCTGCGAGCTTCGTCTTCACCTCCTGAAGTAAGAAAGGCTCCATGCCGTGACCGGCCATGCAGTAGAACCGAGCTGTCGGCTCGCTCATTACTGTCATATAGCTATACTAATATATTACTCCTTTAGCTTGGACTAAACTCTGGTATCTGATGTGAAAGTGGAGGCTGGCTCGTGTCGGTTCCGTGCGCCGCCATGTTGGCTTATTTGTTTACACCGGGAAATGAAATCTTCTTCTTCTTCTCCTTCGCCTTCTCTTCTTCTTCTGTTGATTTCCGGCAGACTAGGCATGGGTTGGTGCATTGCTGCCTCACACTGGTATGACTACTTCACTGCACATTGACCTACATTATATCTTCTGATACAGGTCTGTATGGGGCAGCATAAGGGACAAAATTAAGACTACTGAGAAGCCGTCTGAGGCTATATCTTTGCCAAAGTCAGCTATGGATCTGGCCAATGATATGCCGGCACCGGCAACTGAGAGACCGTCGGTGAGAAATGAGAAGCCGACTATTCATTTGTCTTACCAAGCAATCCACTGGATCGGCTATAGACAAGTTTCCTGGGCACTTCCGGTTTGCTTCCGGACTCGGCCGCGATCGTGTCTGTCGGTTCCGGTGTTTGTGAATACGGAGAAGCGTAACATACTCCGTAGTAGCCATAGCGACCGCCGAAAAAATGCAAACTTGGGATCATTCTGCGAGTCTCCTATCTAATGAAAGAGTGTCTATCCCACACCCGTTGACAGTGGACACATGGGAAGATAATATGTGTAAATGGCCGAACGTAACTACAGGCAGGATTATAGCGTATTTTGAGGAATCAATGGCGGTGGACGGCAACGCAATGAACTATCTCAAAAGCTCCGAAGCGTCAGCCAGACTAACGTAACGTAGGTTACAGTCCTCTCCTCTGTCACAGTCAGTCAGACTAATGTTAGGTTACAGTGACAGTACTCTCCTCTCTCACAGTCAGACTAACGTTAGGTTACAGTCCTCTCCTCTCTCACAGTCAGTCAGACTAACGTTATGTAACATAACGTTAGTCTGACTGACTGTGAGAGAGGAGAGGACAGTAACATAATATGTTACTGTCCTCTCCTCTGTCACAGTCAGTCAGACTAACGTTAGGTTACAGTTACAGTACTCTCCTCTCTCACAGTCAGACTAACGTTAGGTTACAGTCCTCTCCTCTCTCACAGTCAGTCAGACTTAGGTTACTGTCCTCTCCTCTGTCACAGTCAGCCAGACTAACGTTAGGTGTCTCTCCATTCAAAAACAACCCAGTTTGCCTTGATCACTGCAAAACATGACATGCCGTGTGTAGCCTCCACACAATAGGGCTACACATGGTAAATCATGGTAAATACGCAGCACAATACCCGCCGTGGTAAACAGAAGAAGACTGGGATATTAACTTTAAGGCGACTCACTTCTAGACTTGAATGAAATTGTATTCACCTACTATCTGCTCCGTGGATTACCATTTTACAATTTCGGAGACGAAATTGTAACATAGCAACGTTGGTCCACAAACGTTGCTATTTAAAAAAAAAATTGGGAGATCGGGTTGGGATTATAACGTTAGTTTGCCGAGTCGCACCTGGTAATCCAGAAATGGCGTTATGGTAGGCTACCTTTGTCCTAGACAATGTTGTAGATCATCAAGAAACTTTAAATTAATAACGTTAGATGTGTTTAACAGAGCTGTATATTGGGTCTAGCAGCTGATCAGCAGCTCAGACAGCCTCAAACACGAGGTGATTGTCAGCTCTATAATTCGCAAAATAGCAGTGGATGGAAACGCGCACTGTGTTTTGTGACAGCCACGCACTGCACAATGTGTTCCAGAATAACCCATTGTTAATAACGTCTGCTAACGTTAGTGTAGCTGATGTTATCGATCGTTGTAAAAAAGTTTGGATATTTCGGCTGCTGCCTTCTGATGTGCTCGCTGCTGTGGATGCAATGTGGACTTAAACGGAAGCCGGCGACACGAAAGGCTGCGCCGCCCTAGGAACGGCCCAGGAAACTTGTCTATTGGATCGGCTTGTCATTAGCTTGTCTAGGCTAGCTACTAGCTTGGAGAGGCTGGCAACCCACTGAATCAGCTATTGGATCGGCTGGTCATTAGCTTGTCTAGGCTAGCTACTAGCTTGGAGAGGCTAGCAACCCATTGGATCGGCTGGTCATTAGCTTGTCTAGGCTAGCTACTAGCTTGGAGGGGCTGGCAACCCACTGGATCAGCTATTGGATCGGCTGGTCATTAGCTTGTCTAAGCTGGCTACTAGCTTGGAGAGGCTAGCAACCCACTGGATTAGTTATTGGATGGGCTGGTCATTCATTGGCTTTCCTAGGCTAGCTAACATTATATTAGCTTCTTCTTCTCTCATGTTTATTAGCAAACAAGGCAAGCTGAGGTAGCCTGACTCCGCCAGATGGGGGCGGCATAGTTCCATAAATTCACAATCCCACCTCCGTTTGTGAAACAGAATGTGACGCAAACCCATCCATCTGGCAACGTCAGGTTAAAGCTGAGGTGGACAGTTGGATTTTTCTTTTCATTCCATCTTTCTTTCGTCTTCTATAGATGTGACCACTACGCTGCATATACTCAGACAAAGTCAATTTCTTCATTAATCGATTACCTACTGTGTAACTGTCAGTAGATGTCACCAACAACTAGCAGCACAGCTGCTGAGCTGAGAATTTAGATTTTATTCGAATTTCCTCATTTCACTGGGCTGATTTATTCTGATTTACAATTGGTCATATTCCACCCATACATTTATTACATGGTCAACAAATACATAATACTATTGTAAGTTGGCTCTGTATTTTCCTTGTACTTCCTTCTTTAATGCAACTGAAAAGATTGCATGACCTTCAGATTGATGACTGAGTAGTATAGCCAAGTACAGGTGTTTTTCCTTCAGTGTAATTTTGTTACCTTTATAAAAATCTCACAATTCAATACCAATACTTAATTGAGCACAGAACCTAAAAAACACAATCCTTTGGAAATGAGACTCGACTAGTCAACATGCTGGTGACAGTGAAAGCTAGGTCAGACTGTAAAACACAAGATGTTTAAAACCATACAATACACTTCAGTACCATCTTGATTTGATGGCCATTGAAGTTAAAGATATAAGCTAATGAGGGTCGGTTGTCGGTTAAAACAATCATTTTCGACATCCCTAGATCAAACTATAGTGATGAATCTACAATGTAGGCATGTGCTATTTTCAAATTTTTTATTCACTCTGCTGAAATGATTTAACACCACAAGGGTGAAATGTAACTTTCACTGCTCATACAGAGGAAGAAGAAAGCCAAGCTAGCAGACAGTCCAGTGTGGGAGAATTACAGCCAAAAATACATTCATTGTAAACATTTTACTACAATACGATACAATACGACAGGGATACACTTTCTTATGGTTTTATCCTTTGGATGCCGTCTTTTATTATCCACAAAATAAAAATCAATTAATCAGATAAAAAAAAAAAATACCAATTAGAAGAAATTCCCTCAAGGAATTCCTGAGACATGAGAATACAGTGCCCTTGAACTTTGACCAACAAAACCTAATCGGTTCATCATTGAGTCTGTGTGAAAGCACAGAAAAGCACAGTCCCTGGCAGGTTGATAGCATAAAAACGATAACTCGAGAATTAACAACTAAGGAAAATGTGGGTCGTGAGGTTAGACCAGTTGAGAACCACTGGCAATTACTTCCTGAAAGTAAGACCTGAGAATTGAACAAACATCCAAAAAAAAAACAAAAAAAAAACATGCCATCCAAATTATTGGAATCCAAATCCAGCACTTCCACAGAGCCCCTCAACCATGAACTCTTTGAACTCTGTGTATTCCCTGTGGACTGTGGGCAGGTACAATACATTATTGCATGTGTTCGCTTTTGGGAACTTGGATAGACACCCGTTTTTCTCAGGATCGTGCAGGATCCGTAGAGCAGGTCTGGGGGTTAAGCCAATGATTTGCATCCAGTTGAGAAGAAAAGGATGGTTTGCAGCGACAGAGCAGATTCATCATCTAGAAGACAAAAACAAAGAAGCATGTTAGATTCAATGAACTGTTGACAACATGTGGACTGGAGCAGAGAGGGATATACAGTTGGTTGCATTACTTCCGGTAACATGTGATGTGGCCCTCGGGGGGGAGGGGGGGGGGTTCTATTCCATTTCTTGATACTATATTTTTTGTCCAACTTGGAAATTTAATTGACACACTAAAGATGTGAATGTGGAAACATCTATTGTCCAAGATAATCATTAGTGTACTTGGCCAATAAAGTGATTATATTTCACACACGGAACAGATTTTCAGTACCTGCCAACCACTGCTTTCAAAAGGGATGTACAGGATTGAATTTCAAACAGGAAGTTCTGCCACAGACATAGGAGCAGGTTCTCGGTATTCCGATTGTTGGAGCCATGTGGGTGGAGCACTGGTTGTAAGAGTTCAATGATTGTACCTGCGGTCAGCAGGTCATCATGATAACACATGACATTTATGAAATCATTCTTGTGGTCCACCATTGCTGGGTAAACGCCCAGCGTTTTCAGGCCATCTTTGAACCTTGTGTAAGAGAAAGAGAATCAATTAACTTAGTTTGTGGGTGATGTAACACAATGGTGCAAGTCCTAAATTCATGCATTCTGTGTTATGTCTTCAATGAGTTCTTAAATTAATGTGTGTGTGCGCACGCACACACACACACACACACACACACACACACACACACACACACACACACGCATGATCAGTTCAGATAACACTCTGGAGGCAGTACCTGCATCATAGTAATCCATAGAAAAAGAAAATGTGTTTCAAGCCTAAGGAGCATAGGATGAACCCATGACCTAGTCTGGGTTCATTTTGCAATAATGACCAGCTACTAGCTGTAAGAGGGGATAAGCACTAATAAGCTACCAGTCATCAAGGTCTAACATATAAAAACATAATCTAGGGATGTATATGAATTTAAAAAAATCACAAGTAAAATTTGCCCACCTGGCTGGTACCGATTTGTTAAATTTAGGGCTCTGGCTCATTTCCCTTGAGAAGTCATTCTTCTACCTTAAGGGCCACATTCACCCCTCACGATGGGATAGTATGGGCACATGATACCTTTTCTGAATCCTTATAGTCCTGTGAGTATTCCAGTGTTTGTTGTTTGTATCTCTGATGTTCCTAGATGCCACAGTGCTGAAATAAATCTATAGTTTAGACGAAAATTGTGGAAAAACGAATGTCACTGACAGTTTGAGGAGCTCCTGTGACCTCTGTATTTGTCAGAGAGACACAGAACTGAGGTTAAATGAAAGCTAGGAAGCTACCCTTTAAAATTATATCAAAGATATTCTCATCAAACATGAGTAAAGGTCCTAAAAAGAGCCTAGAATAGGATATGCATCAGCACCTAGAATCCAAATTATTGTAGGGGCTGGCTAACTTCATGAGCTGATAACCGTGAGAAAGCTACCATTCTGGAAAGGCTATCATACTAAAATATCATCTATGGATATATACATGTTCAAAAATCATGATTAGAATTTGCCCACTTGAGTGGTACCGATATGTGAAATTTTGGTGTTTGGCCCATGGACTAAATCATACTGCTGTTTGAACACAGCCAGGTCTTTGTGAAGCCCAGCGAGCTTCTGATGCAGCTCTGCCTCAAACTGCTGGCTCCTGTGATACAATATAACCACAGTGTAAAGAGACCAGGGTCAGGCTGTCATCATTCTGGCTAATTTGAGTAGTAAAGATGACTTCCTCAACACACCCATGGGAAAGTATTCAATAACCTTCATCAGAATGGAGACAAACAGGACAAACACTCACATTATGGAACAGCCCAGCCAATCACAGGATTTCACTTAGTAGCTCACAGGTGTGTTCACTAATTGTTTAGAGGGTGTGTCCATAGGTCCTGCTCTGTCACCAAACTCCACACGACTGATTATAAAACACATTACAAATAACATATTGCAAAATGCATAATACAAAAAACCAATGCAACACAATACATGTTTTTAAGACAATGGGGAAGAGATTAAATAGAGCTCTACTACCACTGAAACATAGTTAATACAATACAGTAGAAAAGTTAACACGTTCACTGCCGTTGACGAGATATCTCGTCTTAAAAAAAAACGTTGACTGCCGTTGACGAGATATCTCGTCTTAAAAAAAAATATTTATTTTTTGACGGTGGGACGTGGATCTAACCCTTTTACATCTCCTATTAAAATATTGGAGGTATTGAATGTGTATAATCTATTTTATCTGATCTTTAATCTATTATTTAGCATAATAGCACGCACGCACGCACGCACGCGCACGCACACACACACACACACACACACACACACACACACACACACACAATACAGTATACACGCTTGCCCAAGGGCACCCATAATCACAGGCACGTGAGGTGGTTCTAAAAATCCATTTATCTCAAAACTCTCAAAAAATCTCTGAAACCATGCTGTATTCAACTGCTAATGCATACATACTAACTCTACAAACTAACTCTTTTAGACAGAGAAAGCACACATTCTATTAGTTCTTTTGAGATATTTTGTGTCCACAAAATCCTAGCAGAAAATAATCCTCGGCTGTTGAAAGATGAGCCAGAATCCTCAAAAAAAACCTTTGGCAGAAGCTACCTACAGTAAAAAAAAAACGGTTGGCAGTGAATGTCAAAATTAACCAAAATGCAATGAATAGGATTTAAAACCCTAGCAATCAAGAAATTGAGATAACATAGGTAGAAGAAATTTTAAAAAGCCTAGCAATCAAAAAATGAGATAACCTAGGTAGAAAGAAAAGAAAACAAGAAAAACAATGCATACAGTATCCCTTTAATTGGAGGGGGGGGGGGGGGGGGTTAGCCTACAGAAAAGGTCTGAGGTCAAAAGACTCATTGAGGCCTCACTGTTTCAGTGGTAGTAGAGCTCTATTTAATCTCTTCCCCATTGTCTTAAAAACATGTATTGTGTTGCATTGGTTTTTTGTATTATGCATTTTGCAATATGTTATTTGTAATGTGTTTTATAATCAGTCGTGTGGAGTTTGGTGACAGAGCAGGACCTATGGACACACCCTCTAAACAATTAGTGAACACACCTGTGAGCTACTAAGTGAAATGCTGTGATTGGCTGGGCTGTTCCATGAGTGTTTGTCCTGTTTGTCTCCATTCTGATGAAGGTTGTTGAACCGAAACGTTATCAATAAAACTCCTTTAAGTCTTAAGTATGCTCCAGAGTGCAGATTTTTTTCCTTTTTTCCCCCATTTTTTCCCTTTTCAACGTATAGCCTTGTTAGTCTAGCACCTGGTTTGCATAGTGGATGTGCAGACGCTTCTCTCTACTAAAGTATTCAATAAAACACAAAAATCTAGGATGTGAATAGAACAAATGGAAAAAACAAATCTGAATGTGAAATGAATGGGTATATATGTCCAAAATAGTGTCATATACTGAACTTAATCATAACAATACAATGGAACATCAAAGTGACAAGCACAAAAGGATGTACCTCTCTCTGCTCTCTTCCTCACTCCTCTTGTCCTTCATGTCCAACTCCTCCTTCAGCACCTGGTGCTCCTGCACCAAGGACAGGAGGGAACGCTGGATAGTGTTGTTCTCCTCTCTGACGGAGTCCACTTCCTCCTTGTGCCTCTCTATGCTAGCTTGCAAGTGGAGCTTCTCGTCAGTTATGTGGTTCAGACTAGCTTGTAGTTGATCTTTTTCTTTGGTCATTTGGTTGAGGTTAGTTTCCAGGTGAAGCTTCTCTTCAGCTATTTGGTTCAATTTAGTGTCCAATTCATTTTTCTCACACGTTAGTTTGCTTAGTTGATCCTCAAGTTGGACTTTACCCTCAGTTAAGTGGATTAAGATGCCATTCAATTGACTTTTTGCATCCGTTTCCTGGGGTGCATTGGTCTCCCTTGCAAACTGCATCAGGCCGGCTTCTAGCTGGTTTAGTTTAACCTCTATTTGAACCTTTTCCTCAGTTAGGCGGTGCAAGTTACTGTCGAGCTGCAGGTTCTGTTCGATCGTCTGCATCAGGTTTGTCTCTAGTTGGTTGTTCTCATCAAACAACTGGTTCACGTTAGCCTGTAGCTGAGACTTCTCCTCGTTTATCTGGTTCAAGTTAGCCTGTAGCTGAGACAAAGTAGTCTCCAGGTTGTTTTTCTCAGCAAGTAGCTGAGCAAGATTAGCTTCTTTCTCTTCTATGACCTTGGTGAGAGTTGCCTCTAACTGGACTTTTTGCTCCGTGACCTGACTGAGTTCAGACTCTAATGTAGCAACGTTCTCCTCCAGGTAAGTTTGCTTGACAGCGTCCTCTTCCAGGCGCGTGACTTCACAGCTCCTCTCCGACAGCTCCTCCCTAGCTGTGCCATATTGGGTCTCCAGCAGGGAATTCTGGGATTGGACCTCCTCCAGCCGGGTTTCCAAGACAGAGACCTGGAATGACAGATTCACCGTAATAACATGAATCTTTATTGATCAACATAGGGACATTTTCTTTAACTTGTCTCTCTCCAGAGATCGGTGCAGGGTCAGCTAGAGAACAGACAGCCTGTAGCTGGGATACTTGGTAACACAGAGCCTTGAACCACAGGACTGCGGTTGACTTACGATCTCCCTTCTCTTTACGCCAACCTGCTGCCTAAACTTATGACAGTTCCAACAAACCTAGTGGTAGCAGGACATGGGAATGTTTTAAAAATATAAATCTTTCACTGACAAGGGTGGTGAATTTGGAACTCCTGTCTCGCATCTATAAGTTTGACAAACTCTTGTATGCCTGGTGTCTCTACCTGGGCTTGGCTCTCTTCCAGCCTGGCCTCCATCTCAGACTTCTGGGCTTCATTCTGAGCTAGCTGGTCTTGCAGTGAGACGACGGTTCCGCTCAGCTCCTCCACCTGGTTGTCAAAGGACGTCATGACTGTCTCGTTGTCCTCCAGGTCCATCTGCAGCATCTCCAACTGAACCTTTAACACATTGAGTGCCACAGCGCTTCAGTAAAATTGTCTGGAGCCTGTGCCAGATTCACTTCCATTCAGTTGAAAACAGCTATAGAATTTTTTCTATTATGGCTATATTAACTTTAATGAAACATTGAACACTCCTGCTTCTTCCAAAGAAGAAATTTTGTTTCTAGACAGTTCCATTATGAAATGACAGCCTCTCAAAAAAGTGCACTTTCAAGGGTTTTCTGTCGTTTTTTTTTACTTTCCAAGATATAGTCCCTTTTATGAATACCTTTTGCACTCTAATTTCGAGCACATTCACTGACTCTGGCTGGTGTTTTCTGATGTGGTGGCGTGTGGTGTGGTTTCTGTGCAGCCTGTGTGCCACACACCCCTCCCCCCCCCCCCCCTCTCCCCCCCCCCCCCCCCCCCCCCCCTCTCCACCTCTGAGCTGCGGGCTCCTCCCCACACGCACAGAGTTTGTTTTCTCGACTCCGTTTTTGCCCCGGACAGATCCCAGCGCCCATCAAGGAAATGATGCGCGCTGGCAAACGCGACTGAACGAAAAGGCTTGGCCGTTCGGCTTCGGATGCTGGCTTTCTAGGAAATCGTGTGGAGATAGATAGAAGCATAAGAGCTCAGTTGTGAGCGCGGATGCAGCCGAGCCCACTGTCCGCTGTAGACAGAGCAATATATACGGCTCTGGCAGAAAGCATGCATCGGTTTCCACTTTGATCACGGCTTTCTCCGCTGTCTCCTGTACAAAGTAAAGGATCTGAGGTGGGTGGAGCAGCTCCTGTGACGATGTTTAAGGTGGCGCCGTGTGATCCCTTGAAGGGATTCATGCTCACTGGCTAGGTACGACCTTAAACAGCAGAATTATGGAATAATATGAATTATGATTTTAGGACGTCCACAGACGTCCTTGGCACTCCTCGTTACTTTTTTTTAGGACGTCCACAGACGTCCTTGGCACTCAATGTGTTAATGTAAACAATTGAATAAATAAAGCTAATAATTAGGAAAGAAATGGCAGCAAACAATTGCACTGCTAGGTCATACAAATACATTGCACATTACACAGCAAACGTGGAAAAACAAATTGGATTTTCCTGTTGATTCTGCTTTATTCAGCCTCTCCTTCAGACTCATGATCTTCTTGTCTCTCTCTTGCAGACCCGTGGAAGCAGCAGACAGGGTTGTCTTCATGGTCTTCAAACTCTTTTTGTGCTCCTCTTCACGGTTTGACAGTGTCTTAATCTGCTCAGCTGCCAAACTCTCCTGGATCTTGTGGGTAAATTCCATTGAAGTGACCTGAATAAATTAATGGATTATTAAACTATGTTTATTGGTTTATTGGATGACTGAATTTAGGAGCAACTTAATTCAGTGTCTTGCATCTGGCAGTGGGAATTATTCCCCAGTGCCAAATGTACGAAGATGCCAGATGATGAAACAAATAACAGGAATTAATAATCAACAGTCTGTTGAATAGATAGATTTCCAGTTGAACAACAGACCTGGTCTGTAGCGAGCTGCAGCTCTTGCCGAGTCTCCTCCAAACAGATTCTGTTCTGCGCAGCCTCCTCAACCTTCGCTGCAACACTCTCCTCACACTGCTTCAGCAGTACTTCCTTCTCTTCTGTCAGCCTGGCAACGATCAGAGAGAACAGATTTTCTTTCTTTCCTTTTTACATAAAGCCACCTCCTGCATAATGTTGATAGCCAGAATATTCTAGGGAGAGAGAAAAAATAAAATAAATAAATAATACAAAGCAAACAACAACGATGTCCCACCTGACATGCTGCGCGTCTTGCTGAGCGGTGACGTGTGCCAGGCTCTCTCTGAGCTGACTGAGCTCAGCCTGGCCCAGCTCTACCAGCTGGTCTTTGGAGCGGACCAGGTCACAGGCTGCCTGGTGCTGGTCGTGCAGCTGGATGTTAGACCTCTCAGCCTGCTCTGCCCGATCAACTTCCTGTTGCAACTGCAGCTCCAGGTCTCTCACCTGTTCACACAAAAGAATGAGCACTGGGCCAATATAGAATTAGCAGCAGATTAACTTAGGAGAATGTTGCACTAGGTGTCAGTCATACTGTGCATTAACGTAATAGTCTAAATAGACACCTGACAGTAAACAAGCATCTTATAATCTTAGGGTATAGTTGCTTGTTTTGGTCTATTACCAATGCTATTCAAGAACTGTGAAGCATTTTGAATTGTGAATTCTTTTCTCAAGGTTTGGCTTCAAGAATTGATTAAAGGGATATTGAATAAGTGGTTGAAGAAATGAGTGTTAGTGATGGTTGGTTAAACAAATAACAGGAATTAATAATCGACAGTTTGTTGAAATACATGTAAACATTTCCAGTTGAACAACAGACCTGGTCTGTAGCGAGCTGCAGCTTTTGCCGAGTCTCCTCCAAACAGATTCTGGTCTGCGCAGCCTCCTCAACCTTCGCTGCAACACTCTCCTCACACTGCTTCAGCAGTACTTCCTTCTCTTCTGTCAGCCTGGCAACGATCAGAGAGAACAGATCACAAACACTAACGTTAAGAGCAAGCTGACTTGTTTCCACAATGGAGGGAATTTGCCTTGTACAAAAATCATGATTACCATGAGCATCCTCAGATTTCATATCCTCCCTTACTTTGTTGACTGTGATCAGGACAATACAATAAGCGGGGGGGGGGGGGGGGTGTTGTATTGTCTTTATCTATTAAACTCATATGACTTAAGGTAATCATTTAATTTCAGCTATACTGAAAAACTGCTTGAATATTACAAAAATACATTTCAAAAGCATTTTTTCCACTTTCACTTTACAGTCCTTTTTACATAAAGCCACCTCCTGCATAATGTTGAAAGTCAGACTATTCTCCAGAGACTAGGAAGAGAGAGAAAAAAAATATAAAAATAAAACAAACTAAACAAGCAAACAACAACGATGTCCCACCTGACATGCTGCGCGTCTTGCTGCGCGGTGGCGTGTGCCAGACTCTCTCTGAGCTGACTGAGCTCAGCCTGGCCCAGCTCTACCAGCTGGTCTTTGGAGCGGGCCAGGTCACAGGCTGCCTGGTGCTGGTCGTGCAGCTGGATGTTAGACCTCTCAGTCTGCTCTGCCCGAACAACTTCCTGTTGCAACCACAGCTCCAGGTCTTTGCACTCTTTGCTCCTGGTTCAGGAGAAGTTTCTCTATTTGCCTTTAATAAAGGGATATTGAATAAGTGACTAAATAAATTAGTGTTAGTGATGGATGGTTAAACAAATAACAGGAATTAATATTAGATAAGCATTTCCAG
Source organism: Poromitra crassiceps (assembly GCF_964638095.1). Taxonomy (NCBI): domain Eukaryota; kingdom Metazoa; phylum Chordata; class Actinopteri; order Beryciformes; family Melamphaidae; genus Poromitra; species Poromitra crassiceps. The sequence goes on from NC_139626.1 coordinate 73,853,592, forward strand.
TTGAACAACAAACCTGGTCTGTAGCAAGCTGCAGCTCTTGCCGAGTCTCCTCCAAACAGATTCTGGTCTGCGCAGCCTCCTCAACCTTCGCTGCGACACTCTCCTCACACTGCTTCAGCAGGACTTCCTTCTCTTCTGTCAGCCTGGCAACGATCAGAGAGAACAGATCACAAACACTAACGTTAAGAGCAAGTTGACTTGTTTCCACAATGGAGGGAATTTGCCTTGTTCAAAAAAATCATGAGTACCATGAGCATCCTCAGATTTCATATCCTCCCTTGAGTGTGATCAGAACAATACAAAAACAAGGGGGGGGGGATAAACCTTGAAGCATCCCTCCCTTGCTCTTATGACATCACTGATGGCATCATCAGTCTAATGACATCACCGATGACATCATCAGTGATGTTACAATGCCTCTTATGACATCATCAGTGGGACAAAGATTTAAACAAACGGAGAACACACAAACTTTGCCCACTTGCTCCCTTTTATATTAAAATAGATGCCACCTTCCTGCATAATGTCTAATATACAAAGTTCTACATGGACTGGCGCCGCCTCTTCTTGCTGACTTCATTAAATTTCGTTCGACCGCCAACTCGACTCGTGTCACCCGGGCCATCACGAAAAAGGTCTGTGAGGTCCCATTTAGAAAAACTTCCTTTAGTCAGAAGACCTTATCCT